>NW_028281167.1:663333-995000 GCF_059751285.1 Brachycentrus maculatus | reverse complement strand
GCTATCCCTTTAAAAACAGGCCACAATGCCTACACCAAGAAGAAGTAGAAGAAAAAGTAATAAATAAAACATATATATGAACCAATTTCGAAACATTGCTCTTGAATCATTAGAACTTCAATAGAGATATCTATTGGTGAAATAAAAAGAAGCGTTTTATTGAGCAGAAACTCTTTTAATAGGATGTGAGGTCCGAATTCAGGATTATAATCACACACATGAGAAACGCCAGAAATTTTCGTTTTCACATTTATTATTTAAGCTTATAATTTGACCAAATAATTTATTTACTACAACATTTTGAGTGTGTCCAAATACTTGTTCACAAAATCTGGATTATCTCCATTATATCAGATTATCCAGATTTTGTGAACAAGTATTTGGACACACTCAAAATGTTGCAATATTATATTATACTTGTATACTAAGGAACTACACTAGGATGGCTTGACTCTGGCCAATGTCTGTACACGATAGATTCTTCAGTTCTTTGGACACGTTGCGCGTGGCCAAATACTTGTTCATAAAATCTGGATTATCTCCAATTACAGGAGTTATTTTCATATTATTTTTTGACATCTCATTCTTCATCTTTGATGATAATATGATAAATAAAACAAATTTTCGCCGAGAAATATGTGTATTTATCTAGAATGTAAAAAAATAAACGAGGCAGATATATTTTTTACGCATTGACTACCTGTGGAAAACATAGATACACAGTTCGCCCTTCATTCGGCAACCCATTCGCCTTCTGAATAACAGCTTTAGTGCTATTCTTCAAGCAATGCTCGCAAACCGCCTCTGTATCTCCTGGTTTCAGTTGCTTTCCACATCCTGGGCAGGTTTTTTCAGCTCCATGTTTACCATCCTTAGTTTGAGGGGTTTTCTCTCCAGGCTTATCATCACATCTGACCTTGAAGTGATCCGGGTCTCGTTTAAGGCTGGCGTTTGGAGCGTCGCGGACTCTCTGCAAAGCCAGAAGTCCCGGTGAGCAGGTGGGACCTCCTGGAGTGAGGCAGGCTGCTCCTCCTTGGCACTGGCTCCTGGGACAGTCGTCTTGAAGGCCGTTTCTCCTGATGCAGTCGCATCCTGTGTATAGTACGCCGGCTCGTAGTTCCCTGCTTTTTACTCCTTTGAGTTTCCTCTTTGCTTCTTCACCGTCCAAACCTCCTGGAGCCTACGAAAAGGACAGTTTTGCACTAAACAATCGTTTTAACGAAATTTATATTATTTATTATATCAGGCACTGAATTATGTATGCATGTGGGTTTGCTCTTATCATCTCAACTTGATATGAAACATTCGTGCCTCTTTATATATTCTTCTTCTTCTTTTTAATGGCTTTTCACCCTTCTTGAGTGTTCTAGCTAGTGTCGATGCCTCTTTATATGAAAGAAGATGGAAGTCTGAGCCATAATCGGGAGAATCTTGAACGTTACACAAGTGTATAAAGTGGATCTTTGGTTTGTTGGAAGATATTGCTTTTTAGCAATAAGCCCGCCTATGTACTTATTTCTTTCTATACATGAAATTTAAATAAATAAATAGTGATCACTCAAGCTTCCATTAGACTCTGATCTTTTTCTTATATAGACGTACGATAGATGTTTTCAAATCAAATTGAGACAATAATAATATAAATTTCGATATTATTATTTACCCATATGCATGAGATGTCAATTTAAAGGTGTCTCAACTTGAAATTTATATATTCTTCATCATATATCGCTCACTCCTTTCAACAACGTCATATATCAAAAAAAATGATTTTTCAGGAGATCGTTTTTCAAGTTTAAGAATATAATATGTATAATGTATTGAAAATAAATAACAAGCCACTTATTGAACTTTTTACTGTGCAACAGATCTTTTCAGGCAAAACCTGAATGTTTTTTCTCCATTAGAAAAATATTTAATATATTTAAAAAAAAATACTTAAACAATACCTTTTCAAGATGCAAAAATAACACTTTCTGCTCTGTAGCGGGTAAATATTAAGTTAAAAATATGCCGCTTTTGCTGGAATATAGTACATTTTTGGGGATTTTTGATTTAGGACGTTGTTGAAAGGAGTGAGCGATATGTTGAGATGTCAATATAAATTACAAATTAGTATACAAACCTGGATTTGTGAACAGAGATTTGGACATTAATTTAATATTTTAAGAATTTACCTGAGAATCATCTTGTTTATGACAGGGAGTTTCTCCTTCGGCGCAAGGTCGGCAGCTGAAAACACAATACATTTTCAGGAAAACACAATACATTTTCAGGAGCTTACAAGATACTGAATTTTATTTCGTTAGGCAATAAATTTCAGTTACGATTAATTTAATTGCTTTTTTGATCTTCACATAATATCGAACTTCAATTAAACAATGATGGAGATATTTCTAGTGATACATTTAGGGAAATATAAATCTGAAAATGCTGACTTTAAAGGTCAACAATATAAGAGATATTTATTAACGTTTCTGTTTATATAAGCATTTAAGATTTACTAATTTATTGGAATATAAATTTTGATTGGAAATATTTCTAGTAAATCCTGTAAAAAATAAAAAAAACACTGAAAATGCCGAGTTAAAAGGTCAACATTATCAGAGACATTTATAAACGTTATTTTTTTTATATTTACATTTAAGAGTTACTAATTTATTATAATATAATAATAGAATAAAAATGTCTCTGGTGATCTCTTTAAGAATGAAAAAGATCTGAGAATTCTGGGTTTAAAGGTTAACAATTTTAGTGATATAAATTATCGTTTTTATTTATTTAAACATTTTTTGAGAAGACCTGCAGACGTTGGTGACAAGAGTGTGTGATGTGTGAAAGGAAAGTGATTTACTGATGAATTTCAGCGAATCTAAAATTATAGTCTTTGAAAGAGATTTATGTAGATCGCAAGAGATAGAAAGAGATTTTGGAACAGGCAGATGATTTCGTATATATTCTAGGGGTAGAAAGAGTCATAATGATAGAGAACGGAGAGGCAATGCTTAGAACAACTAGAATGGTGCACTGAAATCAGTTATATCAAATAGAAGCCTATCAGTGAACGCTTAACTGGCAGTACACAAAGGAGTCCTAGCACCTGCACTTGTTTAATGAGTGCAGCACGGGGTTGACAAAAAGAGATGAAATTAGACTGAATGCAGTGGAAATGTAATCTCTCAAGGGAATATGAGGCAAAACGATGTATGATGTTCGATCAGTATAAATTTACAACTTACCCAGGCATTTTGAATTTTTTTTTATTTTAAAATAAATATTTGTAATTGCACTTTAAATTTAAATCTTCATTTACCAAAATTATTTAAAAATTAAAATTTTACTACGAATTTATCACTCCCGACATTTTCCACATCTTTACTCAGCTGTGTTAATTATATTATTTATATTTCGAAATCATTTGTTTTATTTTCTTCGTTGTATAAATAATTCTCACCTTCTAATATTTAAATATTAATAAAACCAAAGTAATCACTTATTTAAAAATGTAATCAAGATATTATTTTTTTATTTAAGTAAATAAAATAAAAATTCTCCCAACAATTTGAGTGTGTCTAAAGCCTCCCAAGCATTTGAATCCACGCTAAATGTGAATAAAATAAGTGGTAAATTTTATAATAAAAAAAAATGTTATGTGTCTCCTAGTATGTAAAATAATACGGGAAGAATTTTGCGAAAATTTGAAAGAAGGGTATCTGATAAAAAAAAAACCTTACTAAACTCAACCATAGATGCTGCTGAGAATTCACACATGAGAAAACGTGTCAATAATAAAATATATGAGACTTCCGAAATTTGAGTGAGGTTGTAATTCACGGTAGAATGGTACACGTGTATTAAACGATCACGTAAACAAGACTTTGACAGGTCGTAAGCCCTGTAAATATTCAAACTTCGAAATGATTCTTTATCTGTCACGAGATGTCAATATGTAATAATTTTTATCCAAACATTGATAATTTTATAATCGAACTCATTATAAAATTGGAATGATATACCATCTATTATGTTTCATGATGATATATTTTATATTATCCAGCCTTATTTCTTGTTTTTTTTATTCCTCTATTTACATACACTTTTTTATGTTTTTTTAGTGTTTTCAACCCCCTTTTTATTAGCAAATAACATGCAGATACACATATCGCTCACTACTTTCAACAACGTCATAAATAAAAAACCATCAATTTTCACTTGTGCATGTTTTAGGAATGCCCAGAAAATGTTCTTTATTCCAGCAAAAGCGGCATATTTTTAACTTTATATTTACCCACTACAGGGCAAAAGTGTTGTTTTTATAATTTTGAATAAAAGTTATTGTTTAATAATTTTTTGAAATATACTAAATATTTTTCAAATCGAGATAAAACCTTCAGGTTTTACCTAAAAAGATCTGTTGCTGTTGATATTTTTAATACATTTTACTATGTTTTTGAGCTTTAAAAACGATCTCCTGAAAAATGTTTTTTATATATGACGTTGTTGAAAGGAGTGATCGATATGTAAAAATTTGTATGCAATGTTGCGTCAAAATTTCAATTCAATTGATTAGAAACTTTAGAATTTAAAAAAATACTCATAGTTGTAAATGTATTTAATATTTATTTATTTATTTCATAGATACATACATTTTTTTACTATATGTATTACGGCTCTTTAGGCATGGCCTGTGTTGAGCCGAAATACTTACATGTCAATCAAATTTTTCATTTTTAATACTATTTTTTTTAATTATTTCATTATATACATTTCATACAATAGATACAATAGCAATTTACAGTGTAAAGGTTTTACAATAAAATAATTACATATGGACTTTAATTAATTCACTTTCTACCTTATCCCTTCTAACGAGAAGCAACCATCAACGGACACTGTTCTTAAAGACATGATCACTACTGGAATTCTTAATGGTTACGTAACTATTCGGTTAAATTTCCAGATGAATAAAATCACAAACTAACATTATTTATTTGAATTTAAAGTTTCCAATGAGTAAAAATTGATTTGAGCAAAGTTTTAATTACTTCCATACTCTGAGCAGAAACCCTAGTCAACCGTAAACCATAACTACGCGTCATCTGTTAAACTTTAATCAGTCCTGTAATGGTTCAAAACTTGGGATTAAGCTCAAATTAAGTTTTTATTTTAAAATCTGGCAATTATTTTGAATAACTTAATTCTTAGTTATAAATTCAACCCCCTTGATCCTTTGATCTTCCGCACGGGTGGATATACCTAAAATTACATTGTTTTGCTCGATATCAAATTGCGTGTTTATATCAAAATTTGCGAACACAAAATGTTATAGTGATTTGTGGATGAAACCACTTAATTTGGATAAAACAAATGTATAATCAGGACCTACCCCCATAAACAACAGTATGTTTTGTGTAACTATAAAATATTCCTTAAGGTGTTAACGTTAGTTCACTACGTTTTGAGGTATGTATTGTAGTTTGAAACAATTTTACAAACGCACACACACAAACACACATACACACACTTGTGTGTAAAATTGTTTCTCACAATATATCTCAATATACCTGATAAAATAAATTTAAGTCATGTATTACAATAATATGACATATAAGTTATGGTGAAGGTTTTAGGCATGATTTGATATAATTCTATGTAAGAAATGGATTTTTTATGTAATTTTAAATAATATATGTATGGCTAACTCTAGAAATGTCATTTCCTAAACTTAAATTCATTAGATCGGAAAATTGTATAAAATCATGGTTTTTAACTCCTGCCTTGTTGTGTATATAACATTTTGGTAACGACGAAATCCGGTTGCTGGTCAAATAAAATTCATGTTAAAAAATACATAGTTGTTATTTTATTATGTAAACATTTTTCAATTTTTTTTTAAATGATTGCCAATCACTTAATATAAAAATAATCACTCATCTGATAAAAATAAAGGTCTAAATATATTACACACATGCAATAGAGGACTCAAATAAGATTACTTAGAAATATTATAGCTATAATAAAAAAGAGGTTAGTAGAAAGTTGTCATACTCTGTTTACTCTCCACCAATAACCTAGTCATGTTATGGGTCGGGGGTGAACGGTGCATGACAATTTTTTTCTTCATATATAATGAATATGTATATGTATGTATATGTGTATATGTATGCATACATATATATATGTATGTGTGTGTGTATGTATGCGCATGTATATGTACGTATGTATATTTATAAATATATTTTCGAATAAAAATTCTTTTACCACCCTTATTAATTCCTCTCCTTTCTTTCTCCATCCTGTTAAATCTATTATTTTATATCATACCCTTTTTTTTAATCTCCGAATAATTTTTAACATTTTTTTAGCATGTGGAATTGTTTAATTCTTTTTTTTAACGTAACTATTTTTTGTTAATATAATGTAATGTTTATTATTGTTAATGTAACTATTGTTTATCATATCATTTTTTATATTTAAGCTGTACAATTCCCGAATAAATAAAAAAAAATAAAAAAAAAATTTAAATTAAAAAAGCAATTAATGATTATTTACAACTAATAAATACACATGTATATGATTTTGCTAAGGGTGCGTTATTAAATATGTTTCCAATCACTCATCATCCCTGATCCCTTTTGACTGTGACTGCCAATCAACACAAACAAATTAAGCCACTCAAGATCTACCTAAGCTTCTTTTCCTAACCGTCAAAATTTTTTGAATATTGTTAAGTAGAGAGCGTTAGTATAAATCAGTCTTGATAAAGAAGCAGTTACCTTCGAAACCGGTAGACGTTATAATAAAATATTTATAATGATTTTAGAACAAAGTTACATTTTAATTATAAAAAAATATTACTTGTTGGACTCATAAATCATTGATTGATTTAACCATTTATATATAAATTAAAATGGAGTTCTACAAATTAAAAGCCAAATCTATAAACAAAATTTCATTCAGTTTAAATTCTTCATTTTCTAAAGGAAAATATTTTGCGAGAAAGTTCTTTAAAAAATAAATATCGAATCTGTTGTGTGCTGAATTTGGTTTTCACATTTCCAATTCCACGAATACTACAATTTTGATGTAAGAGTACCAAATATACATTTAAGAATAGAATGGCAACCTATCCTACCATATTTTATAGGATGTTCTCAAAAGAAAACTATATTAGCTCAAAGCGATGTATCTAGTAGACGTACTGTTGTTAGTGTCGGGACTTTGAGTCAAAAATATTTGGTTCGACCCTCGCTTGGTCACAATTTGATTACTATCTGGAAACATACAGGTATTTTGCTCCAAATTGGACGTTTTACAAAACAAATTTGACGTTATATTGTATTTTGTAAAAAAGTTATAAAATTTTAAAATGTATTTATATTAGTACTTCATATACCGTCAGTGTGTATTCTTCCCTGCATCTTTAATTCTTAAGACTAGCCATTGCGTTAGTCGTCAGGTATGCGCAGCGCGCTGTCGTAGTATGTGCTCGCGAAGTGTACTTAGGTTATCAGAAAAGATTTTCAATACTTCTTTGAATCATGATCACTACAAAGTTTTTTTTATAAAATACGATATAACGTCCAATTTGTGTTGTACATAATTTTTATGAGATTTTTATGTTCCAACAAATAATACATTAATGTTATATTCATTGCTAAATGCAGTTGAAATACGATCTCTCAGAAAAATGTGCGACAAACCGAAGTATGATATATATTAGGATTGTGATAAAGGTAATAAATATATATATATATATATATATATATATATATATATATATATATATATATATATATATATATATATATATATATATATATATATATATATATATATATATATATATATATATATATATATATATATATATATATATATATATATATATATATATATATATATATATATATATATATATATATATATATATATATATATATATATATATATATATATATTTATATATATATATATATATATATATATATATATATATTTATATATATATATATATATATATATATATATATATATATACATATACATATATATATATATATATATATATATATTTATATATATATATATATATATATATATATATATATATATATATATATATATATATATATATATATATATATATATATATATATATATATATATATATATATATATATATATATATATATATATATATATATATATATATATATATATATATATATATATATATATATATATATATATATATATATATATATATATATATATATATATATATATATATATATATATATATATATATATATATATACATATACATATATATATATATATATATATATATATATATATATATATATATATATATATATATATATATATATGTATATATATATATATATATATATATATATATATATATATATACATATATATATATATATGCCAATCATGGGTAGAATTGGTAAATGTAACACATGTGTAAAGTGATCATTTAAACCAGCCTATGATGGTCGTAAGCCCCGTAAATGACTTTTATGTTCTTCTTCATATATGTTGAGATATCAAAAAGAATGTACCGTATTATTGCTTTTTCGTCAAAACACAATTTCCACGATACGTTTCCCCAAAGATATCCGTGAAAATTATGTAAGTTTTTCTTATTCATTTCCCGGACGCCGATCGTAAGTATTGTTACTTGTTAATACCTTAATAAAATACTCTACCCTACTGTTAGAATACTTCGGGGAATGTTTTATTATTCAGAGTCTCTGCTTACCCCTTACCCGATAAGGATTGTAGGTCTGTTGGGCTGATATCGACACTAGGCTTGAAAACAGTAGCGCCTGAAATAATGTAAACAGTCTGAACCCTTTCAGGTCTGAAAATCAATATATTTAATTAAGATCGGTGAAAAGCACGGTACCAAGTTCACGTATAAATGCTTATTAATTCTTCTTCTTCCAAGTCTTATTTGCATATAATGATGCATAGGACACTGCATCTTACAGAAACAGTGTAATATTGATCGGTAAATACATGAAGTAAAGGTGGTCTCCTTCTGCAATTTATGATAATATTTAATAACTGTTTGTGTGAAAAATCACTAGTATTTATTTTAACCCCCTCTGGAACCTGGGATCTCAAGTATGGTAGCCTAGTAGCAAAAACATGCGTTCAGAGCCGAAGTCAAACATGCACTAGACCTCGGCTCTTAACGCATGTTTGTGTGCTACCCGTAGTGCATGTTGGTCTTCGGGTCAACCAAAAATCGCATGTGTTAAACATTTTGTCTAGTTTTAAGTATGTAAATAGTGCTATGGTAGTAAAGGGTAGTATTGTTTGCATGCTGTGGTAGTGATTGTCCTAACGAAGAGACGGGTACGTCTTAAAACCGGTAGACATAAAAATCTCGGTGAGTGGTTATATACTAATATTACTAACATTTTTGTAAAAAAAAGAAGCAAAAATGCTTAAATTTGAACAATGTAAATGCTTTAAATATTAATAATATTGAGAATATTTTATTTGTAAACATTAATTAACCGACCCGATTATTTTTATCGAAATATTAATCTTGTACTTTTCTCTTTAAAAGAGACAGGATTTCTTTTCAGCTTGATCGCATTTTAAGATTTTCAGGAATAAAATAAACATATCAGTGATAGAACTGAATTTATTTATACGAACGCAAGGCTGAAATGGGTTAAGAGAGGCGGCGGTTCGGATTAATGTTTTCAGACCCCTACGGCTATAAGCTAAGGAAAGGTTCAGGTACTTATATAAAATATATCCAGGGAGGTATGAGCCTGGATTAAAAAAAATAGAGCCTTCCTCATAATTTCGTTTTTATTTTGAGACAATTTATTCATTAAAATATTATAAAATAAGACCAGTTTAATATCTCTACGGTGCTTAGTCAAAACATTTTTTTCATATAAAAAATTACCTTGACAAAAAAAGACTTTTATTTCTTCGACAAAATAAACAGGGTGCTAAAATAAAACAGGGTAAGGGTATTTTGATAATGTGATGTTTCTTTTGAACTTTAAGGGACTATGTATAACATGTTAATAAATGTGTAAATATTTTTTCAAATTTAAATAACAAAAGAAAAATACATTTTGTACATTTTGTCATCTCAACATTGATGAAGACAAATTAGGAAGATCCTAACCGAATCATTTTCATTCTGGGAGATGCCTGAAAGCATGATTTTCTATTTACGTGCAGCTTTTGATTTGACCAGGTATTTTACTAATAACACGTTAAGTGTGTTGTTTACAATTCTGGGTTTCTCCACTTTGAAGCTATTTAAACATTCTGACAACTCAATATAGATAAAGAAGAATATGATAGTGATGAATATAATGTAATATTTACATGGTATGACCTGACATAGCCTGGTTAAGTTATCACTTAACACACGTATAACATTCACCATTCCATCCATGATTGACAACCACACGACTCAAATTTTTGGAACTGAACATATATCATATATCTCATGACGTTTATGTTTTACTTTCACTTAGTCTTTATATTTTGTGGGACATTTTATAACTTTATAAATAATAATAATAATAAAACCCTTATCCGCACCCCAATGGTGCATAGGGCACTGCGTCATATAAACGCAGTGTTATCTTGATCGTTTACACATGAAGGAAAGGTGATCAGCCCTCCGCTTTAGGTAGCAGTCCAGGGTAATATTGAATAAATATTACAGTGAAAAAATATTTTGTTTTTAACCACATTTATATTGGTACATTTTTTTCCCCAACTAATTTTGACAAGAAACTTGTCATCATCAGGGTTAAGTCATCATTAGTACATGTTTTATGTTCCTGCTCCTGAACACTTAAAATCATTTATAATGGAAATGTAACGATTTGGTGAGGACCTCCACACTTGTTTAATTTCTTTGTTTTGTTTCAATGTATTTTTTTCTTAAACATTATAAAATAAACAACTTTGTTTTTAAACACTATTAATGTTTTTAAACACCTCCGGAAAAGAGTTTAAAAAATGGCTTTCCTTTGATATAAAAAGTAAAATAAAAACTTATCTAACACTTCAAGTGTCGGGAGGAATTATGTTATTCCCCATTTCCGAGAAAGTGAGAGAGGGGTGTTATATATAAAAACTACCCTCGTGAGCCTACCCGGCGAGCCTTAATTATAGAAAGCATACGCTCTTCACCCTGTGAGGCCGTATATAGTAAGGGTGGCTTGGAATTAATATTAAGAGTACGAGGGAGAATTAACCGAATCGAAAGGTGAGCTGAAGAAGAGCTTGCTTTTTTTTATATAAACGAATGCGGGCAGGTTTTGAACTCTCGAGACCTTAGCGTCGATAAAGTTTTTAAGATGTGTCCAAATGTACTCATACTATTGTATTTAGGGATCAATTTTTTGTTGTGCACAACTCAGATATGCCAAATACTTGAAAGTGGTCAGGTTAGGAGTCGTAACAATCGGCGGGTATGTATGAGGAGATGCACGAACGTGGAAGAGTCAAAAAATGTTTGCAAAGACAATGTGGTGTGGCGTTCTATTCTCTCTGTCTACCCCTACGGGGAAGCAGTGTGATGGTTAGATAGTTAGTTAGTTTTTTAACTTTAATTTCGAATGGTTTTAAAGTAAACAGCATCTACCTCGAGATCGAGAGAAATTTTTACTAAAAGTCTAGTATAATTATTTTTAATTAATCTTGAGGGAGAATTTGTTTGTTTCGAAACCAGTAGGGAGTAAAATTAAAAAAAATAATTAGAAAAAAAAATTATAACAAAGCTATTTTATCAGTTACATTTCTTATCACTTAGTTAATTTGTTCGCCTCCGGGGTGTTATGGTTACCGTGTTACGTTACCGGGTTCGATTCCCAGGGGAGTTGAAAATAAATATTGGTGATTTTACACTTTTATATTTATTTAACATTGGTCTGGTCCTTGAAGCGCAGGAGTAATCACCTTGCCTTCGTGTAAGTAACGATCATGATAATAGTGCGTCAATACGATGTAGTTCCCTATTCACTATAAGGTGGGGATAAGGATAGGAAGAAGTTGATTTAATCATAAGTGATACATTACAGATAACGAGATACAACCACGTCACTGCCTTCTTGGAAGACTGTCAAAGATATGGAAGGATATTTATTGATTTGGCGTTTAATTTGTAGAACTCCATTTTAATTTATGCATTAATTTTAAATCAAACACGTAGTAGATTCAAAAAATCTGTGTTTGATTTAAAATTAATACATAAATATGGAAGAATAGTTGGGCATCAACATCACATGAAGAGTCATTTTCGAAGTATTCATCATCATAATCAAACAAATACCAATTTATTATTTATTGATTCGGCATTAACTTTGTGGAATGACATGATTATTTTATTAAAATGAAACACTTGAATAATCCACTTAATCGAGTTTTATTTTTATTTACGACTAGTTTCGAAAACGACAATTGATTTCGTATTCTGGGGCAAATTAAAATTAACGAATAAAAATATATTTAGGTTAATAAATATAGGTAGGGGGGTTAAGGAACAACATTTTTTTTAAAAGGAAATATTGATAATAATGGTGACGTATTTTGAAACAGTATATTATAAATTATTGTTTTAAAATACCAATTTTATTACTTTTCCTATTCTTCTCTTTTTCTTACGTTAGATTTTTGTCCGCCTCCGTAGTGCAATGGTCAGCATGCTCGGCTACCGTTCAGGAGGTCCCGGGTTTGGTTCCCAAGGGGATCAAATAATTATATGTGATTTTTTCACTCTAATATTTATTCAACATTACCCTGGACTGGTCCCCGAAACGGAGGGCTGATCACCTTTCGTTCGTGTGTTAACGATCAAGATAACACTATGTTAATATAATGCAGTGCCCTATGCACCACTGGTGTGCGGATAAGGGTTTGAATATAATTGAGATCTTAAGATCTATTTTTTTTTAATAATGATCTTGAAAAAAGTCTTGATCTTCAGTTATAATGTAAGAAAAAAGAGAAGAAAATAAAAAAAAATAATACATTTCGTGTTTGTTTGATTATGATGATGAATACTTCGAAACAAGTGTCACAGTATATTTTAATTAAAAGTTTGTGCTTACCTAGTCAGCCTCCACAGTGTAGTGGTTAGCGCGCAAGACTACCGTGCTGGATGTAAAAATAAATCATAGTGATTTTTTAGTCTAATATTTTTTAATATGACCTAGGGCTGGTACCTGAAGCGGAAGCATTATCACATTTCCTTCGTGTATTAATTGATCTAGAAAATACTGCTTCTTTACGATTCAGTGCCCTATGCACCATTGGGTGTGGATAAAGGTTAGAAAAGAAAAATTTACCAAATAAAATATTTCTTTTTTTTTGACGTCTCATCAAAGATGAAGAAGAATATGGAAGTCTGGACATTTACGTACAATTTGGGATAATCCAGATTTGGGAACAAGTATTTGGACAAACTCAAAATGTTGTAAGTAAAAATATTAATGAAACATTGAATAGACATATTTTGTAAAATGACTTCCGAATCAATAAATCACGTTTTATTTAATTTGGCTATGATACGAGTATGTCAAACTATTTCATTTAAAAAATATCACCATTAAGACTATCATCTCTCGGATGATCATTCATCACTACTCTAAATTTAAAAAAAAGGTAAAATCTTTTTTTACATCCAAGAAGCTTAAAAACACATTTTAACGAATTAATTTTTCACGAAAGGCGAAATTGATCTGACCTCCTTCAAAATATATTTTCAACGTTTTTAATCTTACTTTGTAGGATTTCAGCCAAACGCATGAAATTCATATTTTTACATTATTATTGCCGAATCAATTGAAAATCTTTTATGGAATTTGATTGTGATATGTCCAACTGTCAAATATAAAGAAATACCACGATTAAGACACATCATTCAAATGAATGAGTCTACTCTACATTCAAAAAAAAATATGTTACAAAGTTTTTTTCTAAATCCAAGAAGCTTTAAAAATACATTTTCAATCTTTTACGAAAGGCAAAATTCGTCTGACCTTCAAAATATATTTTTAACGTTTTTAATTTCAATTTGTAGGATTTCAGCCAAAACTCATAAAATGGATATTTTTGCTAAACGATTTCCGAATCAATTAATTAGCTTTTATGGAATTCGGCTATGATATAACAAACTTGTTTATGTAAAAAAAATATAACGATTAAGTGTTACATCTCTCAGGTAAATGAGTCTACTCTATGTACATTAAAAAAAACTGGTGCAAAGTTTTTTCTATATCCAAGAAGCTTCAAAAATACATTTACATTTTTAACGAAAGGCGAAAGCCTCACTTTTAAGGATTTCAGCCAAATTCATGAAAATTAGGTTATTTGCAAAATGACTGCTGAATCAATGAATGAGTTAATGAAAAAAAATCACGATTAAGACTTATATCTCTCACATAAATGAGTTTACTCTATATGAAGTTTTTTTTTATATCCAAGAAGCTTTCAAAACACATTATCAATTTTTCACGAAAGGCAAAATTGGTCTGACCTCCCTCAAAATATATTTTTAACGTTTTTAATCTCACTTTTCAGGATTTCAGCCTACACGCATGAAATTACAGAATCCTGAAAGCGACCCTAACGCTGTTATGTTTTAGCGTTCAAGCGTAACGGACCGCATCAATGTTGGCTTTACAAGTACAAAAACTTTTCTGATTAATTATATATCCCCCGTTAAGCAAAAATAACTGACTATTAACACAAAAGGTTCGGAGCTACAATGGATTTACGAGGGCACATTATTACTCAAATGTCTTATTTCTTATTTTCTCCCGTCGTTTGTTGGATCTCTTTCTTTGAGTTATTTCGACGTATTTTCTCTTTTTGTAATTTCACCGTTCGAAAATGATTCAATACGTTATACAGACTGCAAATAAAGATACAGATACTAAAATATAAAGTAATGAATATTACTTTACTTTCAAAGGAATATTCGAGACAAATGATTAAGACGTGGTTCTGAGTCGTTTATCTTGATAACTAAAATTCTTTAGTTTTATTATTATTACTGATATGATAGATGTCACCACTTAACATGAAACATATATTTGTTTAATATATATATTGGGTTTATAACATTTTAAGTCTAAATACTTGTTCACAAATCTGGATTATCTCCAATAAGTGGAGTTATTATTATTTGACATCTCTTCAAAGATGGAAAAGAATATGGAAGTCTGGGTATTTACGGGGCTGACGACTGTCATAGACTTTCTCTTTTTCATCTTTGATGAAATGTCAAAAAAATAGATATTTAGGGTTTATAACAGGTATACAAATTCAAGTTTCCCGCAATAAATTTATGGTGGCACCCGCCGTGTGGCATGTTGCGTCATCTTGATGAAACCACAGCTCTGTCACATCAATGCTATTCAACTGAGACACGAAGAATTCGTTTATCATGGTTCTGTAACGCTGTCCATTGACCTTAACTTTCTGTCAAGGTTTTTTTTTTAAATACGGGCCAATGATTCTACCTGTCCGTAAAGCACACCAAACAATGACTTGTATGAATGTAAGGGCGCCTTTTTTATACCTCAAAAAATACTCAATCGCTTCATGCGGCTATTTTCAAGATGATCAAAATATATCAGATTAATCAAACGATTACACTAGGCACAAATAAGAGTACTCTAAATTGATATTTGTTGATTTCAATTACATATTAATTCAGTCATATGTATCCATAATAAGATAAAAAAATATTTTTAATGTTGAAATTAAAATATTATTTTTCTTAAATAATTAATTTGATCTATATAACGTAATAAAATGCAGATAAGTGTAATAATTACTATCGTGTTATCTATTTGATAAATTAAAAAATAGATTCTCATCGTTGATAGTGTTACGATTAGATATTTACTACATAGAAACGTTGCATTAATATTCATTGCTTGAGGCATATTTATCTTTAATTACGTTGGAATATAGGGCATTACAGAGTAATATTTGTATCCTATGCATCCTATGATAAATTAGAAGTTAGAAATGTAATTTGTATCCCATTTAAAATTAGAAGTTAGAAAAGGCTGAAGTCAAGGATTTAATTTGAAAAAAATAATAATTGAAAGAGTTCTGTGAATTTCATGAATAAACTAAAATACCTGAAAATGGACGTTGCGATTCTTATTAAAGAATTTAAGAATAAATGTACCTTCAAAATTTGTTTTAAATTCTCAATGTTTAACCCTCAACAGTATCAATAAAATAAAATATTTTAAATTCAAGTTTTACTTGGTTTATACCACTTTTTCTTGAAATCTACTGTGACACGTGCTTTGATGCAATCCGCATCATTTTCAAACACCGTATATTTGAAATAGGATGTTGAAAATCATGCGGAATTCATGAAAACACGCGTCACAATAGATTTTAAGAAATAACGGTATTTACCAAGTAAAACTGAAAATAAAAAAGCATAGATTTTACCACAAAGTAACAGCCGAATCATTTAATGAAAACATTTTTAACCTTGAAAAAGGGTCTATTCAAGAAATGTTTGAACGATTAGTTTTAAATGTAACAAAATATTTATTTCAGACAATTTCAACCGTTTCACCGTCTTAAAGCGTTTGATTTTTTTTTTAAACACAAATTATGTTTTATAATTAGTACACGTTAAACATTCAAGAAAAAATCCATTTATATTCGATAATAAAAATTTCAAGTCACATTTTATGATATTTTAATAATAATAAAACCCTTATCCGCACCCCAATGATGCATAGGGTGATGCAAAGAGTCATATAAACGCAGTGTTATCTTGATCGTTTACACATGAAGGAAAGGTGATCAGGCCTCTGCTTCAGGTACCAGTCCATGGTAGTATTGAATAAATATTACAGTGAATAAATCACTTATATTTATTTTACCCCCTTTGGAAATCGAACCCGGGACCTCCAAAACGGTAGCCGAGCGTGCTGACTATTACACTACGGAGGCGGACATTTTAATAAGGGAAATAATATATAAGCCCTTCATTATCAGAAATAATTTTGCTTTTAAATATAACATGTCTGTGACACAAAGTGATGTGTTAAAATATTCATAACACAAAGGGAACTGGGTAGGTTTCGTGAAACAACTTAATAATGTGAAAACGTGTCATTATATACAGCCATTTTCTCGGAATTCATCCAAACAATTCATGTGAATTCGTGAGTGTGCCCTGGGAGATATCATATATCCTCAATATGAGTTTTGGGCTCCAGAAATAAAGAAAAACATTTTTTCATTCATTTAATATATTTACATTTTTATTTATAACATAATACATTTGAATCATTTATACATATGGAGAACTTTTATATTTCGATTCGCTGTGCCTCTCCATAAAAGAGTCTGTGCTCATGTGCTTGGAAAGGGACTTACACTCGTGGTTTAATGTTATATAGTAAAAGATATAATAGTTTTTTTTTTAATATATTTTTTAAAGATTTAAATGTATAGAGCTTTAATTTTTTTCTTCAGGATTTTTATATCATCATTTATTTTATTTCTTTAGGGAGTTTATTGAAATGTTTGATTGCCAAATATTTGAAGTTTTGCTGAAATTGCTTGGTGTTGCATTTTGGAGTAGAAAAATCTTTTGAGAATCTCGATGATAAATTTTTTGTTAAATTTAAATAGTTGTCACCCTTTAGTATTTGAAAAACTGCGGTTTTTTTATAAATGGATTCTATATTTGGGACTTGAAATTTTTTAAATTATAATTTTGTTGGAAATATGTTTTTTTTTCAAGATGACTTTAACTATAGTTTTCTGTACTATTTTCACTGAGTTCAGTATGTTGTTGTATGAGCCTCCCCATGCAATAATGCCATACTGTAGTAGTGAGTGTACGATAGGATAGTAAACTATTTTTAGGTTGTCGATGGTTAGTATGTTTCGGATTCTAATGATATTCATATAAATTTATCATATAATAAACATATTCATATAAATTACTGTTTCTAGCTAAAAATACAATAAAATATTCGGTGTTATTTACTAAGGTAGTGGAAGATGATAAGTGATATCTCACTAGTAAATATTTTTTTTAAACATCATTTACTTTTAAACTAATATATATATATATATATATATATATATATATATATATATATATATATATATATATATATATATATATATATATTTATTTATATATATATATATATATATATATATATATATATATATATATATATATATATATATATATATATATATATATATATATATATTTATATATTTATATTTATACATATATATATATGTATATATATATATATATATATAATATATATATATATTTATATATATATATATATATATATATATATATATATATATATATATATATATATATATATATATATATATATATATATATATATATATATATATATATATATATATATATATATATATATATATATATATATATATATATATATATATATATATATATATATATATATATGTATATATATATATATATATATATATAAATATATATAAATATATATATATATATATATATATATATATATATATATATATATATATATATATATATATATATATATATATATATATATATATATATATATATATATATATATATATATATATATATATATATATATATATATATATATATATATATATATATATATATATATATATAAATATATATAAATATATATATATATATATATATATATATATATATATATATATATATATATATATATATATATATATATATATATATATATATATATATATATATATATATATATATATATATATATATATATATATATATATATAAATGTATGTATATAACAGTAAACAAAACATTTAATGAAAAAAAAATTTTTTTTTAATTAAATACTCTTTTCATTCTTCATACATTCAGGCATCTCATCATACATTTTCAAACCCTAATACATTAAAAAATCCTTAAAATATAAAATCTGTTTACTGTATTCTATCAAAATCTTAATTAAAGTAACGACAAAGCGTTACCAATCCTATGTTAAACCAATATGAAATCATTAAATCGCACCAAAACCTAAAAATTTTACAAGCTAGAATTCCTGATATCTTAAAATTGCTTAAAATGGAAACGTTACGTTTTGGTGAGGACCTCCACAATTTGAGAAAAAACTTTTTCCAAACGATGAGGTGCCCTATGCACCATTTGGTGTCGATAAGGGTAAGAGAAGAATATTTAAAAAATAAAAATATTTTTAATGTTGATTTGAGGGGTTTTTATGTTGAATTTTTTGTAGTTCATTTCACCAGTGTCAATTAAGGAAAATATTTTATTTCCCTCCAAATGGTTTAATAGCGGTAATATCTAACTCAACCCTTCTTGATGGGTATAGGGTGAGAAGGGAGAAGAGAAGAATGAAGAGAGGGAGGATAAACCCTAAAATACCTAATTCAGCGTCCGTTTTTTTTTTGGTTTTTCATCTTTAATTGCTTTGTTTCAACAGAGCAGAACCCTCAAGGAAGGCGTTCAAGCTCATTATTTTTTTTTCAAAAGTTTGTCAAATTGCGGATTAAGCTGCCAATACTCTACTCTCACAATCGTATATACAGGGTATCCAAAACTACAATTTACCCATAAAACAAATAACTAATAATCGCATAAGAAGTGATCTAGCAACTATAACAAGAAAAAAAATATAAGGGTACATACCTACATCCCCCATTAGCTACCGATGTCTCCCATAAATTATTGCTGTAGGTGTTAAAACTGTCACTTAGAATTGTATAGCTACATCAGGACCGTAGTCCATTTGATCTTCACATTCGTTTGATAATGCCCTAACAAGGCGGAACAATTGTCACAATATAATTTTTATGTGTTTTTGTTAATAAAATACAACTTAGTAGACTCAAAAAATCTGTGTTTGATTTATAATTAATACATAAATTAAAATGGAGTTCTACAAATTAAACGCCAAATCAATAAATAAATCTAGCAACTGTTAATAATCATCTGACATAAAAATTAATTTAGCAACAAGAGTATGATTGATTTATGAACAACGAATGAATGATAGAAATAAACCACTATACGATGGTAGTTTATTTCTATCATTCACGCGTTGTTATCTATATTAACGGTTGGTAAATTACTATGTATAATGTTCATACTAATTTACCAACCGTTAATATAACCCAAGAAATGACAGATTTTGTTACATATTATTTCTTCTTTTGTTTTCTTCTTTCTTCTATTTTCTTCTTTAAACTTTCTTTTTTTACTTTCTCTTTTTTCTTCTTTCTCTACTTTTCCTCTCCTCTCTCTTTCCATGCTTTCATATCATTGGGCAAGTAAAGTGATCTGCAAATAATTATTGATATTTATTTTAGCATATGCTTTACAAAATAATTAATAAAATACAATTAAATAAAAAAAATAAGATCATTTTATGAACATGATAAAAGAAATAACAGAATGCTAAAAACAAAATGAAGTGAAATGAATGATTTATAAATACGTGTTGGTATACACGTGCATACATATAAATACACACATCGCTCACTCCTTTCAAGAACGTCATAAATCAAAAATCGTCAATTTTCAGTTGTGCATGTTTTCGGAATGCCCAGAAAATGTACTATATCCTAGCAAAAGAGGCATATTTTTAACTTAATATTTACCCGCTACAGGACAGAAAGTGTTGTTTCTGCATTTTGAAGAAAAGGTATTGTGTAATTTTTTTTTTTTAATTAACTAAATATTTTTCAAATGGAGAAAAAACCTTCAGGTTTTACAGAAAAGATCTGTTTCACAGTAAAAAGTTCAGTAAGTGGCTTGATATTTATTTTTAATAGATCGTATTATATGTTTTAATTTTAAAAACGTTCTCCTGAAAAATCAAGTATTTTGATTTATGACGTTCATGAAACGAGTGAGCGACATGTGTACATTTATGCGTGTATATATATATATATATATATATATATATATATATATATATATATATATATATATATATATATATATATATATATATATATATATATATATATATATATATATATATATATATATATATATATATATATATATATATATATATATATATATATATATATATATATATATATATATATATATATATATATATATATATATATATATATATATATATATATATATTATATATATTTATATATATATGGCTAGATGATGATGAGCATATTTTAATACAAATGAAGCCGCATTTTCTTTGAAGAAGCGCTCATTATAACGATCAGTAGATAAAATCAGCAACCATCTTTTATTTTTTGTTTCGTTGAAAATATTTTATTTATGGAGAAGGGATTCCATAAATAGAATTCTGATAGATAGCATTATATACGCCGTTTGTAAACAGCGTTTCAAGTCAAAGGGCTTTTTCAGACTGCATGACTTTGAAATAAGGTAAAAATTAAAGAGGAGCGGGTAGAAAAAAGTAAGGCATAATAACCCAGGAAAACAGTTTCATAGGATGTTTAAATGAATATTTTAATTGAACTGTTTAAGAAATGTTTGGTAACTAACTTATTTTGCTTTCTTTTTTTAAATAAAAATAAATAATTGAAGATATTGGAAAATAATGTTGGAATAGGCTGAACTAGGAATAATTGAAAAGATTAAGAAATTTTTTAAAGGTGGTACAGATATGTAGAGCAAATGGATAACGTGAGAATGACTTAGAAAAAATTATTTCACAAATGTGATTGGGAGAACAGAACGAGGACGGCCAAAAAAGACTTGGTACGACCAGATCAATCAGTACCTAAAATCTGGTGGTGTCAAAATTCAACGTAATCAGAGGGCATGTATGACTAGATAAATGTATGGATTTAAAGGAAGTAACGAGTGCTGTTATGACAGAAAAATGTGGCATTCTATCCTCTCTGCCCATCTCTTCAGAAACGGCGTGATGGTAGTCGTAGTAGAAGTAGTTATGTACTATGTACTGCAATATATCGTTCCAAACATCCAAGGTTAGAGGTCAAAATAAAATACGAGTATGGAACAAAGGCAAATGAAGGAATGGGTATATGATCAAGAGTTAATTCTATGAAAATTGTAAAAAAAAATATATTCTTTATTTTCTCCCTCTTTTTGTGTGTATATTTTAGGTTAAAATGGATAAAAACAATAAAATATGTATGTAAAAAGAACTCCACTGATAAGACACACAAGATAGCTTGGTGAGTCTCAGCAAAAAAATATTTCTAATTTGTTTATAAATATAAAATTAAAATATAACTTTGTTTCAAAATCACTGTAAATATTTTATTATAACTTAATTATAATGTCTATCGGTTTCGAAGCTAACTGATTTCTTATCAAAACTGATTAAAACTGTATTAATCAGTCTTGATAAAGAAGCGGTTAGCTTCGAAACCGGTAGACATTACAATTAAGTTAAAATAAAATATTTACAGTGATTTTGAAACAAAGTTACATTTTAATAATAAAATGGAAAATCACAAAGTGCTTCAAATATAAATTTTATTGTTTACAATTGTTCTTTTAGTAAATAAAAAAAAGTAAAAAAAATAAAGTAACAAAGCACAAAAGATTTTCTATTGCAACCTTAATTAACACGAGGGAAATGGTAAAATATCATTTTCAAAACCAGAATAACGCGGAGCATTAAATACCGTTTGGCATACAATAATTATTGCAAACATTAATACGCTTATGTATTTGAATAATCTTTAATTGTAAAAGGCAAATATTAAACGTTTCATGTAAGCAATCAAGCCGGCGAGACATTTGAGAACGATATAACACAAGTAAAATAGACTAAACTCACAAAGCACGCTTGTGTAATATGTAATTGTCATGTAATTATAACGTTCAACTCATAGAATTGGCATTCACTTTGTGGAAAAACATTTTTATATATTTTTTGAACACTTTTAAAAGACCTTTTTTTAATGTAATGAGAATATTTCTCGTCCTCAAAGTAAGTTGTGTGTACGTCAATAATCTCTTCTTCTTCTTCTTCAAACCATTGTCAGCATCCCAGTGGTGCATAGGGCACTGCATCATACAAACGCAGTGTTATCTTGATCGTTAACGCATGAAGGAAAGGTGATCAGCTCTCCGCTTCAGGTACCAGTCCAGGGTAATATTGAATAAATATAAGAGTGAAAAAATAACTTATATTTATTTAATTCCCTCCCCCCTGGTAATGGAACCCGGGACCTCCAGAACGGTAGCCGAGCATGCTGACCATTACACTACGGAGGCGGATAATCTCGCGAGTGATTGATTTTTATATTTAAATGACATGGGAGTACTATTTTGATTCTAACCTAGTGATCACTTAAACCTGTGACAATTCGCTAGTTCCGTAAATGTCCAGACTACATTGAGAGATAATAAAAATCCAGATTTAAATACACGTTATTATATTTTGGCCTACATTGCGCATGTAAGGAGAATGGAACCGTCTAGACTCCCCCCACATTGCACTGCATGGCCAACCACAAGGGAGACGACTCCCGGGTAGACTGCTAACGAGATGGATTGACAGCTGGGAATCGACATCACAGGAGGGTAATCCCTCATAAAAACAGGCCATAAATCCTACACCAAGAAGAAGAAAAATATTTCATGGACTACACCCTGATTACGAAAAATCAAAGAAAATAAAGAATACAAAGAGTTTCCATTCCATTCCGAACAGCAAAAAAAATATGAAAATTAAAAAAAATTAAAACTGATAAAATTAGGTCGGCATTTTATATCCTTCAAACTCATGTTTTGTTTAAATTCGGGGAAAACTCTTTTGCTTTCCTGTAAATTCGAGATAAAAGTATCTTTGAAGTTTAATGTAGTCAGCGGTATGGTTCCTAAAAATTATGGAATTGTTAAACGTCAAATTTCAAAAGTTCTTTTAAAAATATTTTTTTCTCGCTGGCGGTATAAAATCGCTTCTTTATGATAATACGGAACAATTAATTATACTCTCAAATTTGAATTTGACGACACGAAAAGTGTTTTTTGAGCATTTCCAAATACTGGATTTAACTCCCTAGGATTTGATATTAATTTTTTATTTTTTATTTTAATAAAGATAAATAATTGGGTTTTTATTATTTACACAAAAATTTCAATTTCACACTATTTCTGTGAGCCTAAACGGCTCATTATTTGAAATAGGTATCAAACTGTGGTAAAGTGGATTGGAACCGAGAAACCCTGACTCAAGTCTTGAGTCTTAGAGTCCGTGACACTAACCATGGGACCACAACCCGACACAAGTCATTTTATTTATTACAATGCTTATGTATTTAAAGAAAATATATTTCACACAATGTTAAACATCTGTGATTTAAAACAAAAACAAAAAACCTACATACATTGGTAAAGAATTTATATTAAAATACAATGTAAAACAATACACACTTTGTTATTAATATAATTTCAAATTAAAAAATAGAAGGAAAAATAAATAAACAGTAAAAACACATTCATGTTAAGAAATTAAGGTAAAAGCGTACACTACGTTACAGCAAAATAAAATAAAATGATGTTTTACATTTATTTTAGTTACATAAATTGTTTACATTTATTTAAAAAATTATTATAAACATATTTAAACAATTTTTTTACAGAGACCCACCAAGCCGCCTTGTGTGTTTGGTCGGTGAAGTTCTTTTTACATACATTTTTTTACTGTTTTTATCCATTTTAAGCTAATATACACACAAAAAAATATAAATAAACTATTTTGCAATTTTCATAGAATTAATTCTTGATCCTTTACTTTGCCCATTCCTTTATTTTGCCTTTGTTCCGTATTTTATTTTGATAATCTAATTTCTAATCTCCGTCTGCAACATGTTTAAAATGTTTGAAACGAAATATTGAAGTGTTCGACCCCATATTTATTGTTAATTCTTGAGACTTCGTTGTGGGTAAATCAAAAAAAATGTACTAATTATGTAAATAAAAAATTATAAAAAAATAAACTATCTATTGTAGTAAATAAAGTAATCTTTAATTGTAAAAGGCAAATATTAAACGTTTCATGTAAGCAATCAAGCCGGCGAGACATTTTATTTGAGAACGATATAACACAAGTAATATAGACTACATTCACAAAGTACGCTTGTGTAAAATGTAATTGTCATGTAATTATAACGTTTAACTCATAGAATTGGCATTCACTTTGAAAAAAAAAATAATTTAAAAATTAAAAAAATGGAGTCTTACTAATATTTATACTATGAACTTATATTTTGCAAAAAAATACGATTTTCTCGGAAACTGTTATTAATATCGAGGACTGGATTTTTTTGTTGAATAAATCGCCTTTGAAACCAATATAAAAAATATCATACTTAAAAGTATTCACAATTAAATGAATAAATCTCGTTTGATTATGAAAGTTATATTATATTAGCTAAAACTATGATTCATTATTTGATAAAAACAAGCGTCATTACACGATCAAGATAAAATTATACACAGTAATTTCTTTTGAAGTATACCTACTCAAATAATAGAAGATAAGGCAAAGATAGTGATTTAGTATAAATATGTAAACTGAACGAAATCAATTAGTTCTTTTTTTCTGTTGTAAAAATATCGAGAAAAAATGAGGGCTTTAATTTTATTTGTGTTAACCCTAGCTTTCGTTGGAAGTTGCATGGCAGAAAGTATGTAAAACGTTTCAATTTCAATTTCCTAGTTTTTAGTTTTACTTGGTAAATACCATTTTTTTCTTAATATCAATTATGACATGTGTTTCGATGCATTCCGCATAATTTTCAAATACCGTATTTGAAATTTACGACTCTGGGGTATACCTTAAAACAGGCGTCGCGGGTTCGATTCCCACTAATTGCAAAATTAATTCAAGAAAGATTTTTTTTCAATTGGTCTTGGTGTTTGTGATGTATTTTTCACGTTTACCTTCCCTATCCTTACTATCCTACCTGCAGACAAGCCTCTTAAATAGACGCTTCGCTGGTTATTCCTTTTAAAAATTAAAAATTAAAATTAACACATCAATTGCCGACCTGAAAAGCCGGATTTCAGAAGACGGCCAAATTATTATTTTTCTTTAAACTTGCTTATATTTTCTAAACTATGCTTATATAACTTTGTAAAGTATGTCTTTAGTTTTAATATTTTCTAAGTAAGTTTAACATAATGCAAATACTTATCACTTATGATTGTCCATCGGCTGACGGGACGGATCACGCGTATACGCGTTATCAACGTGTTAAAGTTTTATTCTCTATTTGAATATTATTTTTTGACATCTCATCAAAGATGAAGAAGAATATGGAAGTCTGGGCATTTACGGGGCTGACAACCGTCATAGGCTGGTTTAAGTGATCACTTTACACACGTGTAACATTCACCAATTCTACCCATTATTGACAACCACACTACTCAAATTCTTGGAAGTTCTATATATATATATGAACCAATTTAGAAACCTTGTTCTTGAATCACTAGAACTTCACTAGAGGCATCTATTGGTGAGATGTAAAGAAGCTTTTTACTAAGCAGAAACTCTTATATTAGTATGTGAGATCCAAATCCTGGATTATAATCACACACATGAGATTTGGAGTTGACAGCTTCTAAAATGACGTGAGTCATTTCTATGTCTAAAGCGATAAAAATAACAATCTGTCTATTTTGGACGTTTTAAATTTAAATTATAATAAATTGCAAAAGTTTAGTTGAACGTTATGAGTATTTCCTGGAAATTCACAGTAATTTTATATGTTTATAGTTGGCATTTGACGATTATCGTTTAAAATTTCCTGAAATGGGAAATATATTTTACTTTTTACCTAGTATTATGATAATGATTTGAGTCACGATTTGATTGTTTGTTTAGTAATACATATATTAAATCTGGATAGTAGTAATCAATTTATATAATCGTGGCTAGGGCCCGCCGATGAAACAACCCTTCAAATCACCCAAAAACGTTGATTCAAAAATATCACAACACGATCAGAAACCATTTGTTTTAAAGAATTTATGAATTGGAAAATATCCTGGTCGAATCTGTTTTCAGTGACAAACTATCTTAAATGCTACATAAATTATACTTTATACTGTAAATTGTTATTGTATGTTATGTATAAAATCTAATTATTAAAAAATAATAATAATAAATACAAAATTGTATCTATATGTAAGTATTTTAGCTCAACACAGGCCATGCCTAAAGAACCGTAATACATATAGTAAAAAAATGTATGTATCTATGAAATAAATAAATAAATAAAAAATAATAATAAATAAGAATACATCCGTCATTATAACAATCCCCTCATTACAAAATCATTAAAAAATATATTAAATGTTTTTTTCCGATGTTTTGTGGCACATTTGATAAACTTTATAAAATTGAACTTTCATTTTGATTTTAAACACTTTTTATTTGTTTTTTTTTTCAACCGGTTTCTTCAGGGATGAATATGTACTTATACATGTGTTGAAGACTATCGGAATTGAAAAATTCATGTTAAAATCTGTTTTCAGTAATAAAATATACTTATTATCTCAAATGATATTTAACACGACAGAAATAACACTCCAATAATAAAATCCATATTTTTTCTTGAAATTCTTTGCTGGTACTTTGTGGTACATTTTATAAACTTTTCAAAATAAACTCAAAATTTGTTTTTAACTACTTCTATCTTTAGTATTTTTTTCTAACCGGTTTTGATAAGCACCTTGTCTACTTCAAGGCTAAGTATCCCATCCTTTCACGCGTTTGCTGTGGTTCAGTCTCGTCCTGAGTTAGAGCATCTGTCAAGAAGCACGTTGTCCGCCATTAGCGATATTTAGTTTTAACAGTAATACTGTTGAATTCAACGGATCGCGCTGCATTGCTGTAAAAAAAACATAGATACATACATTTTTTTACTATATGTATTACGGCTTTTAGGCATGGCCTGTGTTGAGCCAAAATACTTACATGTCAATACATTTTATATTATTAGTTTTTTTTTACACCTGGACTTTCATTAATTAACTTTCTACTAAATTCTTTATTACATAAAGATACACAGGTTTTTTTTTTATGTACTTTATATCTATATTGATCATAATATTTGTTATGGGAGAGATATATAAGTGGAGTTCTCGTGAAATCACAAAAGAATCTGTTTTAATTTTAAACATAATTTATGTCTTTTATTTCTGATCCTATTAAACGAACTTATTTGTTAAAAATTTTACTTCTCATTATTTTCAGTATTTCATTCAGTATTTCTGGATTTAAAATTAACGGGTTTTAATCCACTTGATTGTTTAAAGTGCTCTTTTCCAATTACAGTTCTAATTTGGGGTTGGATGATTAAAAAAATATTGTTTTCCGTTTTTAAATTAAACCCAAACAATGATTGAAATTTCCGAAAGCAACTATTCAAATTATACCTGACCTGAACAATGCAAAGTTCTCAAACAATACAAATTTCAAAATAAATCATGAATAAAATTCTAGCTAAAGTTCTCGTATCAACGGGATTCGTTTCTCTTTTCTTTTCATTCTAGGTATTATTTATTATATTTCATGCTTTCAATGTGTATAATAAACGGATGAACTTTTTTTTTCTTATTTTCACCCGCAAACTAGCTTTTGACCAGGGTTAAAAGTGTTATAAATATTTATTCAAATAATTTTTTTCATTATTATTAAATCTGATAAAAAGATGTTCTTGTAAATTGAATACGAAAACTTTGTGTGGATAGACAGTGTCTTATTTGTTTGCTTTTATTTTTTTATTTAATTTATTAAATAAAAAAATAAAAGAACAAGAAGAATCAAAAGAGGCAAAAAGGCTCAAAAGAACATCTGAGATAATATTACTATACTATATGTACATATATATATATATATATATATATATATATATATATATATATATATATATATATATATATATATATATATATATATATATATATATATATATATATATATATATATATATATATATATATATATATATATATATATATATATATATATATATATATATATATATATATATATATATATATATATATATATACATATATATATATATATATATATATATATATATATATATATATATATATATATATATATATATATATATATATATATATGTATATATATATATATATATATATATACACATATATATATATATATATATATATATATATATATATATATATATATATATATATATATATATATATACATATATACATATATATATATATATATATATATATATATATATATATATATATATATATATATATATATATATATATATATATATATATATATATATATATATATATATATATATATATATATATATATATATATATATATATATATATATATATAATTTTATCAGAGACTGAGTTTCGTCAAAACCGACATCATAAGACTAAAGGTTACGATGAAACTTTGTAAAGTCAAATAAAATAAAATTAATGGAAGCCATTCATTTGTTGTTTAAATTTACAAAAAATGCAATTCCATACAAAAATGTCATTACAAGACATAAATGTCATTACAAGACATTAATTTGCTAGGATTCGGCAGTCACTTTGTGGTTATATATTCCCATTTAAAAAGAAATTTGCTTATTGTAAGTGAGAATAAAATGTGCTAATAATAAATAAATATTTTGACAGAGAAGCTGCTGTGTTACTATGGAAGTTGGGCAACCTATAGAAGTGGCAATGGAGCGTGTCACGTCCGGGATTTGAACCCCTTCCTTTGCACTCATCTCATCTACACCTTCACCGGAATCAATGAGGATGGAACCATCATGATCATGGACCCTT
This sequence comes from Brachycentrus maculatus, assembly GCF_059751285.1. Classification (NCBI taxonomy): domain Eukaryota; kingdom Metazoa; phylum Arthropoda; class Insecta; order Trichoptera; family Brachycentridae; genus Brachycentrus; species Brachycentrus maculatus. The sequence continues at coordinate 965,080 of NW_028281167.1, read as the reverse complement.
GGCTGGAGCTACCTGACAACTGGGGAAGAGGTACATACTTCCTTTTTCATCAATACAATTTCTAAACTTTATAAAATAAAATAAACTTTCTTTTAACCACTTTTTGTTGGTACACTTTTTCCAACCGGTTTCGACAAGAACCTTGTCATCATCAGGGTTTATGTACTAATTCTAAAATATTATTCAAAACATGGTGTATGGAGGCGGTGGAAGTTAAATTAACCATAAGGAAGGGTAATTAACTATAACCTCACTATGAGGATTTCAATGTTTTAGAATTAGTACATAGACCCTGATGATGATAAGGTTCTTGTCGAAACCGGTTGGAAAAAGTGTACCAATAAAAAGTGGTTAAAGCAAAGTTCTTCTTCTTCTTCTTCTTCTTCTTCTTCTTCTTTATGTAGATCCTAGGGATCTGTTTGTGCCTCCGTGTGTTGTTTTATTTTATAAAGTATATAAAATGTGCCAAAAAGTATCTGCGAAAAACATTCAATAAAATAGAATTTCAGCTCATGAAATAGTCCTTTCACTTCCTGATTCAGCATATATGTAGATGCAAAAGTAACTAGATCTAAAAGAATCAGAGAAAGAGAAAATCAGGTAAACAGAGCTCTTTTAGGGAAACTTTTCCATTATTAAAGAACTCTAACCCTACGTACGTGAACTCTTCAATAGCACTCAAGTTCTTTGTGTAGTAAGTGTGTGGAGAGCAATTGCTGTATACGCGAATATTAATTCAGAAAACAAGGTTTCAGAACATTTAAATGAAAGGCTAAAGAAAGCGTCTTCCAGCAGTTTTATTTCCTTTGTTGAAGAAAATATTTATTTGTAATACAGATAACCAGTGTACGAGTATATTAATTCAGTAAACAAGGTTTTAGAACATTTAAATGAAAGGCTAAAGAAAGCGTCTTCCGGCAGTTTTTTTTTCCTTTGTTGAAGAAAATATTTGTTTGTAATACAGATAACGAGTATATGAGTATATGAATTCAGAAAACAAGGTTTCAGAACATTTAAATGAAAGGCTAAAGAAAGCGTCTTCCAGCAGTTTTATTTCCTTTGTTGAAGAAAATATTTGTTTGTAATACAGATAACGAGTATATGAGTATATGAATTCAGAAAACAAGGTTTCAGAACATTTAAATGAAAGGCTAAAGAAAGCGTCTTCCAGCAGTTTTATTTCCTTTGTTGAAGAAAATATTTATTTGTAATACAGATAACGAGTGTACGAGTATATTAATTCAGTAAACAAGGTTTCAGAACTTTTAAATGAAAGGCTAAAGAAAGCGTCTTCCAGAAGTTTTTTTTCCGTTGTTAAAGATTTTTTTTTGTAATACAGATAACTTTGGAGAATTTAACAAGCTCAAGAAAGTGAATCCAGCCTTGAAGACAATCATTGCGATTGGAGGATGGAACGAACAATCCGCCAAATATTCCAAGGTAAGGATTAAAATTTAAGGCCATCCAGCCGATAATGATTTTTTCCGTTTTTTCAACTGATATTCATATTTTCCGTTTTTTAAACCAATATTGATTTTTTTACGTTTTTTACACCAATATTGTTTCTTCAGCCGATTTTTTTTAATTACCTAACGTCCAAGTGACTCTAGCTACGGCCTATGCAACACTGCTTATCATGACCCTACTCAGGCTTTAACTTTTTAAGTTTCATAGCCTATGCCTACTCGTGAGTGGATTTACTCTTTATGTTTAAAGTTACTATAATTTCATGTAATTCATGATTGAAAATTCTAGGCAAAAACACTCGCAAATTTCTTCTTCAGCCAATATAGAATTTTTCCGTTTTTATACCCATATGGATTTTTTTTTTTCGTTTTTGATACCAATAATAATTATTTCCGTTTTTTCAACTGATTTTGATTTTTTCCATTCATCATATCGATATTGAATGTTTGCAATTTTATACCGATTTGATTTTTTCAATTTTTTCAACTGATATTGATTTTCTCCGGTTTTTTTTTTTATACCTATAATGTTTATTCCAATATTTCCGTTTGTTAGAATATCTGCTTCATATTCGAAATTAGCAAGATTGTTTTGAGATAACAAGGGAAAATATGTTTAATATGTAAAAATATGTTGAGTTAAATTCTCATATTACTTTATTTTATTTGGAAAATTTTGAATTTTGCATAACATAAATATTTGAAAAGCCTTACTTAAAATATTATTCACGTGAACTGTTTTTGGTAAGTTCTCGATGAACCTTATGGAAAATAAAGGATCGGTTTAATCATGTGATATATCGCTTATAATAATCAATATATCTAAAATCATATTCATTACAGCCTTAAGCACTTTTTTGTGTACATAACAATTATTTCACCTTTGATTTTACCTTTAACGCTCGGGTTGCTTTCCTTTCAATATTTTTTCTTGTTAGATTAAAACATGAGATGGTAATCAATCAATCCTTTTGGGCTCTTTTATGATTTTCCATTCTCATTTTTATATTTTTACATATATTTTTTTTATATACATAAATTGTATACATTTAGCTAAAATAACAATTATTAACATATTTAAAATATTTTTTGCAGAGCCACCAAGCCACCTTATGTGTCTTGTCGATGGAGTTCTTTTTACATACGTTTTATATTGTTTTTTTATCTATTTTAACCTAATATACACACAAAAAAAGAGAGGAAAATTTTTAAACTATTTTCCATTTTTCATATAATTAACTCTTGATCATTTACCCATTCTTTTATTTTGCCTTTGTTACATATTTTATTTTGACCTCTTACATCCGTAGGCAACAAATTAAAAATGTTCGGAACTATATAATATAGAAGTGTTTGACTCCTTTGTTTATTGTTAATTCTTGGGACAAATACAAGTATCTCGCTTAATTAAATATTATCTATTTTTAAATCTTCATGTCAGTTTTAAAATGATATTACAGTCAATGTGACATTTATTTCAATTTTTTTATTTATTTATTCAATTATTATTTTTTTACTTTGGTTAGTATTCCAATTTCATGGCTTTACAATTTAACGTAGAAAATTGCTCACGATATGCAACGTAAAAAAAATCATGCAAATGAAAAATAACATTCACAAATAAGGAAATATAACTAATTTTTAAACGAGGTGTTAAAACACCTTTAAATTTAAAATATGTGTTTTTTTCTTCTTCCCTTTTATTTTAAAATGACATTACAGTCAATGTGACATTTATTTCAAATTAAAATATTTGTTTTACTTTGGTTAGTATACCAATTTCATGCCTTTACGATTTAACGTAGAAAATTGCTCACGATATGCAATATGTAAAAATAAAGCAAATTAAAAATAATATTCAAAAATAAGGAAATTTGACTAATTTGCAAACGAGGTTTTAAAATACCGTTAAGTTTAAAATATGTTTTTTTATTCTTCACTTTAGTATAAAAATGACGTAACAGTCAATGTGACATTTATTTCAAATTAAAATATTTGTTTTACTTTGGTTAGTATTCCAATTCCATTCAGTTACAATTGAACATAGAAAATAGCACACGATATACAATACAAAATATAATTCAATTCAAAATAATATTCACAAATTATCAAATTTAACTCATTTTAAATGTATAACATTCCCAAGTTTTCAAACGAAAATGTATTTTTATTTCTTCATTTTAGTTTTAATTTCAATCAATGTGACATTTATTCCAATTTCAATTTACTTTTTACTTTGGTTAGTATTCCAATTCCATTCAGTTACAATTGAACACAGAAAATTGCACACGGTATGCAATACAAAAGACAATTCAGTTATTCACTCAGCTTAAGCATTCCAATATCCGTTCTGGAATCCGAATCGAAGTGGGTTTCCTCGTCTTGGAACATGTGACAAACGATGAGTATACATCAGCAATAACTCCTAATGCTCGAAGTTTCCAACTCTTTAGAATAGAATAGAACATCTTCATTTATTTATTATAGAATAGAATATCTTTATTTATTTATTTATTTAAACTTCACGTACAGAAAATAAATAAAAACATTGGCGGGCTTATTGCTAAAAACAAAATCTTCCAACCAACTAAAAACCGACTAGTGATATTGATCAAAACGTTTGATACCATATATAGCTATTTGCAATCAGAGGGTAGATAGTACTTGATCATTAAAAAAAAAATTATAAATTGACTTTTAAAAAAACATAAGCATATCAAATTTTAAAAAAAAAACATTGGCATATCAAATTTTAAAAGCACTAAAACCTGCAAAACAAAATCCCTAAAAATTTACAACAATATTTGTATTAAGTTTTGTACTGACAATTATTGGTGGCACTGCATTTTATAAAATAAAACATACATTTTTTTAACTTTTATTTAATTGACCAGTGATCGGGTTTCGTCGTTACCGATATCATAAGTCTGATAATGTTGGTAGCTTTGAATCCCTGTCACTTGTTAAATAAATAAGCAAAAAAGTGGAAAATAAAATTTACGTAGTTACGTAAAGTGGGTATACATTGCACCAAAATACTGCATTTTTTCAAAAAATTGTCTATTCAGATCAGGTTTTTTACTTTTTCTGAGGTTTCAACTATTGCAATGTAATAACACATATACCTGTAACATGTCTGATACGTTTTTAAATTTTTATCTATTTTGCCTGTATTTTTTTTTATATTTATATTTTGGTGCAAAGTATCCCGGGGTAAAGTACAACTTTGCACCATGATATTTTCTCTACACTTTTCGTACTAGAATCCAAATTTATGCAAAGTAAAGGCTATCCTACAAGTTTTGTTGCACCTTATGAAGGGTTTTGGCTCACAGTTCACTAAATGCAGATTATAATATTGTATAATTATGGAAAAATAAGACACTTGATAGAAATTTTTTAAAAAATATATTGAAAAATCTAACAAAAATGTTTTTTTTTCAATACTGAAGGTTTAAAATTATATAAAATAAAAGGTGGATATTAAAACATATCTTACTACATAGGTAATAGGAATTAAAATTAAATTAGGTCTAAATATGGTCAAGTTCCGGGACGATAAAAAAACCTCTTTTGGATTGCATTTTCGGTTCTTTTATGGAACCCGCTACATCCTTCCAAGAATATTGAAGAAAGTCATCCTTCATCGGCCACTTCCACGATTTGAGACTCTCCTGCATGGATTTAACAGCTCTGTCTTTCTTTATTTCCAAAATCTGTCCCGGAAATTTTTCTCCTTCATAATGAAATACGACATATTTTCCCACCTTCTTTTTTACTGGTCCTAATGAAACGGAAGAACAAATACGATAACTGGTTTCAGTCATCGTTTTTGTTCTTTTCCCTCTTCCTCAAAGCTTCCGTGTGAACTATAATCAGTTAATGCTAGATATGCTGGAAGTTTCGATGCGGAAGGTAGGATCATTGATGTAGTTGGTTCAGGTAGCATTTGTGTCTCGTCAACGTTCATTTCGACATTTGGATCGTGAGCAATGCTCTTACCTGGTTCTATCGGTATCGTTTTCCTGCGTTTTAAGACTGAATTCTTTGGGTTGAATCTGTTTTCTTCCAAAAACTGTTGAATCTGGCGCACGTCATCGTCATACGCTTTTAATGGCAACTGATTAAGCAACTGACTAGTTTTAGCAACGGTCAAGGTTTTATGTCTTTGCAAAAATGATCTTATCCATTCAGAGCCTGGTACGTTGTTCTTTAATATTCGTACTCTTCTGCCAAATCTATCCAAATAGGCTATTAGAATGTAGCGAATGTTAAAAACATTCACTGGGAAACCGTACTCACTCATGTCTACTATGCAGTTTACGAAGGATTGCTCTTCGCCCTTGTCACATATCGGAGGTTTTCCCACAGGTTTTGTGTGCTGACCTTTGACCTTATAGTTAATCGTCCTTCTGGGGATTTTAAAAATTTCTTCAGCCTTTCTTTGACTGATTGTACCATTTCGAATGGCCTCCAAACACTGCTCCACTCTCTTCGGTGTAAAATCGCAGTATCGTCTGGCATAAGGGCGCTGTTTGTGTGTTCTTGACATTTTTGAAAAAAAATATACCATCAGGAATTAAGTAAGTACACAAAACCAATAGATATTTAGCAAACATGTCAAGTTGTATTAGCCGTTTTAAGACTTTTTATCAAATTAATTAACTATGGCCTTTTGTGGATACTTTGCACTTGGTGCAATGTTACCCCAAATGTGGTCAATACAAGTCAGTTCTTAAAAAAAAATTATTTTTACATAAACTTGACAACGTAACTAAAAAATACAGCATTTGAGAAAAGCAGGGCCTATCTACCTACGATTTAGAGACCACTCACTTGTTGTAACTAGTTTCAGTATACTAATTCCACTGGATTTTTTCGAACACAATTTTCAGACAGAAAACTTTCTTTACGTTCGGACAGGAAAAACGCATTGAAGCAATAGCGACCGACTGTTACTTCTGTAAACTAAAAAGTAGATTGAAGTGCCATCTATCAGAAACAATAGAAAGTAGAATGAAAAATGACATGTATCAGAGATGACCAGCTCTACAATTTCTTTACAGAAGGTGGTGCAAAGTATCACCCATGGTGCAAAATATACCCACTTTACGGTATTGTTAAATTATATTTTAAAATCAAGGTAATTGTTTTAATTTAATTTATTTTTAATGGTATACAGCGACAAAAAAAAATTGAAAAACATGGTTAAAGAAAAATTATATATATGGATATAAAACGAAAATAGAACGCCAAACCAATCTGTCTTTTCAAACAATCTTCGCCTATTCCATATTCATGAATATCCTCATACATATTTTTCTCGTCAATTTCGAGTATTTGACACACTTGATCATGCCAAGTTTTCTATGCCAGATTCATGTTTCACTACCATGCTATAGGGTAAAAACCCATTATGTACTGCTAGTTTAGCTTTTGCTGATGGGTTTTCATTTGCTGTAACTGATTTCAGTTTTCTCGTATTAATACCGCTACGAGTTTTGAAATTGAAAGTAGAAAAAAGACCTTCGTAGTGGTGTTTTTAATTAGAATTTCATATTACATGAAAGGAAAAGCTCGTTTGCGAGAGTAATTAATATGACCTACATTGTAAGCGATTGTCTTTTTGTAATGACATACAACGAAGTACATATATCCTCATTTGGGATGCAAAATTCCACATATCAACGAACTGCAACAGTAATTTCGTAACTGTGTTTTCATAATATAGTTATTATCTATAAAAAATGTTCGCCTAGTTAAAATCTTAAATCTCTTAAAGTAATTCACCGATCGCTTTGAAATATTGCGTTACGCGGTTTTACTTATTGCAGTCACATCTTCTTCTTCTTGGTGTAGGCATTGACATATTGACATTGACTATATAAAGCGTCTTTTTTCCGCTGTATTCCAGACAGCCTTTAAATGTCATCCATCAATCTTGCGGTGGACATTCTTGATCGATTATAATAGACCTTTTTTCGTTAATGAATACCCACTTTCTTTCCTTTGCTTTTATTCCTTTTTCCATGTCCTTGTTCCTTTAAAGTGATCACCAATTTCTAAAGGTCGGCTCTGTTCTCTGTGTTAACATGTCCTTAGCAAGAAAAAAGTATGTGTCAGTATGCTGTAGGCTGTAGAGTGAAGTGAAAAATATAAATACATATGGCATACAAAATATAATTTGCAGTGAATACATTTTGTTTTACTGGTTAAATTCTGTGTTTTATTTAAAATACTTATTTAAAATATTGACTATTTTTATCAATATATTTATGGATGTGTCAAAAAAAAACGTATACATATATATTTATATATATATATATATATATATATATATATATATATATATATATATATATATAATATATATGTATATATATAAATATATATATATATATGTATATATATAAATATATATATATATATATATATATATATATATATATATATATATATATATATATATATATATATATATATATATATATATATATATATATATAGTATTTACGCGCGGCTCATGTTTACAGTAGATTTGAGACAAGCGAGCATAAACATGAGCAGTCGAACGGATTAAAGCTGAGATTTACACTAGCAAATAACACATTCATACCAACAATTATTTTTATTATTATTACATACTGACTTAAAATATTGTGTCCAGACTGTAAGGATGTTCTATCAATTAATTTTAAGCCATTTGACTTTATCATTTGATTTTTCAGCCATACGCGCCTAGCGCGTATCCGCCCTAAGGAAAATATTAAATATACGTGTCTGGCGCGTACACCGCACTCTACGTGCTAAAGTTCGTCGATACGATCTAACAATGAATACCAATAATTTATTTTCTTGCCAAACAATAAAAAATTACAGTGAAAATAGATGACAGATAATACATCCCAGATAACCGATTGTCTACTAATTGTAATACTCTTTAAATAATCGATATCCATCTGTTTTTATATCAAAACAAAATTACATAATTGAAGGAATGTTATTTATTCTGTATATCTTTATTATCATTTTTATATAAAATGAAATATTTCTGTTTTTATTATTTACACAAATATTTCAATTTCATACTATTTCTGTGAGCCTAAGCGGCTCATTATTAGAAATAGGTATCAAATTGTTGTTGATTGGGTTCGAACCGAGAAACTCTGACTTAAGAGTCCGCGACACTAACCACCCGACACATTCTGAGATTCTTGTGACGTGTCAACTAGTCAATAATATGTTCACGTTTCATCAATTAATTTTATCTCTTTTGATATGTTGAGGAAATCTCTTGTGTAATCAGATATTAGAGATCCAAGGAATTTATGCATATGGAATCTACAGCATTCGTCTCGAAAACCATAAAGAAGTCCATGATGCATAAACTCTAAGAAAATAAAAGGCTTTTTCCCTGGTCATTTTTTTTAAATTAATGTATTACTTAGTAAATACCACTTTTCTCAAAATCTACTGTGACACGTGTTTCGATGCATTCCGCATCATTTTCGTATCATCATGCGTATGTTAAAATGATGCGGAATGCATCGAAACACGTGTCACAGTAGATTTTAAGAAAAAGTGGTAGTTATTATGTAATACATTAATTTAAAATGGATAAATTTTATCACAATGTGACTGCCAAATCAATTAATGTAATTTTTATAATAAATAGCCATACAACAAAAAGACGGTCACTGATCAATTAAGATAAATGTGGAAAAAACTTTTTCTTCTTCCTGGCTTCATCCCAACTTATCGTTTTTGTTGACGGTTGGGGTTAGTTCTCAGCCCTCGTCCTCGGGTTGTAGGTCTTTCTATCTTGGGCAACGTCACATAGGCCATGCCTTCGAATCATGTTATCTTTCTGCACCATCCAAGTGTTCTTTGGTCTTCCTTTAGATGTCATTCTAGGAAGATCCACAGCGATTGCTTGGTTTATAATATATTCAGATTCTCTGCGTCTAATCTCATCATCTCAGTTGCCTTTCCTCTACCTTACTATTGATTCAGTTACAGCCGGGCTTCCAAAAATGCGTGAACTCTTTATGTTGTCTCTAAAGGACACTCCAGCTGACCACCCAAGCATTCGCATTTCAACAGTTTCTAGTTGCCTAGAGTAGGTGTTACACATCGTCCAGCATTCGGAGCCATAGAACAGTACGAGTCTGACAATTGTTTGGTAGACTTTTCCCTTTAGCTTGGCTGGCATTTTTGGATCACAAAGGATTGCCGTCACGTTTCGGAACTTCATCCACCTCACACTAATTCTATGCAAAACATTTGCTGCGCACCCTCCATCCTGATGTTTTTGTGATACTACCATAGATACTTAATATTTAAAGGAGTCGCTTTTATATATTAAAAAAATGTAGTCGACTCCCGGGCAGACCACCAAAGAGATGGATTGATAGCTGGAAATCAACATCGCAGGAGTATAATCCCTCTTAAAAATAGGACACAAGACCTACACCAAATAGAAAGCTATCCCACCGCATTTAGATATGAAACAGAAGAATCTAGGCTTGCTGACAGACCTTCTCTTGCAAAGCAATTTTTTTAAACCAAGAATTAACGTAATTTAAAAATGTGAAGCAAAATTGTATCGCGATTTTACTGTGAATTAACATTTAAAAGCTTTCAATATCCCTGTCAATGCCAATGAAAATAAATACAAGTTTGTAAATCCACCACCAAATTTTCTAGAAGTACCCCGGTGTAAGCAGTGAAAGGCACTAAGCAGAAGAAGAAAAAGCTTTTTTATTACCTGTATATGTATTTTCTTTAGGTAGCAAACGATCCGGTTCTCAGAGCTAGGTTTGCAAAGAACGCTGCTGAATTCACAGTCAAGTATGGGTTCGACGGATTTGATCTGGACTGGGAATATCCTGGGCAGAGGGACTCCGTCCACGGAGAGGCTGACATCGAGGCACATGCGCAGCTCATCAAGGAGATGAGGGCTGAATTTGACAAATATGGCCTTCTGTTGACGGCTGCTGTAGCGTCAGTCGAAAAATCTGCCTCGCTTTCATACAACATTCCTGCTTTGGCTATGTAAGTACGAAAAAAGCCTGAATCAACTAATATTTTTGACATTTTAAAGTAGATGAAGAAGAAAATGAAAGTCTGGGTGTTTACAGAGCTTGTGACCCATCAAAGGCTGGGTCACATTTTTACTGCAAGTGTCAGGCACTGGTAGCCGACACAATTCATTTCAATTGCATCTTGTCAGCCGCCGGAGGCTGACATTTTGTAAGGTACAAAGTGTCAGCCTCCGGTGGCCGACAAAACGCAATTGAAATGCCTTGTGTCGGCTGGCACTGGCAGTCAAAGTGTTAAGTGATCACTTTACACACGTGTAACATTCACCATTATACCCATGATTGACAAACCTTCATATGAAAAATGCATCATCTCATGAAAGTTATTAGACCTAGGTACTTGATCAGGCCAAGTTATCCTCGATCTTCCTTTTATCCTATTTGCAAATTTAGTTCGCCTCATCAATTTATGCTGCTGTTCTTTCCTCATTCATTCATTCTACATCATCTCAATACACCATTCGAACATCTAACATACATCGTTTTGACGCACTGAAAATTTATTTGTGCGCATTTCGACTGCATTCAGTCTACCTTCATCCTTCTTTTGCCAACTCCTCGCTTCACTTCCATATACATATAAGAATTAGTACATGGACTGCATTGTGTACTGCCAGATAAGCTTTCGCTATAAATATGTATTTCCGAATGATAAATTAATTTAACCCTTCGCTGCATTGTGTATCAAATTTGTTACATAGCCAAAAGTTTGTGTTAAAACATGTATCAATATCTCATAAGGGTAACCATTGCGTGGTGCTGCAAATTTGATACATAAGTATTTTCTTGATTTTTCTCTGTTAAAAGTTTTTTATTCTTTTTTTATTTATATTTTCATCTAATGTTTAGAGTTAGATACTATGGAATATTTATAATTATTTAAAATGAAAAAAGTCAAGCAACAAAGGGTTAAGAAACAAAATTTTTCCGTAATTTAAAAATGAAAATAATTCATATAATCATTAACTCATTACGTAACATCAGATAAACTAAAAACCTATCAGTAAATATGTGCGTCGAAGATAACCCCAGAATGTTTTTTTTGTACGAAATGACCTTTGGTAGAAAGTGAAGATTTGATAACATACAAACAATAAAACACTATCCATTGTTGGTGGTCGTTGTTTCATTTTTTGATTATCGATAATTAAAAATAATACAAAAACAAGAAATGATCAACGCCATAATTAATTGCAAAATATCAATATAATTAATCAGTAATAAAGAATCTAAATACATTATCTCTTTTAATTTATTTATCAAAATGCGTATAAGAAACACGCTTAGATATACGATACTGATCTTGGAAATAAATAGAAAATCAATGCTCTTATCATTAATACAATAACGATGTCATAATAAACATAGTTCGTCATGTTTATTTATATACCTTTTTTATCAGTGTTATAAAAAATAAAATTCTTTTTAAAAAAATAACAAACAAAATATGCAAATATTTTTTTTTAAATCAGCAATTATTGTGAAATTTTCGAAAAAAAAAAGTTTTAACTATTTTTTATTTGAAATAAGCTAAGCATTTATTACATTTAATAAAAACAGGATAATTATTAGAATCGTTTCGGTTTTTTTAGTCATGGGTGGGTAGGTACTAAACCATGAAAATTATTATGTAAAACATATTGTAGTATTTTTTTCTTGTTTTTTATTGTTATTTCAATCACCTCGGTTTAGTACCTGATGTGTGTATATACGTGATTTACGTTACTTTATTCAGTAAGCATCTAGACTCCCCAGCTCTGCTTAATACCTCGTTGTTCCCTACATGTTCCGACCGATAAATCCCCAACATGCGCCTGTAGCACCACATCTCAAACGCCTCCAGCCGGACCCGTTCTGCTTGCCCGATAGTCCAGTTAATGTTAGTATATAACCACCCATCGAGATTTTAATCTCCCCGTCTCTTCGTCAGGACAATCACTACACCAGCATGCAAACAACCCTACATTCATATTCCTCATAGTCCGCTGTTTGAAGCGGCATGATTGTTAGTTAGTTTTTAATGTCTATTTCTCTTATTATTTTTGACATCTCATCAAAGATGAAGAAGAATATGGAAGTCTGGGCATTTACGGGGCTGACGATCGTCATAGGCTGGTTTAAGTGATCACATTACTCACGTGTAACATTCACCAATTCTACCCATTATTGACAACCGCACTTCTCAAATTCTTGGAAGCTCTATATATATAAACCAATTTTGAAACATTGTTCTTGAATCACTAGAACTTCACAAGAGACATCTATTGGTAAGATGAAAAGTTAAAAATAATAATGATAAAAATAACTCATGTAGTTTGATATAATCCAGATTTGTGAAAAAGTATTTAGATACACTTAAAATGTTTTAAATTTAATACCACACTACAAAGATTTATTTGATTTATTTATTACTTCATGTACAGAAAAGAAATAAGTACATTGGCGGGCTTATTGCTGAAAAGCAATTTATTCCAACCAACCAGAAACATACAAGTGATATTGATCATTGTTCTTGAATCACTAGAACTTCACCAGAGACATCTATTGGTGAGATGAGAAGAAGCTTTTTATTTAGCAGAAACTCTTTCATTAGTACGTGAGGTCCGAATCCTGGATTATAATCACACACAGATTTTGTGAACGAGTATTTGGACACACTCAAAATGTTGTGTCTATTTCTTTTCCAGCTACCTGGACTTTATTCACGTAATGGCCTACGATCTCCACGGCGCTTGGGATACGGTGACAGGACACAATGCCGCTCTACATCACTACGAGATGGACGTAGAACCGAGAGACTCCTTCGACGTCGAAACAGCTATCAACTACTGGCTTTCCGAAGGAGCACCTCCAGAGAAACTCATCCTTGGAATCCCCCTATACGGAAGGTCCTTTAGCCTGGCTGATGAATCAAATACCGGGGTGGGTGCTCCAACATACGGCGCAGGCATTGGGGGACAATATTCGAACCAAATGGGCTTCCTGGGTCTGAATGAGGTAAGTCACTATTTTTCAATTAATCGTTTAACAAAATATAAACCACAAGCACTTATAATTTCCCTCATAGTCCACTATTTGATTAGATAACAATGATTAACCACTTACTTAAGTCGAATTTTGGCGAGAAAATCATCACCAAACAACTCGACACAGGACTATCCGAACACTGCTCGGTTAGTCAATAAAACCAAATACATAAATATATTTGGATCGGGCAACTCCATACCACCAAGTTGGAATATTTCCACGAGCAGCACTCGTGGAAATATTACCACTCGGACTCTTATTTATTTAATATAATTACTTTTTTTTATACAATTTAATACAATTTTTTAATTTTACAACATTTTGAGTGTGTCCAAATACTTGTTCACAAAATCTGGATTATCTCCAATTACAGTTATAATTTTAGCTGCACTGAGCCTCTCCAAAGAAGAGACTGAGCTCTTGTGCTTGGAGAGGGAGATTTGTATTAACACAACTAGCAGAAATATATAAATAAAAGAAACATTTAATTTTATATGGGGGGTATCTGCATAACATGAATAAAGAATGCTCGTTGCAGAAGTCAAAGAACAAAAGAATTGACAAATTCTCTGCTTGCTATTCCTTTAATGACCAGAGGTTAAGAAACTAAGTACCAGAAAAATAGACTTATTCTTTAAGTGTCGTGTCGGGTCCCCTCGACATTGGCCATCACTATGAGAATGTGTCCCTATTTTGGGTAGTTTGAAGCAGCTACTCAACGCTCCATACTCCTGTCCACTCGAGTAATTTATAGAACCAGGAGATTTACTTTTTACAGACACCTCATTAAAATTTAACATTCAATTTCTTTTCAGCTTTGTGAAAAGAAATTGACTGAAAACTGGCCAGAGCATTGGGACGAGACTGCCGCCGTACCCTACACATCCAAGGGAAGAGATTGGATCTCGTACGACAACCACGAGTCTCTCAAGCTGAAGGCTGAATTCGCCATGTCTAAGAACCTAGGCGGAGTCATGGTCTGGAGCATAGAGACAGATGACTTCAAGGGGATCTGCCACGATCAGCCGTACGCATACCTGAGAACCATCAACAAAGCCATTGGCAGAGAAATAGACGAGACAACGACGACTACATCTAGCACATCTGCTCCCACTACAAATGAGCCTGGACCGACTACAACAACTTCCGAACCCGGGCCAACCACAACTCCAAACCCGGATGCTACTACCGCTACTCCTGGACCAGACGGTGTTTGCAAGAAGCCGGGATTCAACAGGGATCCCCACGACTGCGCAGTTTTCTACAACTGTATACCATTGGTCGAAGGCGGATACCAAATTTTCAATTTCAAATGTGCAGATGGTCTTTACTTTGACGAAGTCCTTCTCATTTGTAACTATGCAGATCTAGTCCAGTGTGACGTTTGAAAAATTTATAGTCAATCTATACATTATATCTGAATACCTATTATACAATATGAATAAATATATTTTTTTGCAATACATTCTACGATAAATTTATATCCGAGTATTAATTTGCAGTGGTACATTCTGTTAATGACAACTCATTATTCCGCTATTAATTTAAATAAAAATAAAATATTTTTACTATGCATTCATGTATATTAATCATAAACCCACTCTTTGGTTCTCTTAAGGTGGAGACTGACCGGAGCATTTTGTCGTAACATAACATCGTAACATCGCTCGCGGCGAGCATCCGAAACTATGGATTAAGCGCTCGGCTCGGTGTACTGACTGCCTGAATGCTCGCATCTTAACGTGTTACGTTACCACGAAATGCTCCGGTCAGTTTCCACCTTTATATGGCTGTGAAACATGGCACCTTACAAGGGCCCAGAGCAGCCGTGTACTGAGCTTTGAGAATAGGTGTCTGCGGAGAATTTTAGGCGTGCATGGTTTGGGTTTGTGAGGAATGAAGAGATACGGTGTAGGACGCAGCAAATCTTGGTCACAACTGTCGTCAAGAAAAGAAGATTCAGTTGGCTTGGCACCGTACTCCGCATGCCTCCCGAGAGCCGCCATCAAGCTTGCCTCTTTTACAAGACATCAGGTTTCGCACTGCCCAGAACGACCACTGAATTCACATTTCAACTGTAGATTTAGCCTACAACAAAGGCATTTCAATTGAGGTTTGAATTGTAGGCTTAGCCACAACAAAGCCATTTTAATTCAGTGTGAGAAGGATATGATTGGGTTAGGTAAGAAGAAAAAAACATCCTTGTATTTCTTTATTGAATAAATCAGGAAAACATACAAAATTTATTACTATGTATGTACATTTTGACACAAATATAATGGATAGTTAAGCAAATTGTCTTTACATTCACTAAATAATATTAAACATTTACTAAACATTTTGATTTAAATATTTTAAGTACATACAACAATTTTACATTTAGAGATTATTTTTATGTATACATATATCTTCTTAAACATAACTTAAATAATTTATTTAACAATACGTAAAACTAAATATAATATATTTAAGAGATTAACAGCACAATCTTCCTGTTGTAATGAGTGTACAATTAAGTTTTGATGAAGACGTTGGATTAGTTAGTTCGAAATGAGATAATAACCCAAAATACAAAGAAGAATAAGGTTTTGATTCCCTTCAACCTTGGTCGGTATGTGGAGTTTCAA
The DNA here is from genome assembly GCF_059751285.1 of Brachycentrus maculatus. Taxonomy (NCBI): domain Eukaryota; kingdom Metazoa; phylum Arthropoda; class Insecta; order Trichoptera; family Brachycentridae; genus Brachycentrus; species Brachycentrus maculatus. The sequence continues at coordinate 948,859 of NW_028281167.1, read as the reverse complement.
TGTGGGTAAGGCCCATACACGGGCACATACACATGCCATATCGCTCACTCCTTTCAAGAACGTCATAAATCAAAAATCGTGAATTTTGAGTTGGGCATGTTTTCGGAATGCCCAGAAAATGTATTATATCCCAGCAAAAGAGGCATATTTAAAACTTAATATTTACCCGCTACAGGGCAGAAAATGTTGTTTTTGCATTTTGATGAAAAGGTATTGTTTAATTATTTTTTTAAATATAATAAATATTTTTCAAATGGAGAAAAAACCTTCAGGTTTTACCTAAAAAGATCTGTTGCATAGTAAAAAGTTCAGTAAGTGGCTTCATATTTATTTTTAATACATTGTATTATATTTTTCAACTTTAAAAACGTTCTCCTGAAAAATCAAGTTTTTTTATTTCTGACGTTCTTGAAAGGAGTGAGTGATATAAATTTAATAAATATAAACCCTGAGTATTATAAATATTTATAGCATTTAATTTGTCATTAGTTATTTTTACTTTTTACATCGAAAAAAATATTAGCAATGTTAGTATGTAATCACTCACAGAGACACATACCCATCTGTTTACCAGGACAATCACTACACCAGCATGCAAACAATACTACACGTCACGACCATAGGACTATTCACTTACAACTTCTTCATCAAACCCTCATCTGCATCCGATATTGCATATGGCACTACATCATATAAACGCAATCTTATCTTGATCGTTAACACATAAAGGAAAGGCGATCAGCACTCCGCTTCAGATACCAGTCCAGAGTAATATTTAATAAATAATAGAGTGAAAGAATCACATTTATTTATTTGACCCTTCCCTGGGAATCGAACCCGGAACCTCCAGTACGGTAGCCGTGCGTGCTGACCATTACACTACTAAGGCGGACAACTACACAAAATATTCATCACATGTGTTATTGATTTTCTTTATAGTCCACTATATGATTTGACAACATTAAGGAAGATTCGTCACCAACACTCACTCCTTTCAACATATATAATCCTGACCTATTTTGACAAACATCCTTAGTGCATGTTAGACCTCAGCCTTTAGTGCATGTTGATCTTCGGGTCAACCAAAAACGCATGTGATCAATATTTTAAGCACTTCTAAAAGTGTGAATAGTAGTAGTATTGTTTGCATGCTTTTGTGGAAAAATGACTAGAGTGTCTGGAATGTATAGTATCCCATAGTCAAATAATCTGATTTATATCTTGAAGAAAAAAAATTGGTCCATAATTTACCTCTGTATTTGAAGTCACTTTAGATAAATACGATATAATTTTTGTTAGGACCTTACTTACACCGAGCGGAGATTCATGTTTTACAATTTACAAATTTACAACACAATACTGCTATCACAATAAAGCTATGTGCAGGCTATTGCTATTTACCAGAAATTGAACAAAATATTGATCGCTTAAAAAAAAACATTCTTTGGATGTTGAATGATATCCTTGTATTTATTCAATGTTTTGATATTAAAAGAGCTTTGAAAAAATATGCTTTTACGAAAATAGCGTCAAACAAATGACCCAAAATTATTTATTTTTATAAAAAGAATCCCTGAAAATTTACTCAAGTAAACGTGTTGCATGCTAAAATCAGAGATACATATACAGAAAAGGCTATTATGTATGTATGTACATTTAAGACAAAATCTATATGAACAGTCTCACACCAAAAATTCTCCATGACTGCATGGATCAAATCTTAAATATTTTTCATATATTATTTTAATATGAACTGATAATTTGAAAAAAAATTGATAAAAACATGATGAAATTACAAGGCAAAGTGGAAGGTAAATGCAGAATAGGTAGAAGATATATCCTGGCTTAGAAATTTGAGAGAGTGGTTCCAATACAGCACTAAATCATTGTTCAGAACGGCTGCAGAAAATGTAAAAATTATCAGTTGGAAAATTCCTTTTTTCCATACAAATTTGAGAAAATGGGATACTTAAAAAAAGGGTGTTAAACACAACTAACAAAGCATCAGAATAAACCAAAAAAATGAGAAAAAATAAATAAAAATAATAAATATTGTTCAAATAATTCATTTTTACTTTTCAACCTTCCAGATCTGCAACTACCAATATTAAAAATTAAAAATACAGTCAGTAAAACAGCAACAATATTTTTATTTCAATACGAAGGGAAAAATTCGAGAGAAACAAATAAGATCCGCAACCTGTTGTGATAAATGCTTTAGTTTTGGCATTATTAAGGGTTTAAACCTTTAAAAAAAAAGTTAACAAAAAATGACATAAAGATAACAACAGTTGCGTAAATAGTCACAATAATCTAAACAATTTATATGTAATTAACTTATAAGGTAACAAACAGTTAAAATATGAATATCTTTATCTAAACAACTTCAAAAATCAAATCAGTTAAACTTTTGAAGAATATGACGAACCTAGTCTATGGTCCGAATATAGTCCAACCCAAAACAGTAAAAACAAGTATGGATGACATTTCATATCCACGCTTATAATTCAGGCGCTATCAAATTTAATTTAAAGAAACGAGACTTACAGTGACATCTGTGGATATTTTTTGTTAGGTACTTTAGAATAATGTGAAAAATATCCAAACAAAAACAGATGTCGCTTACTCCTTTCAAGAACGTCATAAATCAAAAAACTCGATTTTTCAGGAGAACGTTTTTAAAGTTTAAAAATATAATACAATGTATTAAAAATAAATATCAAGCCACTTACTGAACTTTATACTGTGCAACAGATCTTTTTAAGTAAAACCTGAAGGTTTTTTCTCCATTTAAAAAATATTTAGTTTATTTTTAGAAATAATTAAACAATACCTTTTCTTCAAAATGCAAAAACAACATTTTCTGCCCTGTAGCGGGTAAATATTAAGTTAAAAATATGCCGCTTCTGCTGGGATATAGTAAATTTACTGGGCATTCCGAAAACATGCACAACTGAAAATTTACGAATTTTGATTTATGACGTTCTTGAAAGGAGTTAGCGATGTATCAAATCCTCAGAAAAAAAAACCGTATGGCATATTTTCCGGGCAAGTTCAGACAGCAATTTTTCTATTATTGAATTATAATGAGTTCACTGGACATTTGTTTGATTTTTTTAATATTCTTCATTAAAAAATATATAAGTAATAAAATTTATTTTTTTAACCTAATGCTCCGGGTTTATTGGAATGGGGAGCCATATGGAATTTTTTTTAAATAATTCAAATTCCTGTATAATTTCAAAATGGATGGACTTACAAGTATTTACTAAACAAAAACATGGTTTCAAATAATGACTAGAAAATAATACATATAATGTCAGTATTTTGAACAAATAAAATACATAGTTAAGAATCAGATTCTGGCATTTAAAGTCGCAAATGAAAAGGTGATGACCAAAATTAGTGCCTTTTACCTCAAGACCAATCATTGCTCAATGAATAGACTTGAATGTAACCGTGTGATGATGTCGGTAACAACGACACCCGATCACTGATCCAATAAAATATAAATAGAAAAAAACTATAAACTTGTTATTTTATTATATTGAATGTAACAACCAAATCAACAGGATAAGGGAAATATGCGTGATTGAAGATATCGTTAGGTGGGGAAGGCAACGAAGGAGACAATGGTATGCGCATGTGAGGAGAATGGAACCATCCAGACTCCCCCACATTGCATTGTACAGGCCAACTCCAAGGAAGATGACTCCCAGGCAGACAACCAAAGAGATGGAACGACATCGCAGAAGGCTAATCCCTGTTAAAAACAGGCTACAAGGCCTAACACCAAGCAGAGGAAGAAGAAGAAGCAAATATAAATAATATAATATAAACATTTGCAAATTTGGCCAGATCCTTAAGGTATAAATAAGTTGCCCAACAGGGCAGAAAAGGGCAAAAAATCATAGATACCAAGCAGTAATAAGTTTGCAAGCAGTTAACACATTTCAGATGGGTACCTTTTACGCCTGTGGACCGCTGGCGACGGGATTTGATAATTATGTACATGTAATTTTATTAATTGATTCGGCAGTCACTTTGTAGTAAAAACTATCCATTTCAAATTTAAGTTTTACTTAGTAAATACCATATCGCTCACTCCTTTCAAGAACGTCATAAATCAAAATACTTGATTTTTCAGGAGAACGTTTTTAAAGTTTAAAAATATAATACAATGTATTAAAAATTAATATCAAGCCACTTCTTGAACTTTTTACAATGCAACAGATATTTTTAGGTAAAACCTGAAGGTTTTTTCTCCATTTGAAAAATATTTAATATATTAAAAAAAATTATTAAACAATACATTTTATTCAAAATGCAAAAACAACATTTTCTGGCCTGTAGCGGGTAAATATTAAGTTAAAAATATGCCCCTTTTGCTGGGATATAGTACATTTTCTGGGCATTCCGAAAACATGCACAACTGACGATTTTTGATTTATGACGTTCTTGAAAGGAGTGAGTGATATATATAATCTTATCCAACTTAAAATTCATTGTGACACGTTTTTCCATGCATTCCGCATCCACGGTGTTTGACAATGACGCAGAATTCATCGGAACTTGTGTCACAATAGATTTTAAGAAAAAGTTGCATTTAAATAAAACTTCAATTAAATATGTACATGTGGTTAAGACTTTAACAAAGAGATTGCTATATAAAGTGATATTCATGTAAAACATTGGATAATTCCTTCATTTCTGACTTTGAAATGAGGCCGGCGCAGAAGGTAAAAATACCCTTACCGTCCTTAAGCATCAATCGACTGAACGGGTAGAAATACCTTTCCCCTCCGAAGTGTGTTGTTTAAAATCGATATATTATAAATAACATATCATTAAATGCATATAAAAGACAAACAACTATATATTATCTGCAATCAACATGACATTATTTGTAGAATATAAATGATAACTAAAATATATATATGACTGGCATTTAAAAAAAAAAAAAATTTAACGGAAATATGTGGCAATTTTTTTGTTTTTTTTATGCTCCCAATATTTAAAAGGAAAAAATATGCAAATTGTTCAATAAATTCTTCTTGTACTTCTTTAACCCTTGTATGAACCCTATGGTACATAGGGCACTGCAATGTATATAAGCAGTGTCAACTTGATGCTTAAATCAGTCAGGTAGGAGTCAGAATAATTGGCGAGTATGTATGTATGCAGTGGTATATATGTACAGAGAATTGATTAGGATAGGCAGTAGAGGTAGGTAATAAGGTAAGCTAGGTACTTCTTAGTACACGGGAAAGCTAGGATAGGCACTGCTTTTCTGCCAATATGGAATGCACGCCCCTGTATGATGCATGAATGTGAAGAGGCGAAGATTGTTTGCAAATACAAATTGGTGTGGTTAGTTAGTTTTTATTTTTTTAATAAAAGAGAAATATTTGTGTTTTTATTACACATTTACAAAATACTTCAATGACATACTGTTTCTGTGAGCCTAAGCAGCTCATTATTAAAAATGGGTATCAAATTGTGGTAGAGTGGGTTTGAACCCAGAAACTTTGACTCAAGAGTCTGCGACACTAACCACGGACCACAACCCGACACAGTTAGTTAGTTAAACTTATTATGTAACTCATTGAACAAATCACATAACTCCTTCATAAGTGGGAACATCCACAGTTCACTATTATCACTGCAAAGGTTATACTATTACGGAGTATACTATTACATTTTCATTTAAAATATTATTCTCACTGTAGTTATGCAATTCCTCTTTTTAATGCCTTTCATATATTATATTGTATCACATACTTAAATATCAAACAAAAAATTCAGCATACGCAAATAATTTAAAATTCTCAACAAAATTATTATACCTTATAAAATAATGAACATAAAACTAGGTACATTTATTTGAGCAATACATTATCAATTAAATTAATTAAAGAAACTTACACAAAAATTAGCAAATAAATATATATATATATATATATATATATATATATATATATATATATATATATATATATATATATATATATATATATATATATATGTATATGTATATATATATATATATATTTATATATATATATAAAAATAAATATAGTTTCCCTAAGAGTGTTGTTCTTAATCTTGTTCGGATTCCCTGGGTTCGGAGTTCATTTTTGTGCACATGACATAACTTTCTAACTAACGCACTCGTTCATCATTACATATGAAACATGTGAATTTTTTAATCAGTCCATTCTACTTGATGGCTATATTATTACATTTTTACTCTTGAGTAAAGTTTTAGGTATGGATGACAGTTAGCGACTTTAGAGATCAAGCCGACAGCATGCCGTGTTTACATGCAACCACACATAATTAATTGTTTTTGTGAAAAAAATATTTAGTCAAGTATATTTCATACAATTATATTCGAACTTGTTCCCCAGAAAAATAAAGAACATTTTTTTAAACAAATACATTATTTTAACCTTTCCCCTACGGTGCTAAAAAAACTTCGTGCAACAGTGATATGTATTTTGTACACCATACGAAAATGCAATTTATAAAAGGAAAAAATGTGAATATTTCCAAATGTTGGTTTTATTGACCAAAGTTGAAGTTGAAATCTAACACTTTTAAAATGTTAGCTCTGGTGAATATATGAAAACGAGAAAAAATACATCGCAAGTAGCCGCAATAGCTAGCGTAGCGACAGGACCTATAACTGCATAACTGCATAAGGCGATCTTAAAGCTAATGTTGCAACTAAACACGCTACGACATGCGCGTATACGCAAAGCACGTCACGCACGCATACACTGAGAAACATTTGTGAATTGGTGATTTATTTATCAAATTATTTATTTATGTCACTGCAAATGAATTACTTTATATTATAATACTTTTATTTAATACGTAATTATATTACGAAGGAATATAAAAATTATGAGCACGTATCTATTATATTTTATATTGATATTCTCATATTTAAAGTCACGTTGCAGTAAATACATATCACCGGTAGGGGAAGGTTAAAGTAAAAACATCACATTATAATCAATTTAAATGTCTGCCACTGTCATATATTTAAGTATATTACTTTGTTCTTAATAACACATCGTAAAAAACTATTTTATATTAGCTACATACATATCGGTAGTACAAAGGCAAAGGGGTATATCTGTCTCAGACCAAATTTTACAGGACAGCAAAAACAAACTTGTGAAATTAAGTAACTCATTTGTTTTACATATTTTTATATGTACATATCTTAACTTTTTAACTGCTTTAACTTTGTTCCTGAGAAACGCCCGTGCGCTGCTATATTGTTTTTTAAATGATTACTTTTATCATGTATTTAGTTAAGAAACGATTTATTTTCCTAAACAAAAACGTTCAATGGGATTCATTGTGCCTTTTTGGTACTCTATAATACACTTGTGTCACATTATTCTTGAAATATATCATAATATAAACAAATAAGATTGTAACATAAATAAATCAAAGCACGAAAAATCGTGTGTCACTCTTACCCACTGGCGATGCGTAGCGTCGAGAGTGAGACAGATATGGGGCATGATTATGGCGCAGACTGATTATCGACCTCAAGAAAAATCAGGGATCTGTTCTTTTATTTATCCTTGTGATGTTAAAAATTATTAGTCAGATATTTCAACAGATGTCATAAGGCCAAGGATTGACGTATTATTTTATCCAAAGTTCCACACCATGAAAAATCCCTCCAAGTTGAACTGAGGTCCGAAACTTGGAGCAAAGTAAAAACACATACGGTTATGTCAGCCGCGTATGGGGCATGTTTTGTGAAAACACATACGGTTATGCGAGCCGCGTGGATCCGGTTAATAAAACTAAATAAGTAGTGCAACTACAGCTTTATCCTTTCGCCAGATTATGGAATTCACTATTTTAGACATTTTGTGGAACAAACATAGAAAATGAAAAATTTGCCAGATATACCAATTTGCCATTACACTACCGATATATAGGAATACACTGTGGCCCTATATTTCAATAAAATATCGCAATAGAAAAATAATATAACCCTTAATAAATGAAAACATTTTTCCAATTATCATATTTGATTTATGCATATGACACAGTTTTAAATTGTTCTCAAAAAAGGGAAATACATGTTACTAAAATAAATATCACTTGTAGATTTATAAATCAATTTCGTTTGGGCTTGTTACAATCATATTACAAAGTAATACTTCATCATAAATAATTTCAAAATATGGCTTTAATTTTATAAACATTAAAAAATAGTGTTTGTAATCAAAATGCGCAAGGAGGATTTTCTGATTCTTGTAATAATGTAAAGAGTACTTAACATACGACTAAAATTGCCACTGCATAATAAGAAGCATACTTTGACTAACACAACAAGAAGTAGATAAGTGCTAAAATAATGTCCTTTTTATTCTGAACCTGATATTACTCATAACACAAATAATAGGGAAAGCTTATTCTGTTTAGCCGGGATCACAGCAGAAAAAAGATCTTTTTAAATATTTATTTTGTATTTTCAAAGAGATGGGATAAGAAATAAAATCTTAGTTTTATTTTTATCAATAAGATATTTTCACAATAACGTAGATGATTTCGTGTATTTGGGCAGCATGTTTTCTAGGGATGGATTGATTGAGATATACAAAGGGAGTGAATGCTGGGAACATAATGAATGGTGCACTGAAATTAATTGTAGCAAATAAAAGTTAAGTATGGAGTTGGCAAAAGAAAGATGAAAACAGACTGAATGCAGTTGACATGCAATCTTTCAGACAAATGTGCGTTAAATGATGTATGATAAATGTTCGAATGGTGAAATAAGGAAAGAATGCAAGGCTGAGGTAAACATTATCAATAAAATTAAGATAAGTGTGTGGAGATGGTTTGGACATGTGGAACAAATGAGTAAGGAAAGAACGGTGAAAAAAATTTATGAGGTGAATGTAGATGGAAAAAAGACCAGAGGAAGACCGAGGAAAACTTGGCATGAGTAAGTATATCAAATACTTGATCGTGGTAAAGTCGGTTCATGAGTCAGAATAATCGGCGGGTATGTATCAGGAGATGCATGAATGTGGAAGAGGCGAAGAACGTTTGCAAAGACAGAATGGTGTGGCGTTCTATTCCCTCTAGCTGAAGCCGCTCCATAATGATGACACCAAATTCATTTTCTTCCTTCAAAAGTTCAATATTTTGTCTACATGGAAAAGTCTACCAAACGACAGAGATATATGGCAAACTTAAAGTAGAATCCTTGTTACATAGGCCACACACTAACAATGACACGGATAGGTAACATACTTAATGCTAGCACACGTAACACATATACCAGAGTAGATAAACCTGCATCTACTGGAAGGTGGGGTTGTACGGAGACTGTTGGCCGTACATTTTGGCGCCAGCAGTGGCCTCGTCGTAAGTCGGGGGATGTTGGTGCATTGGAGAAGCTGAAATAAACAAAACAAGGTTAATAAAATTCAATTTTCAATTCAAACCCTTATCTGCACTTCAATGCAGCATAGGGCACTGCATTATATAAACACAGTCTTATCTTGATCGTTAACACACAAAGGCAAGGTGATCAGCCCTCCGCTTCAGGTACCAGTCCATGGTAATATTGAATAAATATTAGAGTGAAAAAAATCACTTGTATTTATTTGACCCCCCCTGGGAATCGAACCCGGGACCTCCAGAATGGTAGCCAAGCGTGCTAACACATGAAGGAAAGGTGATCAGCCCTCCGCTTCAGGTACCAGTCCAGGGTAATATTGAATAAATATTAGAGTGAAAAAAATCACTTACATTTATTCGACCCCACCCTGGGAATCGAACCCGGGACCTCCAGTGCGGTAGCCGAGCGTGCTAACCACTATGGAGACGGACACACACACTCGAATTTGAATTAGACCACTTGAATTAGACCATGAAAAACATTAACAGGATATTTTTATTTTTATTTACATTTGACCAGATATTTTGTCCGTTATATCCGAAATAGAGATAAGGCGTAGGACGCAGCAAATCTTGGTCACAACTGTCGTCAAGAAAAGGCGATTCAGTTGGCTTGGTCATGTACTCCGCATGCCTCCCGAGAGCCGCCATCAAGCTTGCCTCTTTTACAAGGCATCAGGTTCGCGCCGCCCAGTACGACCACAATTCGTCGGCAGTTTTCGTCAGAGCTTCCGTAAGCGAACCTGACTTGGAAGGATGCAAGGGAGCTGGCAGTCGACAGAAAAGCCTGGAGACAGTTTGTGACCTCCAAATGTTCCACATAGGGAGCGGATATGGTTTAATAATATCCTAAATTCGTTACAGGTCCGTTATATCGAGGTTTTACTGTATTTTGAAACATTTAACGATTTTAAATTATAAAAATAAAAATTTGACCATGAAAAACATTAACAGGTCATTTTTATTTTTACATATGACTGGATATTTTGTCCGTTATATCTGAAACAGAGATAAGGCGTAGGACACAGCAAAGCTTGGTCACAACTGTTGTCAAGAAAAGGCGATTCAGTTGGCGATTACTTAATTATACAAATAAAAAATTTAAAATATTCATTAACATTATTTTTAAGATTACAAAAAATATGGAGTAAGTAGCTCTTATAATACTTAAGTTATGGAATTAAATTTATATATGGGGGATTTTGATCCCCCTGTTAGAGCCGGCTAGGTTAAAATGGATAATAACCTGACGGGTGAGCTGGGTACCCAGGGTAGGAAGGATATCCGGGAGACGATGAAAAATCTGGAATATGAAAGATAAATAAAAATAACTAAATCATGTATTTTAACACATTGGTTACGGTGAAGTTTGTTTGTTTGTTGACCCGTGCTTATAAGATTGCATTGAAAGAAGGATGACAGAAAATAATGGATAGTATCTCTGTATTACAGTGATATATGGCTCACTCCTTTCAAGAACATCATAAATCAAAAAACTTGATTTTTCAGTTTTTAAAGTTTAAAAATATAATACAATGTTTTAAAAATAAATATCAAGCCACTTATTGAACTTTTTACTGTGCAATAGATCTTTTGAGTTAAACCTGAAGGTTTTTTCTCCATTTGAAAAATATTTAGTATATTTAAAAAAATAATTAAACAATACCTTTCCTTCAAAATGCAAAAACAACACTTTCTGCCCTGTAGCGGGTAAATATTAAGTTAAAAATATGCCTCTTTTGCTGGGATATAGTACATTTTATGGGCATTCCGAAAAAATGCACAGCTGAAAATTGATAATTTTTTATTTATGACGTTCTTGAAAGGAGTGAACGATATATGCACGATATATGCAAAGGCAAACATGACAAGAAATTAGACCAGTGGTTCTTCACCATGTTAAAGTTACCGAACCCCAACAGTGCCATATGCGTTCACCGAACGCTTAATTGGAAAAATAAAAAATGATTTTTTAAATTCTAAACATAGGTATAAATTTAAACAAAGGTGCACAAAATTAACAAACTATTGAAAACAAATAACAAAATCATTATAACATGATTTTCACATAAAAACAAAAATAAAATACTGAATTATTAAATCAGTGACTTCTGCTGTTGCCTTTCAGAGACCAATTTAAAAATGCGCGGCTTTACCTTGTCAAGTGCCACTCTCATGTCATTTTTGCGACAAAGTCTATTCCTTTTCTTTGTTTTTATATCCAGCATCCTCGAAAAGGATTCCTTGCAAAGATATGTTGTAACGGTATGAAAATCTCCAGAGCTTTTTAAGCAATAATGGGGTATGTAACCATTTGTTTACACCAAAACGTTGAGACCTCCGCCGAACCCGGGAGGCTGACTCACCCCGTGGGGTTTGATCGAACCCAGGTTAAGAACCACAGAATTAGACGTTATAAGTTTTTTTTCTGTATAAAGTTAAAAGTAACTGAAACGCACAAAAATGTGCACAACGCCGCCATAAAATGTTTCCGAAACGCATAAATAATTGCAGGCCGTAAACAATGTGTTAAAAAGGGGATTTGTTCAAAATATTTCAGAAAAATCGACATTTGTAGTTGCCGTATTATAGGAACAGCTTTTTTCTGTTCTATATAATGACAAAATAAAATTAATAATTTAAAACAAGTAAGGTAAACGAAGTAGGAATAGGTAAGGAGATAAGGGAAGGAGAGGAACAGGAAACCAAGAATGATATGATGGACAGTTAGGATTCTAAAGATAGATAGAAATATTTCAGGCATTTTTTAAATCTCATCACAGATGGTACATTCAAATTTATGAGGAAAATGTAGATGGAAAAAGGAACCAAGGAAAAGTTAGCATGATCGAGTATGTCAAATACTTAGTAAGGTGAGTGTTGCCCCACATATAGGCATCAACACCATCTAGAGGCAAAAAACCGCAGAGACTTTTATGTGACCTTTTATTATAAAAGTAAAGCTGAAATACAGTCCCTTTAAATTTCTAATTTATTATTAGATTAAAACCAATATTTTTAGCTTTTCCACTTTTTTATTTGACCAGCGACCGGGTTTCGTCGTTACCGACATCATCAGACTGGTCATAGTTACCGACATCATCAGACCAGTCTGATGATGTCGGTAACGACGAAACCCGGTCGCTGGTCAAATAAAAAAGTGGAAAAGCTAAAAATATTGGTTTTAATCTAATAATAAATTAAAAATGCAATTCCATCACGAAGTGTCAGTGGATAATATAAACCTTTAAATTTCAGCTAAGGGTATTGTTATTTTCCGTTTTATTCCTCATTACTGTGACCCTTGTGGAAGCAATGACTCCTCTCCAGTTATCCCTTGTCTGCGCTGCAAGTAGCGCTCCAACCACCGAGGTGTCTGCTGCTGTCTTAATTTGATCGGTCCATCGTGTGGGGGATCCTCCTCTCCCTCTCTTCCCCTCCAAGCTACCGATCACAGTAGCCCAGTAGTACTTCTGTATAAAAACTTGGGAGGTCTGCCTGGGGGTCTGCGTCCTTTAGGGATTCCTTGAAGGGCGATACGTGGAAGTCTGTCATCTGACATTCTGTTTACATGATCATTCCAGTATCGCCTTCGTTGTCGTCCCCACCTCACGATATCCTCCGTCGTACACATGCTCCGGATATCGGTATTTCTTACACGGTCTCGCAATGTGTTTTCTGGTTATGGATCGTAGAGTCATCTCGGAGGTTCCAAATAGGTGGAAAGACAGCTGGGCTGTCCAAACTCAAAACACAGTAAGTGACATTTTTTATGTAGTATGTTTTTTTTTGCATTTTTGGATTAAGCAGATTCTACTTAGTACAAAAATGCAAAAAAACGTACTGCAAAAAAAATGTCCCTTACTGTGTTTTAAGTTTGGACAGCCGAGCTGGGAGTCAACATCTCAAGAGCTACAAGCGGAGGCACAAACAGATCTTAAGGATCTAGAAAAATAAGAAGATAAAAACTTACCGCGAGGTCCGGGCGGAGGGTAGGCGGCTTGCCCGGGTTGCGGGTGCGGATACCCCTGCCCGGGTTGCGGGTGAGGGTAACCCTGACCGGGTTGCGGGTGAGGGTACCCCTGACCGGCCTGAGGGTAGGGAGAGAACCCTAGGGGAGGGGGCGGCATTTGGACGATGGAGGGCTGCGGCATGGAGGTCTGCTGGACTGGGTAGGGCGCGTTGTGTCCCTGAGTTCCCGAGGCAACAGCTGTCCCCACAGGCACCGCAACAGCTAAAAGAAATATATATTATATATAAAAAATACCTGAAATGTTCAACCGGGACTCAGGAATGCCCCCAGTGAACAGTACAGTGATATAAATGACAAATTAATTATCCTTATATATCCTTCGCCATCGCCATCGCCAAAAGTGCCATGTCTAAGCTAGACAAAATCTGGAAAGATCGGGGTGTGAGTAACAACACCAAGATGAAGCTTGTCAGGAGCTTGGTCCACTCCATTTTTCTCTATGCTGCTGAAACATGGACTATAAAAGCAGCAGAAAGGAGAAAAATTGATGCCTTTGAAATGTGGTGTTGGAGGCGCATGCTCCGAATTCCATGGACAGCTAGACGCACCAATGAGTCCATTCGCCAGGAACTACGCTTGGATGGCTTGTCTCTGGCCAATATCTGTACCCGACGGATTCTCCAGTTCTTTGGACACGTTGCGCGTGGCAACGAGGATAGCCTGGAACGACTAGTTGTGATCGGTAGCCTGGAGGGAAAGAGAGGGAGAGGAAGATCCCCCACACGATGGACCGATCAAATTAAGGCAGCAGCAGGCACCTCAGTGGTTGGAGCGCTACGTGCAGCGCAGTCAAGGGATAACTGGAGAAGAGTCATTGCTTCTGCAAGGGTCACAACCCTCAGCAATGAGGATTAAGACGGAGAAGAAGAATATATCCTTCACAGTTAACACATTTCGGACAGGTGTTTTTTTACGCCTGCGGAACGCTGGCGACGTGCTTTTTATCGATTATGTCATTTATTATGTTCCATACATTCGTCTGAGAGATCGCATTTAGACTGCATTCAGTCTGCTTTCATTATAAATATAAATATCATATATATTAATTTACAATATATATTTACTATATTTCTCATCAAACCCTCATCCGCACCCGATAGCGCATAGGGCACACTGCATCATATAGACGCGGTGTTATTTCGATCGTTAACACATGAAGGAAAGGTGATCAGGACTCTGCTTCAGGTACCGGTCCAGGGTAATATTTAATAAATATTAGAGTGAAAAAATCACTTATATTTATTTGAGCCCCCCTAGGAATCGACCCGGGACCTCCAGAACGGTAACCGAGCGTACTGACCATTACACTACGGCGGTGGACCAAATACTTGTACGAATTAATCAAGTAGAAATAAATACTTTTCCCGCCTTTGAAGTGCAGTCGGCAAATATATAGTAAATACCCGTACCACAGATGAGCACTAGTCGGGAGAGCAGGTACCCTTCCCGCACAAAGTTTGTTAACATTACATCAACTTGATGCAAAGCCCTATGCACCATTTGGGTCCGGTTGATCAAAAAAAGGTGAAACAAACGGAATTGTCTTTTATTTTGATAGGCGCCATGGAGTAGTTAGATAGATGCTCGACTGCAAAACTGGCGTCGCGGGTTCGATTCCCGCCAATTGCAAAATGAATTCAAGAATGATTTATTTTCAATTAGTCTGGGTGTTTGTGATGTATTTTTCACATTTACCTTCCCTATCCTTACTATCCAATGCCTGCATTGCTCCTGTTCTCTTATGCGGCTGTGAAACATGGCACCTTACAAGGGCCCAGAGCAGCCGTGTACTAAGCTTTGAGAATAGGCGTTTGCGGAGAATCTTAGGCGTGCGGTGGTTTGACTTTGTGAGGAATGAAGAGATAAGGCGTAGGACGCAGCAAATCTTGGTCACAACTGTCGTCAACAAAAGGCGATTCAGTAGGCTTGGCCATGTACTCCGCATGCCTCCTGAGAGCCTTAATCAAGCTTGCCTCTTTTACAAGGCATCAGGTTCGCGCCGCCCAGGACGACCACTGCTGACAATTCGTCGGCAGTTCTCGTCAGAACTTCGGGACGCGGATCTGACTTGGGAGGATGCAAGGGAGCTGGCAGCCGACAGAAAAGCCTGGAGACAGTTTGTGGACTCCATATGCTCCACCTAGGGAGCGGATATGGTTAAATAATAATAATAAATATCCTTACTATCCTACCTGCACACAAGCCTCTTAAATAGACCCTTAGCAGGTTTTTCGTTAAAAAATTAAAAAATTAAAATTTGTTATTTGAATTTGTGTCATAGCCAAGAAACTACAATAAAAATGTGATATTCTTAGTATTTTGGTTCTACATGTCTATATTGGTTCTAAATCTACATTTGAGTACAATAAAGATGGCTCCGTTGACTACGCCACAATTTTTTTTCTCAAAAATCGACAACATTTATTTGTTCAATGGCAGATAAACATATATTCTTCCGATCGAATGGCGGTAGAACCAAAAATCTATGTGTAATGCATAACAATTATTCGGTTGTACAAATTTCAAATTGTTGCCCAACAATATTCAATGTTACGGCCTATAATGGGAACAATGAAAAATCGCAGGTAATAAAATTATGACGACACTTACATACAAAGGACGCTTCCGGCTTTTGCTTCTTACAGCACCAACCGCATACAGAAAACAACAAGAAGAGTAACAGACCAATAACAATCAAAGTTGTGACGACATCCATTATTTACGTTTATTTCCGAGGTTTGTCGAAAAGGTTACTAAAACACTAGAGTATTAAAATAAATCACAGTCGGAAAACTTCCTCGCCAATATCCTTGGCAATTCGGAAACTTTCGGAAAAATATATGGGAGGAATGCTAAATATAACGGGAATGTCGAGTTTTCGTCGTTAAAACTGCCGCTTAAACGTAAATTTGCGAAAAAAAAGTATTTAAGCAATTACAAAAGTCGCAAACATATGAGTCACGACGCGAAAACCGAAATGTATTATTTTATTCTATGATATTTTTTTTTATTCAAACACCAATAAAAAAATTTACACAATGACAGCTAACCATAGAGAAAAAGGCGCCGTCAGCTGTCAAGGCCAGTTTTTTGGCGGCAATATGTAACACGCGCAAAAAATGTGACGTTATGGTTTTCAGATTTATTATAATAAATAATTTATTTCCATAAAAAAAATAATAGCATTTTTAGGATCTGGCAACGGTATTCTATTAATAGGTACCTACTGACTTCGTTTTTATAAACTTATATTTACTAAAGATCAATTTTTCTTAACAATTTTTGCCTGCAGGTACAGTGGATGCAAAAAATTGCTTTTGAACGTTGCTAAGGACAACTGAGTGAAACAAATTACGACAAAATAGTGAATAAAAATATCGTCAGCAAAAAAAAATTAAGGTGAGTTGCTAACTTGTTTTACATTACCAATAGACCCCTACAGCTTGTCTAACGGAAATGACGTGAAACATCACAGTATATGCTTTCCGTAATAGAGAACTTATAGGGCGTTTGTGTACTACACGGAATTACACGGAATTTTACCATCCGGCACGTCAGTTAGCATATAAAACGGGTGATTGGCTTGGATTGGCTTGTGCTTTTGTCCATCTTTCTTCGGATCGGTGCTCTTCATCGGTGCGTGAACACGTTGCGCGTAAATTCGGTCAGTCTTTAACTGTCGTAGTCGCTTTCATTTTTCAAAACGGGACTTCCAGACGGTAAAATTCCGTGTAGTGCACAAGCGGTTATATTTTAAAACTAAAATTTCTGAATTTTTTCCACAATGTGAAACAAAAAATTATTTTTTGACATATGTTGTAATGACTAAAAAAGAAAAGCAAAGTAAAATATTATGTGTAACATTACTTACAAATAAATGACACTTCCGGTTTTTTTTTCTTCCAACACCAGCCACAACAAATAGAAAGCATAAACATTATGAAAACAATGACGACCAATTTTCCAAATCCATCCATAGTTTAGGATTTTTTCTAGATTGAGTTGATGAGAAAGTTAGTAAGATAAATATTGAAACTGTAAGATCAATCACAATTATAGTTTCTGACTTTTGGAAATCACAAGCACTGCACGTTCGCTAATCAAGTGAGTACCCAACAAAATCAAAGACCACGAAATGTTTGTTTTCAAGTTCGGTGTATGAATGTAAATTTAAAAAAATACAAAAACTATCAAACGAAGTTATTCCCTCTATATATATGCCACGCATCAGGCACCAGTCCAGGGTAATTGAAATAATAATAAATTGGAAAAAAATACTTCAATACGTTTTACCTAATAATTTTCGTAGTTTCGTAGTACCTACCCACCCATAAACTCAAAAGATCAAAACTCAAAACAAAATTTTTAATACTTGCAATATATGCTTTATTAATTCAAAATTCAAAAAATATTTTAAACTTTACTTTTTCGAAAATTTCACAATTGCAGACCATATATAATCTTTGTTGCAGACTAAAATTATTTTTAAATAAAATATGTATGTTTTTAAAAAATTCAAAAGGCACACTAGTTTAAACGATATTATTTTGTCATTCGTTCACACATCACGAAAGTTTGCTTTCAATCTCAACGGATGTATTTAATTATTTTAATAATTTAGGCCTATTTTCCAAGTGCGCTTTTTTCTAGTGCTTTATTTAATGCACATTATAATTATTGACTAACAGTTCAGGCTTATTTTTAGACAATTTTCGAGAAAGCTGTAACCCAAAATTTCACAATATTTTTAAATGATATTAACTATTGAGCAAGAAGTCTAAAGGTATAAATATAACAAGAGAAATACTATTTCGAAAGACCCACGAATATTTTAATAAATATAAAACATAATCAAACGTCAAATGGTACAGTATCTAGGCGAAATAACTCCGTTTAATAGTAATTAAGCGATAAAATAAGTTGAAAACACACATTTCGCGATATGTTAACCGAAATTAATTATTTTTAGTGTGGTAAAAATTATTGACTACATAATATATTGAAGCGCGAAAACGTCAATATTCACAATGACAGGTGACCATAGACAAACTCTAAATGTCACGGTCGATTTTTTAGCCTACTTACACACGCGAGTTCTCCTTCGGCGTTTTCTTCCCTCGTGATTCGGAATTACATCTCATACTAAATTTACCTACCTACATATCAAGCACGCGTTGTTTTTTTTCCGCGGATTTTTTGTTTGACTTGTTTGTGCAGCACCTTTCATTTTAGCTTAACCAATACTGTCAAACATTGCCCTTTACACAATATCTGAGCATACCATATACTTACTTTATATTTTGAAATGCTTAATTAAAATAACCTGTATCAAAGGATTTATTTAATTAAAGTATTTTAAATTCTTTCTTCAATAATATACCACTCGGCCTATGTTGGTGTTTTTAATTATTGACTACACATCTAAATTAATTCGACTGAATGGAAAATTCTGATATTAACAAACATAACTTGTAGTAGGATAAATTAATTCATTAATATTCTTATAGACGTGGCGAAAAGGAGACATAAACTTCAAATAAACCTTCATAAAATAAAATAAACCCTTGGACTTTAAAGCATAGAAACCAATGATTTTTACACGAAACCAAAAATTTACCCATTGCATAATAAAATCATACAACTTTAAAGCCAAACTTTTTAAACAATTTTTGTACTGAAACACGTTGGCAATTCTTTCTATATCCATGGATGCCAAGTTGCAATTAATACCGAGTGGTCAGCCATATGCAATCGTGGAGTCATGTTTCTATACCAGCCATCATGTGAGGGTTTTTTTTTTACTTAATAAAACAAGTTGAAGCATTTTCATTAATATATTTGTACAAATAAAGGAATATAATACATTGGAGAAGGTGCCACATACAAAACTATTGCACTACCTACTTTGAATACAGTAAATTATCCAATTCAACTATAAAAACTTTGTAAAACCTATTACATAGTAATAATTATGCATAAACAGACACATATTTTACGGTTATGATATACTGCACAATCAGAAAGGCGAACATTCATTTGTGATAATATTTTAACACAGGCACTCCATGACTTAAATTAGTAGGTGCGCAACTCACATACACACTTGGCTCAGATCAAATTACATATATTTTGATTACAATATATTGTATGGTTCAGAGGTCGTTAGGTTACTATAAAATGATTCTAACTTTATTATTCTGACTCTTGCATGCAAACTTGTGATGCATAAGGCGCCGCATCAAATCAACACAATGTAAACTCGATAGTGATTACATAAAGGCTGGGTAATCTGTCCTGTGCTCCGGATTCATGGCAGTAAGAATGGAATGTTATATGGGAACTATATTACGTAAGAGTGTGGAAGTTTATTTGAAGGACATAATTTCAACATGGGAAAGGAAAAAGAGGAGAACTAACAGGTAGGAAAGTGAGAATAGCAGCAATGGATAGTGTACCCGTATTGGAATTAGCTTTTTTACCATAATAAATTAGAACCTTTTTAAAGTAACCTTACGTCCAATAAAACTGTTATTACGTTATACATTATATACTCGTATGCAGTGGAACTTCTCATAACGAGAATAATTCGTTCCAGAATCGTACTCGTTAATTCAAACATTTTTTGTTATGACTGGTACGGAAGTCCCGGGTCACAAGTGAATGTCGTGAAAAAGGGATTTGCCTTTCTCTGTTACTCGTATATGTATGTATATATATATATATATATATATATATATATATATATATATATATATATATATATATATATATATATATATATATATATATATATATATATATATACACATGTGTATATATATATATATATATGCAAAAATGTACTTTACATGATACTTATAGTTACTATGTAAGTCAAGGAGTGCTTGAACTTTAAACGCATACTATATTAATTAATTTTATAAAAAAATAATTACACAGACTTATTATTGTATACACCAAAAATTGTTGCAAGTTACATTATCTACATGATATATGTTCGGATAATGAGCTTGATATTATCTGTTTCTGTTATATATTGTGAGATGTTGGATGGAGATATTTGGTCCAGTTAAAAAAATTATAAAAATGTATAAATTTTAATACTGTTTTGTTTGAATGTGCTTTTGTCCACTTCAGTAGATAAGTGGTGGTTAGTGAGTCTGACCACCAAACTAGTCCTATATTCGATTCCCAGTAGGGTGAAAATATATAAAACTGATTTTCTCATTAGTATTTATTTTATATCATCTTGGACTGGTACTCGAAGGGCCGGATGAATCATCTCACCTTCACGTAATTAACGATCATAATGAAACTGGTTCAATACTTTGCGATACCCAATGCACCATTAGGTACACATAAGGGTTGGAAAGAACAGAATATCATTTCTGACACTGCGATACATCGTTTTTTTGGTTAGGAAGACAGAATGACTATTGATATGGTAATTAACGGTTCGTATTTATTTCAAGGCAATTAATATGTATTCAATTTTCAATAATAATAACAAGTTTATTATTTCACAAATCTAAATGTTTTTTTTTTAAACACCGTTTCTTTGGTCGTTGAAAATGAATAAAAAATTGCTCATGAATTAATATATAATTTTATCTTAATATTTGAAGCTGTGTGGGTTCCATTTTATAACTTACAAAATAATTTATTGATCACCCCTGATCCCTTAGATTATAACTGCCAATAACCACAAGAAATAGACACTTGAGATTTCTATTCAAGCCCTGAAAATTGCAATGAAATTAAATTATTTGTTTTTTTTTTTGTTTTTGTTATGAAGACAGGTTTTAGCGTTATAAATCCAAACTTTAGACGTTTTTTTTCTTTTATTTTAGACTCTAAAAAGTAAAAAAAACTGTTACCTTTGAAACCTGTCGACATTTTTTTAAAGTTATTTTGTAAGTTATAATATTAATTTAACTGTAAATTGAAAAACCAATCATAATATCCCATTTATTTATATTTTGTGTTATAAACTGTAAAATAAGTAAACGCATTTTTATCATTTAAGTTCAAAGTTACTTTAAATTTTATAGCAAAAGTAGTGTTTTTTTTAAAATCATTACTTTTGCTCATTAATGAACACTAATAATAATGAAAGCATAAATATTTGATATATTGAACCACCTTCAGCATAAATAATTTATAGACCATTTTAAAATCATTACAATGAAAATCCATTATCAAATCTCAAAAAATGTAATCAAATAATATAAATTTATAAAAAAATGAGCATCGAGTCAATTATGCAAAACTTTATGATTGTTGAATTTGGTTTATACAAGTTTTACAATAATTATTTATTTAATGGCTGTAATTTATTGATGTTTACTTATCATTAGTGTTATTATTTAAAATGATATGTTCGTAAGCTTTCCACAAAATGTATAACACTTTTTGACTAACGCTTTTTCCATCAATTTTCCAGATTTTTACACACATAATAATATATAATTTTTATTTTAATACGACTTATTACCTTTACTAACTATCACATATTAAATTCTAAGTACAAATTGCACGTTTGAAAAAATTACACGGTGCATATACGTTAACGAGTTAATATAAAAAAGTTTGTTTTAGAAACTCAAAAATATGGATTCTTCATACATCAAAGAAGTAGTTTGGTACACAATTTTATTACATTGTTTAGATAACATTATTATTTATTGTATCCACATGTGATATTTATATATTTAATTGATTTTTATTTTTATTTTTAATAAATGCTTTTATTTTAACTAGCAACCCTTGACGTTGAGTTACCAGCTCATCGAGAGGGTTGAAAGTTTCAAGTAGGTACTTGGGAGTGTATCAATAACGTAAAATATCAGCCTTCATAAAGAACTGGGAGTGCGTTTTGGGCTTGAAGGCATCGCATTCAACATTATAAAGACTTTCTGGAGATAGGGTTTGTACCCGTTAAAGACTAAATGCCACCTATATAATCCCTGCATCTCTCCTATTCTCTTTCACGGTTATGGGGCATGGCACCTTACAAGGGCCCAGAGCAGCCGTATACTCAGTAATGAGTATAGATGCCTGTGAAATATTTTAGGCGTGCGGTGGTTTGACTTTATGAGGAATGAAGAGATACGGCGTAGGATGCAGCAAATCTTGGTCACAACTGTCGTCAACAAAAGGCGATTCAGTTGGCTTGGCCATGTACTCCGCATGCTCCCGAGCGCCGCCATCAAGCTTGCCTCTTTTGGACAATTCGTCGGCATTTCTGTATGCGAACCTGATCTGAGACCTAGGAGGCAGTTTGTGTATTCCATATACTCTACATAGAAATTGGATATGGCTAAATACTAGTTAGTATTGACCAAAGGCTTTTGTGCTTATATAAACGCTGTTTTGGAATGAATTTTATGATTCTCTAAAAATTATCAAATCACAAACCATATAAATATATTTGATTATTATTTACATAAAATATATGTTTAATTGACAATATGTATTGTTTAATATTTGTGAATTGATATTGTTTTCCTTATTTTTTAAATGATTGATAACGTTTTAAATATTATTGTTGAAATATTTTCGTGTATTAATTATAAATAATAAAAAAACATATTTTAATTTATATTTTAAACAATATTTTAGGAATGGACTTTGAAAGAATATTACAATGTTCACGCATATTAATTTAGCTTTTTTATTGAAAAATCTAAGAAGATTTTATTTTTCATTATTTTTCAGTGTAATGTATTCAAATTTTAAGTTCCTTGGACATTGATCAATCGTAAGAAATGCAACACAGGACATTTTTTGAATAGAGATGCCCCGATAACTAGTTTTAACGAGAATTGAGATTTTATTTACTGAGAATTGACATTTTTCATCTCTGAATACGAACATAATGACAATTCAATACACCCCTAATTTTGTTTTTTTTTTAAAGAGAAATTCGAGTCACTTCCTTTATTAAAATTATGTTTTCTATGAATTTTTGGAATGAAACTTCTTAGGCAGCGATTCGATAATTATCATCATCATTTGATGTAGATATGGGCATTAACAAAAATAATTCTACTCTGGTTTTATACATGACAGTACAATTTGATATTACTACATTCAATTTGATAGTACCCGAGGATGACATTCGTGCAATGTTAAAAATTTTATGCTGATGAAAGTTGTGCATGAACGATGTCATAAATCCACTCATGAAATTTATTAATTTAGTACACTTTAAATAAAAATGTTTTAAAGTAACTTTATAAAAGTAAAACTACAACATTGTTTTTAACCACTTTTTTATTGGTATTTTGTCCAAACTGTTTTGATAAGAGCCTTGTCATCTTCAGGGATAAACATGTACTAAACATGTACATAAACATGATCATGTAGGGCATTGTTCCGCAAAGTGTGTTCCGCGGCACACTGGTGTACCGTGGTGATTAGTAAAAAATGCCTAGTTTTGTGAAAATAACACAATTGCTCCAAATTTTTATTGCCCGTGCTCAGTTAAGTAGGCTCACATTTCGCATTAAACATAATATGTTGAAAACTTTACCATAATACGGTAAATATGCACCTCTGAAATTTTTTAGTTTCGTAGGTGTACCTTGAATAGAATAACTTTGTGGAACACTGATGTAGGGTACCTGTTTATCCTTGAAGATGAAAATATTCTTGTTGAAATCGGTTCCAGAAAAGTATCAGTAAAAAAGTGATTAAAAAAAGGTTCTAATTTTATTTTATAAAGTTTCATCAAATGTGCTACAAAGTAATTGCGAAAAATTATAGAAAAAAAAACATATCGCTCACTCCTTTCAAGAACGTCATAAATCAAAAAACTTGATTTTTCAGGAGAACGTTTTTAAAGTTTAAAAATATAACACAATGTATTAAAAATAATTATCAAGCCGCTTATTGAACTTTTTACCGTGTAACAGATCTTTTTAGGAAAACCTGAAGGTTTTTTCTCCATTTGAAAAATATTTAGTACATTAAAAAAAATAATTAAACATCGCCTTTTCTTCAAAATGCAAAAACAACATTTTTCTGCCTTATATTAGGTAAATGTTATGTTAAAAATATGCCTCTTTTGCTGGGATGTAGTACATTTTCTGGGCATTCCGAAAACATATACAACTGAAAATTGACGATTTTTGATTTATGACGTTCTTGAAAGGAGTGAGCGATATGTGAAATTCATCATATGTGTTTTAAACGTGCCCAAAATTTTGCTGGATCTTAAATGTAATGTAATTTAATGTAATGTCATATTTATGTAATCCTATCATATTAATATAATGATAACTATGGACATTCATTTTATTGTGACTACAAAGAGATATATTATACATATTAAAGCACTTTGTATTTTTTTTCAAGATTTATATTAAGACCTTACGTTGTAAATTGTATACTCAATTCTACAATAAATCTTATCATATCAGTTGATTCATACGTCGTGTTGATGCAGCGTTATGAAAATTCTACACACTTATTATAATTAATTTCTTTATACACATTCTTACAAAAACTTAACAGAACTCACATTTACCTTATATTGCTTAAGTGGTGCATGGTTGCGTGGGTGATATCGTTAGGAATAATATACTAATAATTGGATGCGTTGAAAACAAATTAATTTCACCACATGTTATACCATATTTTGAAATATTACACTCGGAAATCCCTTTAATCTTTACATGTCAATATAAAATGAAAAATAAGTATTTTTTAGAATAAATCGTAAGGGTACTAGCATAACTCTAAAATATCCAAATTTGCAACGTTCTATAAATTGAAAAAATACACTGAGTAGTATGAAATGTCATATTTATGTGGTTTTACAGGTAAATTCAACAATTAATTTAAAAGCGGGTATTTTATTCAGGCAAAAAGCTTTAAATAACAGGGATTTCGGAGTTAACGTTTTTTGCCAGTTTGCCCACGAAATATGGTACATACATATGTTGGATTCTCATAATAATCTCTTATTAACGATATGTTTTACCAATGACTAACTTTACAAAAATATTATAGATGTCTCAATTACAGATGAAATATCCATCGTTTTTTTTCTTATATGAAAGAAGATGGATGTGTGAGCATCCCAGAGCTTACGATCTGACGTTTGGCTGGCTTAAGTGATCACTAAAGTCAGCCAAATGCCATACATAAATTAAATTAGATTTCCTTGTGTTATATTTCAAAATAGATAGTAATATTAGTTTGGAGACGACCTTATTTATTGCATCAAAGTATAAATATATATTTTAAAAATAAATATAAGATATTTAAAGTATGTATATTTTCAAAATCTGTTAAATCCACCCGTGATAATGATCAATAGCATGTCTTTTATTTGGTACTTAAAATTCGTAACCCATGCATTACGTACGTATGTATGTATTTCAGCAATTTAAAAACAGCGTTTTGAACATCTGTTAAATAAGCTTAAGTACAAAAAACATTAATAAATCGTTTTTGAAACCCGAAGTTAATAATTAATAAGAAAAGTGTTTAAGAATTATTTATTGCTGGTGTATTTTACAGATATTGGAAATATAGAATACTTATATGAGATTGATAAACGATTTTTTAAACCCAAATAAATCAGTGTACCTACTTTAAAATATATAAATGACTAATGATTTGTTTATAATACGTAATTTTATATATTTGGTACGAACTTCTTCAATGATTCGCTGTTAAAAATTTAATTGATTAATTTATTTACATTTTTTATCTTAAATAAATTGTTAAATTAGAAGAACACTTTTATTTAATTTATGATGTCTTGATCAACATTATAAAAGCATATGTACACACACATATATATATATATATATATATATATATATATATATATATATATATATATATATATATATATATATATATATATATATATATATATATATATATATATATATATATATATATATATACAAACCGTTTCATGAAACTTGGACTGCTGTAAAATACTATATAAACAGTAAAACTTCATTCATATTTAGAAATGTAAGTAAAATATAAAGCAATTTTAAAGACAGATGAATCCATTTTGTTCTAGTACATTCAAAACTAGATTTTCAGCCTCAACTTCACCTCATACTTACTTCAATTTAAACGCAAACAATTAAGATATGTGAATATATTTTTTAATTTTTTAAACCAACATGTTACACGTGTGTAATATATTTTCCTAAAAACCGATTTTTTTCCCTAACAAAAATTGTAAGAAAAAAATATTATACTTCAATAAAAAAAATTAAAAAGACCACTTTGTGTGTTTATGGTATTAATGTTTAAATGACTAGTTTCTAGAACTTGAAACAGATGTTCTCATCAACATGTGAAAATACAATCTGATGTTTATGAGAACATCTGTAGTTCTCGATACTAGTCGTGTTTACATTAATAAATCTAAAAAAGTGGCCTTACACAAGTTTTTTTTTTATTTAAACATTTAAATAATCTCTTTGTTCAACAAAGTAAATGCCAAGTGAAAAAAAAATGGTGATTGTTGTTAATCTTATACTGTTCAATCTTTTGACACTTTGTAATAACTTGCACACTATCCAATCTTAGATTATAATTTTATTTATCTATAGTAAATTGATAACTGTGGTGTTGTGCGATATTTTAAACAAGAATTAGGTGTTGCAACATGAAATTGAATTTTTTTAAACGTAAAATTTAGTTACAAGTAACATCAACCTCCCCCTAATCCACCTCCATGGTGTAATGATTAGTTTGTTTAGCTACCGTGCTGGAGGTCCCGGGTTCGATTCCCAGGGGGGGGGTGAAAAAAAATATTAGTGATTCATTCTAATGTTTATTTGATATTATCCTGGACTGGTCCTACAGTGCCCTATGCACCATTGGGTACGGATAAGGGTTAGAAGAAGAAGACAACATCAAACTAGGAACTTCTAAAATTTACAAACTAATTAATGTGAATTGAATTGTCAATATTATTTTAATGAAATACAGTAGCTTCATGAAACGGTTTCGCTTAATAATGTGTTATCTTCGAACACCACTGATATTCCCATTCTTTCTACTGAGAACAAATCGCTTTTATTTCTCAGTCAGTCGAACCACATCCATCCTGTAAAATGAAGGTTGAGTGTAATTGACAATAGTAGTTATTACAAAAATTACATATTTTTAAGAAAATATGGACTTAGGACCATGTCTGAAATACATTAAAAATAATACAGTGTACACATACAGGGCGGCGTAAAATAAATCACCCTATTGGAAGATGTTGTAACTTTTGCAAATGGCGTAGTACGTCAATCGTATTTAGCATTTGTGAATTCGAACAAATTTATAAAACAAGCTCAAAAATGCGTGCACGCTGTCGGCAGCCACTTAAAGGATATATTAGTTTCCACTCAACAGAAAAAAATGTAAAAAAAAATATTCAAAATCAAAATTAATGTTTCGCTACTCTAAATTTGTTTGTATACTGCAGCTGTTTAGTTCACAAATATTAAATATGATTGACGTACGACGCCATTTGCAAAACTTATAACATCTTTCCATAGGGTGATTAATTTTGCGCCACCCTGTATAAGTGTTGATAATATTCAAAGCAAGGGATTCCATATGATAGTTGACATTTTAACCAAGTTATGTAGATGATTTCAACTTTTGACTTTATTTACTTTCAGTGAAAAACTAATGTTCATTAATTTTCTTTTTTGTACCATCAACTTCCGGACAATATTGATTCATAACCGATTTCAATATGGAAAATTTAATACACATAAATATCTTTAAATTCCTAGTAAAACTTATCTATTCTTTGTAGTTAATGCGATATCTTTTCACAGTAATATCAGTCATGGACTGGGATTCCAAACAGACGTTAACGTTTTATGTAGATAACTACTTCTATGCGGTTAAAAAAACAAGTATTTAAAAAAAATGGTATCATTAATTTTTTAACAATACGGATTAATTCAAAAATCCAAAACTCATATTAAATAATGTACAGAAGGAATGTTTAAATTATCTACAACACATAGTTCAATCGTGAACTGTCGCATGTAATTTCAGCCCAGGTATATACATATACGTATGTTTTTATAGTAGAACTTCTAATTATCCGAATAATCGTTACTGGATCTTATTCGGTAATTGAAAAATTAGGATAAATAGATTTTTTCAGTAAAAGGGTCATTTAATCAATTAATGTACTCGTTAGTATGTTGCAAATGAGGGATTTTTTCTACAATAAAGATAGATTAGTGTGGCGTTCTTTTCTCTCTGCCTACCGCTGTGGAGAAGCGGCGTTATGATTAGTTAGACAATATTGATCGATAGCGCTTTTAAAAATGTCATTAGCAATAAAAGTCAAGAAGTTAATCTACCCTCTATGGTTAAAATAGTAACAACAATATGGAATCGATGCCCAGTTGTTAATTTCAATATATTTCCCTTATTCTTTACATATTTCAATAAGAACGGTAATGATTGTCGTGGGTTTATTATTATTAATATTATTATTTGTCATAGGTCCGCCTCCGTAGTGTAATGGTCAGCATGCTCGGCTGCCGTTCTGGAGGTCCCGGGTTCGGTTCCCAGGGGGGTTTAATAAATATAAGTGATTTTTTCACTCTAATATTTATTCAATATTACACTGGACTGGTACCTGAAGTGGAGGGCTGATCACCTTTCCTTCATGTGTAATCGATCGAGATAACACTGCGTTTATATGAAGCAGTGCCCTATGCACCATTGGGGTGCGGTAAGGGTTTTATTATTATTATTTGTCATAGGATGGGAATAGTTTGCATAGTTAAAACAGATAACTGACTGAGAAATACAAGCGATGTAAAATCGTTCATCGTCATCCCAGTTTGGACATTTGTGTAGGTCCTCACCAAAAAGTTGCATTTCCAATATTGCACAAAAAAATCCTAGATGCAAATCTGTTCTGTTTATTGTATTCTACCGAAATCTTAATTAAAGTTGTGACAAAAATAATGACAATCCTGTGTTAAACCAATATGAAATTATAAAATCGTACCAAAAGTAACAATTTTACAAGCTATAAATCCTGATTACTGAAAACCATTTAAAATGGAAATGTAACGTTTTGGTGAGGACCTCCACATTTGCAGTCTATAAAACTATTAAACTATAAACGACAAACATATTAATTGAATCATCTATAATTGGAACCTAGAGTACTATGTATCCGGGGATTAACATCACATACCTAAAAGCAATCTATATAAACCCTAACATACACACATACACACTTTAGTTTCACAAGTGCGGTTCCTTAACGAAAATTACCTATAATCGAGAGTTTATAATTTATCTTTCTTATGGTGGACACTTGTGAACATTTCTAACGATTTTGTGGTCGTGCGATGATAAGTCAATGGGAATTTGTAGATCTCTATCTAGTATCAACTTGGAAATGCAGCCATTCAGGCCGACGTTGTATCTGCCGACTGTTTCAGGCCAAATCGATGCCATCCCACCTGAAATATAAGACAATAATTAGTAACAATTTCAGCGCTAATAAAATTCGAATCATAGTATGGGAAAAATACTTTAAAAATATAAACATTTAATATTTTTTTATGGTATATACACAAAATAATGAAAAATTTATTAATTGATTCTGCAGTCACTTTGTGGTAATATTTGTCCATTTTTAATTTAACACGTTGACTGCCTCGACAATTTCCAGAATTCCAGTCTAAGAAGCCAATTTCATTTAATCATATTCAATGAAAATATTCTTTTACATTTTGATTTTGAATATTTTTTTGAAAAATATATTCTCTGTTCATTTATTAATAAATTTTCTGTTCATGTAATCCAGCATCCATTTTGTTATTTTCCCAGAAGCCATCTATCCACATATACACTGATATACTAGGAATTTTATCGTAGCTGCACGAATATGGCAAGTAAACACAGTACGAGATGACTCGTAGTCCTAGCAAAAAACACAATCTACGAGTCATCTCCTTGTTAGCAGTCAAAGTATTATTTTTTATTTGTTAAATAGGTACATGGTATGTTTTTGCAGTGTTTTTATAGTAAAAAAAACATCACATATCGTATTTCTTCACATATTTCACCCTATATAACTTTTTACACGAGCAACAAATTAGAAAATTATTTCGAGAAAAATGTAAACTGAAATATCACCTTTTAAATGCATGTTAGTTTGAGACAATCGGGTAAGTGTTGCCCGATATATAGGCGTCGATACCATCTAGTGGCAAAAATCCGCGGTGATTTTTTAAATTACCTTTTATATTTCGTAGAGTGAATTATCTAGTGTGATAAATAATAATAAATTGTTAAATTTTATTAAATTTATGTTTTAAAATGATTTTATGATAATTAAGCTTTTTTGCTTAAAGTATTTTAAATAATGAATTCAGTAGTTTTTTGCATAAATATGATAAATCATTGTCTTGTTAAACCGAGCCAAGACAGTGTTGAAATAAAATTCTTCAAATTTGGATGTGTCTGTAACAAACTTACACTTTAATTTTTATATTTTAAATTTGGAGAGATTTTATTAAACTGTAAATTTGGGTGACAAAATGAACTCGTAAGTATGAAAATAATATTAAGAGTTGGATTTGGTACATTTAAAGCATTGTGAGTTTTGTGATATGGTAATATAACACTGTCTTTATCATTCATCGTTCACTTTGTGTGATACCTCTTAAAAATACTGCTTCGTGACTGCCGGTTTCGAAATAAGCATTCCATCATCAAGTCGAATGAAGAATTAAGTGAAATTGCTACGGTCTCCTGTTTATATAAAACTAAAATTATTAATATTATTCTTTGAAAGAGAGGGAACGAAGATAAATGAATAACAATGGGAATATTTTTAAAAGTTGAAATTAAATTTCATTGGTTATTTAATATGAGAAGGTAATTTTTAATTGTTTTATCAATTGATTCGGGAGTCACGTTGTGGGAAAATCTATCCATTTTTAATTTAAGTTTTACTCAGTAAATGCCATCATTTCTTAAAATCCATTGTATAATGTGTATAAAAATGATGCGGAATGCATCGGAAAACGTGTCACAATAGATTTTAAGAACCACCGACCACATTCAAGTATCAACATATAATAAACCTCGTTTATATTTGATGCATCCTTGTTTATTTATTAACAGTAAAGCAGTTCTTCCACTGAATCGTGAATGGCAAAGATTACTCTTTGAAGAAACGGGCAGTGAGTGTCATGGTACATCAGAGACAACTATATCTGAGAGAATGTTGGCAGACAGTGTTCAGAGCATCAAGGATTGGTTCAACCAAGAACCGCATTTGCCAAAAATAGACATGGGTTAGTATTAATATTCGCATCCAAAGTTTAGTGCAGTGTTCCGCAAACTTTTTCTATTCAAGGTACACCTACCAAATTAAGAAATTTCAGAGGTGCTATTTACCATATAGTGGTAACATATTTAACACATTATGTTTAATGCGAAATGTGAACCTACTTAACTAAACACAGGCAATCAAAATTTAGAACAATTGTGTTATTTTCACAAAACTAGACTCTTTTCCGCGGCACACCAACTAATCACCACGGTACACCAGTGTGCCGCGGCACACACTTCGCGGAACAATGGTTTAGTGTACCGAGTTTGGCTATCAAGTTAGAGGCTTCGGGTTCGATGCCCTAGCCCAAGGGTTGTCAGTTTGTCAAGTGAGAAGAGCCAAATTGTCATGGAATCAGGATAACAAAGGAACCAGAGAACCGCATATATCGCTCACTCCTTTCAAAAACGTCATAAATAAAATATCGACAATTTTCAGTTGTGCATGTTTTCGGAATGCCCAGAAAATGTACTATATCCCAGAAAAAGAGGCATATTTTTAACTTAATATTTACCCGCTACAGGGCAGAAAGTGTTGCTTTGCATTTTGAAGAAAAGGTATGGTTTAATTATTTTTTTAAATATACCAAATATTTTTCAAATGCAGGAAAAACCTTCAGGTTTTTTTTAAAAAGATCTG
The DNA here is from genome assembly GCF_059751285.1 of Brachycentrus maculatus. Lineage (NCBI taxonomy): Eukaryota > Metazoa > Arthropoda > Insecta > Trichoptera > Brachycentridae > Brachycentrus > Brachycentrus maculatus. The sequence continues at coordinate 916,379 of NW_028281167.1, read as the reverse complement.
TTGCACAGTAAAAAGTTCAAAAAGTAGCTTGATATTTATTTTTAATACATTGTGTCAAATTCTTTAACTTTAAAAACGTCCTCCTGAAAAATCTAGTTTTTTGATATATGACGTTCTTGAAAGGAGTGAGCGATATGTCATATACATATACATACATATGTAGAGGTAGATTTTTAACCCTTCACCAGTGCTGTATCACTTATATCACACGACTCATCTGTAGTAATTAATATTGCGGAATTCAGCTTAATATTTTCGACTCGAAGATTCTCAAGAATTAACAATAAATATGGGAGTCGAACACTGCAATATATCGTTGCGAACATTTTTAATTTGTTGCCGACGGATGTAAGAGGTCAAAATAAGGTATGGAACAAAGGCAAAATAAAGGAAGGGGTATGGAACAAAGGCAAAATAAAATGATCAAGAGTTTATTTCATGAAAATTGTAAAATGTATATACTTATTCTTACTTTTTCTCTTTTTGTGTGTATATTAGGTTAAAATGGTTAAAAACAGTGAAAATGTACTCAAAAAGAACTCCACCGATAAGACACACAAAATGGCTTGGTGGATCTCTACAAAATATGTATTATTTAATATGGTTTTAATTTTGATTTAAATAAACGTAAACATTTTAAGTTAATAAAAAAAGATATTTGGAAAATTCTGTCTTGGACTACTTTTGCAGATATAGGAAATTCTAAAATAATTAACTATAATATTAATAAGTAGATAGTGTTTCAGTATTAATCAGTTTTAATAAAGAAGCGGTTAGCTTCGAAACCGGTAGACATTATAATTAAGTTATAATAAAATATGGTTATTGATTTTAAAACAAAGTTACATTTAAATATATACGTATTTTTTCAATGTATCAAATCGCTCACTCCTTTCAAGAACGTCATAAATAAAAAAACATGATTTTTCAGTAGAACGTTTTTAAAGTTTTGAAATATAATACAACGTAATAAAAATAAATATCAAGCCACTTTCTGAACTTTTTACTGTGTAACAGATCGTTTTAGGTAAAACCCGAAGGTTTTTTCTCCATTTGAAAAATATTTAGTATATTTAAAAAAAATATTTAAAAATACCTTTTCTTCAAAATGCAAAAACAACACTTTCTGCCCTGTAGCGGGTAAATATTATGTTAAAAATATGCCGCTTTTGCTGGGATATAGTACATTTTCTGGACATTCCGAAAACATGCACAACTAAAAATTGACGATTTTTGATTTATGACGTTCTTGAAAGGAGTGAGCGAAATGTGCTAAAAACATTTTTTTTCAGATGACAGAAGTATTGAAAGATTACTTTTTTACAACAAATACAGCATAGAGAAAACTAAAGAGAAGATTGACAACAAATACACGGTTAGGAATGCAATGCCGGAGTACTATACCCATATAGACCCATGGTGCAAGGAAATGACGGTTGCGTTAGAAAATTTCCGATGGATTTATATCCCGAAACTTGATCCGAGTAACCTAAGAATAACAATAGCCAGGTAGGTTCGTTTAACATAATAATAATAATAATAAAACCCTTATCCGCACCCCAATGGTGGATAGGGCACTGCTTCATATGAACACAGTGTTATCTTGATCGTTTACACAAAAAGGAAAGGTGATCAGCCCTCCGCTTCAGGTACCAGTCCATATTGAATAAATATTGCAGTGAAAAAATCACTTACATTTATTTGACCCCCCTGGGAATCGAACCCGGGACCTCCAGAACGGTAGCCGAGCGTGCTGACCATTACACTACAGAGGCGGACGGGTTCGTTTAACATTGTCCTTAAAATTATATTGATTTTAATTGTTGGGTAATATATCCAAAATTAAACACGGTTATTGGATTTAATTCTACTTTTATTTACAAATGATCATATAATATGTAAATAAAAGTAGAATTCAATCCAATAACCGTGTTAAATTTTGGATATATTACCCAACAATTCAAAATGGATTTCTACCAACTGTCTGCAGTTACAATATATTAATTTAAATCGTCAACGTTTCTGGTTTCGGATCCAATCAACCTCAATTTGATACATATTTTTAATAATGAGCTGCTTAGGCTTACAGAAACAATATGAAATCGAAATAAATTGTAAGTAAAAACAGTCGTTTTTTACCACTTGAGTATCATATTTATTTGTAACGACTAGTTTTGCTGTCACCTGTCTATGAAATCAACTGTAGCTTTCGAGTCGTTAAAAATAATTATAATACTTAAGTGGTAAAAAACAACTGTTTTCATTGACAATTTCATTATGTCTCACCACAAAGTGAATGCCGTAACAGTTAATATAATAAAGTTGATAAAAAATCATGATAATAAAAACACATATAAGTCTCTTTCACTTAAAAAATAAAAATACAGATAAATTAATATGGCCCATAGAAATGAAAAGGTTCTGCACCCCTGGATTTGATCACAAACACAAAAAATAAGCGTGAATTATCAAAAGAAAAATGGTAGCAAAAATTTGTGAAATTATAAACGATTATTCAAGTCTCCATATACGAAACTCTCATGTAAATATTGAATAATGCATTTAATGTACAAAGTCGAAGAGCGAATTAGTATTCAGAATATTATATTTATGCTACGGTTGGTGGGATTTTAAGTCTGTTTTTACCTTGTTTGTTATATGCTAATATGTTAATAATTTTTTTATTCGATTTTTTTCTTTCATTTTTCATTTTCTAGCTTAACTTTCACATCTACTTTTGAATTTGGAATAATAACACTAGTAAAAAAAACATATTTGCGTTTCTGATATTATGCTTGCAATCCGATTTTACACCTCAAAATATATTTAAATTTTCATTTTTAGCTTTTAAAGTTTACTTTTGTTTGATTTATGTCGATAAGTAAGTTTTAAAGATTTTAATTGATTTTATGAGCAACCGTTGGTAGTACATTGATCAAGTCGATAGCAAATTGCATATTATTTGTGAAAGGCACAATGTTTGTGTTTACTTGTCTATCATAGCTGTAACAACTGCCCTTGTGTATTTCTAAGTTATCGTAGAAAATGGCATTAATTTTTTTTTCTATTTTCTAGCAATGACTAGTTAGTATAGATTCACAACCACCTTTAAATTTGGAATAAAAATAAATGTGGAGAGATTACATTTCAACTCACATTTTATTTTCTAGTAATGACTAATTTACTATAAATGTCGTGGAAATTTCATTTCATTTTCTAGCAATAACCAATTTTCATTCGCATCTACTTTTGAATTTGGAATAACGATAAATGTGGGGGAAATTTCATTCCATTTTCTATCGTTGACTAATTTTCATTCACATCTACTTTTGAATTTGGAATAACAATAAATGTGGGGGAAATTTAATTCCGTTTTCTGGCAATGACTAATTTGCTTTCACATCTACTTTTAAATTTAGAATAACAATAAATGTGGGGGAAATTTCATTCCGTTTTCTGGCAATGACTAATTTGCTTTCACATCTACTTTTAAATTTATAATAATAATAAATGTGGGAGAAATTTCATTCCCAGGTTCCTTTTCATTTTTAGTAACAACTAATTAATAAACATTTATTACTAATTTTTAATTAAGAGTAAGAATAATTTAGGGGAAAATAATCTTCATGATTACTCTTCATTTTATGGGAACGACTAATTAATTTACATTCATATTCATTTTAAAATCTAAATAAGAATAAATGTGGAGAAATTATACTGTAACTTCCTTTCCATTTTCAAGCAACGGCTAGATAACATCTACTTTTAAATTTGAAATAAGAATAAGTGTGGTGGAAATTTCATTCCCAGATAACTTTCAATTTTCTTACAATAACTAGTAAGTAACTAACTAGTTAGTAAACATTCATTACTAATTTTAAATTTGTAATCATAATAAATGTGGGAGAATTTTTTTGCATAATTATACTCTCCATTTCATGGGAATGACTAATTAAATTGCATTCACATTTATTTTAAATTTGGTATAAAAATAAATGTTGGAAAACTATAAACCATATATTTCTTTTCCATTTTCTGGCAACGATGAATAAGTTTACGCATTCACACCTACTTTTAAAATTGAAATAATAATAAGTGTGGGATAAATTTAATTTTCAGGTTCCATCTACTGGCAATGACTAATAAGCTGATATTAGCATTTTTTTAAATTTGGAATAAAAATAAATGTGGGGGAAATTTCTTTCCATTTTCTGGCAATGACTAATTCATTTTCACATATACTTTTGAATTTGAAATAATAATAATTGTGGGGGAAATTTCTTTCCATTTTCTGGCAATGACTAATTTACTTTCACATCACTTTTGAATTTGGAATAATAATAATTGTGGGGGAAATTTCTTTCCATTTTCTGGCAATGACCAATTTACTTTCACGTCTACTTTTGAATTTGAAATAATAATAAATGTGGGGTAAATTTCTTTTCCAGATTACTTTGTGAACCGGAGGAATTCAATCCGATCGAAATGTGTGCTGCTATATTTATGATAGCAGAGATAAGAATTTCAATGGATCCGGTAGTTGGTGAAATAATTGTGTGGGATCTTATCAACGTGAAATTGGGCCATGTTGTAAAATTCACACCGGCAATGGCGAAGAAATTAATTATCATAGTTGAGGTTTTATTTTTTGATGAAAATTATACATTATTTTAAAATTTTACAACTTTATAAAATGAAAGAACTTTGTTTTTAACCACTTTTTTATTGACATTTATTTTTCAACCGGTTTCAACAAGAACCTTTTCATCATCAGGGTTTAACATGTAAATGTTAACCCTGAGGATGACAAGATTTTTATTGAAACCGATTGGAGAAAAAATGTACAAATAAAAAAAGTAGTTGTGTTTTACAAAATTTATAAAATGTGCCACAAAGTATCTGCGAAAAACAGTAAAGAAAATAAAGTGATCACTTTAACCAGATTATGACCGGCCGATTGTTTATTTCAGAGCTGCTTCGGGGGTGTAATATCTGAAATCCACATATTGCACCTCCCACCCTTTGCTGATATCTTGCTGACGGCTGCCAAGTCGGTGATGAAGAAGAAGCTGGCTGACAGGGTGTTCAGTCACAAAAGCTGGGAGGAACTATACAAACACGTTCCTAAAGAGTACATCCCGAAAGATATGGGTGGAGATTACCCTGTAGACTCTATTCAGCTTTCAGGTAATTTTATTATTAACTTTATAAAATAAAAACAAGGTTTATAAAATGTGCCACAAAGTATCTGCGAAAAACATTCGAGATTTAAAAAAAAAAAATATTTAATATAGTAACAAGTTTTTTTTAATATTCAAATTCATTTTCTAGTCATTTTACTATACAATCTTAAAATTCATCACACAGTTCTCTCCAATAGAAACACTATGATCTTGTGCTAGGAGAGAGATTTACTCGTATTGTTTGTTATTTATAGTGCTGTTTGCCGTTTTATTTGCAGAATTTTAGCTATTTTAATTTATATATTAAATGTCAAAATCAAATACCGATTTTTTGAGTCTAAAAATTGTATTATATTGTTATAAAAAAACACATTAAAATAAATTTTGTGTGGATTGTTTCACCTTGTTTATTTGAAAATTACATTAGTATGCGAAACGATTAACGCAAAATTTATTTTTAGGTAATAGATTTATATTATCCACTGACACTTCGTGATGGAATTGCATTTTTAATTTATTATTAGATTAAAACCAATATTTTTAGCTTTTCCACTTTTTTATTTGACCAGCGACCGGGTTTCATCGTTACCGACATCATCAGACCAGTCTGATGATGTCGGTAACGATGAAACCCGGTCGCTGGTCAAATAAAAAAAGTGGAAAAGCTAAAAATATTGGTTTTAATCTAATAATAAATTATTTTTAGGTGTTTGTTAAGAACGAAATACTATTTAGTAGACTCAAAAATCAGTATGTTATTTAAAGAAATTTTATTTCATTTTTTTAAATTATGTTAAGATGTCAAAAAAATAAGATAACTGCTTTTTTTAAACACAAAAAGAAATTTATGTAAAGAAATACTTATTTGTTAAAACAAATGTCTTTTTTATTTTTTTAGAGAATCTCAAAAAAGTCATAAAATCACCGGAATTTCGAGAGTGGTATCTTGATTCAGCATCACAGAGAGCTGACGAGACCAAGCGAATTGGAGTATCGGAAACTATGATGGATGATCTTATAGGAATGAAAGGAAGCTTCCGAAAGTTAGATATTGACTAAATCAAATAAACACATCCTTACAAAAGGTCCTCAGCATATTTTTTAACAATATTTGTTGCCTTAGAATATTCTCCTTGTCTATTATGTAAAAAGATTTAAAGCTTATTTCTTTTATATGTCTTTAAAAAATAAAGAGTAATATTTGTTTTATTATTATTTACAAAAAAATATGTACCTACTATAAATAAAAAAAATATATTGTTTATGTTAGCCTAAGCGACTCATAATGTGGATATTCTGGAATGTTCAAAATATATACAGGAATATAATCATTTCATAATATGATACAGTAGTCACTTTGGATTATATTTATGCATTTTAATTTATGTTTTTACTTGGAAAAATAGCCACTCATTCTTTAAATCGATTGTACCACGTGTTTCGATGCCTTTTTTATTTTATTTTATTTGTTCGGGAATTGTACAGCTTTACATTAAAAATATAAAATAAAATAAAACTTACATTAACATTGATAAGCGTTACATTACATTCACAAAAATAGTTACATTAATAATACTAAAGCCAGTTAAACAATTCTACATTTATAATTATTAAAAATAGTTGTCAGATTAAAAAAAGGAATATGTAGGAAGGAACGGGAGAGGAGAGGAATTGCTTAATAATAATTTTTAATGCATCAGAACACGTGTCTTATACGTTTTAAGGAATAAGTGGTATTCACAAAGAAAAAAATAAATTATAAGGGAACGTAATCGCTTTTTGTAAAATAACTATTTGTCAACTTAATTCAAAAGGAACAAGCTTAAGAAACACTTCACCAATCCCTCAACCGATGGCGCTATGAACAATCAAATTTCAACAAATGTATCGAAAACCTTTCCGGTTTGCGGAAGGGTCTAAGAGCATTGCATATATACAAGTCTCAAGAGTTCATGCAATATGGATATTTAATAATGGCCAGAATAGTGAACGTTACACAACTGTATAAAGTGAGAACTTTAACCAGCCAAATGCCATGACGTAAGCCCTATGACCTCCTTAGACTTCTAACTTCTTTCATAAAAAGGGAAGAACAATACATGTTTCACATCAAGTTTAGACACCTTTAGAAAAAAAATATTTATTTACCTATAAATAGTCCAGAATCTGTGTTGAGTGGTCTCATACGACCAGGAGAGGCTTTTCCAACTGCTCCAAGACCATCGATTTCCAGAACTCCAGATTGACCCTTTCTGTGTAAAAAAATATATAATTTAATTGGTATTAAACATGAAAAAATATTCTGATTTTTTAAGACATTTCAAAATTATTGCGTGTGTATTGTAAGGTTGCAATAATCAATTATTAATTAATGATAATGTTACCATCGACGTTTTTAATGATGGCATTGAGAAATACAAAAAGTTTATTACCAGATTCGTGAAATCAAATTGAAATAGTGTCTTGAAGCTTAGTTTAATTTTGCTATTAATGTTTACTTTTTTTATCATATTTTTAATGTTGTTACCTGGGACCACATTTCTATTCTTTTTTAATACATGTATCAAACCTGTGCTTTTACTTGCTTCTGTTAGTTTATTGTGTTATCATCTAATTGATTAAAAATATTTAAGCAATTTGTATTGGACTGTATTTGAATTAATAATATATGCTTTTCATTGCGTGCAAACTATAAATAAATAAATTTATAAACCCTTTCTTACTATGCAAACACAGTGAAATGGTTCTGGGAGGGTTCAGTAATTAGTCAACACTGAAAGGTAATTAATTAAGGATAAAATATCAAGTTATATAGGGTCCGCCATCTAAAGTTTTTTTTTTCAACTAGTGCTTATTTCGTGAATGGTAACACTTAGCTCATGTCTGATTTGACAAATAATTAGTTTTATCCTTCCGCTAAGCGAATATGGTTGTGTATACGCTTGAACAACGCTGGGAAATATTGCGACATTACTTTGAAAATCATGGTAATGTTGCAGAATGTGTGCGAAAATTGCGTACGGTTTTTGGAAGAAGAGAAGCACCGTCAGCTCCGTATGTTCGTTATCTTGTGAAAAAAGTGAAAGAAACTGGCATCCTCATCGATAAACCAAAGCGTGAAAAGCCAAAAACAGTGCGTACACCCGAGAATATCGATGTTGTGGCAGAAAGTGTGCGTGAAGCGCCATCAACATCAATTCACCGTCGTTCTCAACAATTGAACATTTCGGAGACATCATTGAGACGAATTTTGCATAAAGACCTTGGTATGACGCCATACAAAGTCCAATTGGTTCAGGAGTTGAAGCCAACTGACCATCCAATGCGTTTTCGCTTCGCTGAGTGGGCCTGCGATCGACTTACAGAAGATGCCGATTTTGCCAAAAAAATCATCTTTTCGGATGAAGCTCATTTTGATCTTGGCGGGTATGTAAACAAGCAAAATTGTCGTATTTGGGGCACAGAAAACCCGCACGCATACATTGAAAAGCCGGTACACCCAAAACGAGTCACTGTTTGGTGCGGATTTTGGTCCAGAGGCATAATTGGGCCATTTTTCTTTGAAAATGAGCAAGGAGTGGCCGTTACAGTCAATGGCGATCGTTATCGGGCCATGTTGAACGGATTTTTGTTCACAAAAATTGAAGAGGAGGATATTGGCAACATTTGGTTTCAACAGGACGGCGCTACGTGCCACACAGCCGAAGCTACACTCGATGTTTTGCGCCCTGTTTTCAAAAAAAAAAAGTTATTTGGCGGACCCTGTATAAGACACTCCCAATTTCCAGAGTATGTATATATTAGGGTATCCCTTTTCAACCTGATTATTTTTTAATACAAAAGGTATTTTTGTTTTAAAATTGCTATAAAACACTTGCACAGCAAATTTCAGTTCATTTGAAATACAGTAACCCGTGTCTTGTAGTAAGCTTGCATCTGAACATTTTCAAACAAGTTACGAGTACAAACGCTCGGGCGACACGCATTCATTTTGTAGTCATTCAAATTCAATTAGTGGCAATATTATTGTGCCATTTCAGAATAATAAAACGTTTTGAACTACCGTTAAATCTACACGAGTAAAATTACTATCATTCTGACAATCTTTGGGGCCTCGTCGGCACGGGTTAAAATCATCGTCCAGGCATGAATTTTCATAAATTGATTGGACAGTAACTTTGTGGTAAAACCTATCCATTTTTAATTAAAGATTTACTAAGTAAATATGACTCCTTCTTAAAATGTACTATGACACGAGTTACGGTGTTTGAAAATGATGCGCAATGCAACGAAATACGTGTCACAGTAGATTTTTAATATATTATTAGATTAAAACCAAAAATTTTAGCTTTTCCACTTTATTTTTATTTGACCAGCGACCGGGTTTCGTCGTTACCGACATCATCAGAAGAAAAATATTGGTTTTAATCTAATAATATATTAAAAATGCAATTCCATCACGAAGTGTCAGTGATAATATAAATCTATTAAAAACAGTAGATTTTGACAAATAGTGGTATTTACTAAGAAAAACTTGAAAAAAAATAATAAAATAGGTCATAGTATAAAGTCAATAATTCAGAGTGTAGGTATGCGTCTTCAAAATGAAAAAAAAACATGTAAGGAACACTCTAATATATATATATATATATATATATATATATATATATATATATATATATATATATAAATATATATATATATATATAAATGTATATATATATATATATATATATATATATATATATATATATATATATATATATATTACATATATATATATATATATATATATATATATATATACATATATATATATAAATGTATATATACATATATATATATATATATATATATATATATATATATATATATATATATATATATATATATATATATATATATATATATATATATATATATATATATATGTATATATACATTTATATGGTATTTATATAAATATATTAATTAATTTCAAAGACTTTTCACAAATTGTAAGGGTTCTTCTTTTTGCGAACTTAAAGGAAGCATAGGCTTATAACTTGATCCAGATATTGGTTTGTAAATATATTACCTTACTGCTCTTGCTCGGTGCCACAACCCATCATCCACTTTAGTTTGGTTTGCCCTGATGATGATTTCACCATTTCCAGCATCATACCTGTAAAAATCATATTGATAATATGTTTGGTGTTTGAATTAATAGCAAAAATTTTATTATTTTACTTGGTAAATACCACTTTTTCTTCAAATATATTGTGACACCTGTTTCGATCCATTCCGCATAATCACGCTGCATATTTGTATCACATATGATGCTTGAAATCAATCCTTTCAACTTCAATTCAATTCAATTCAATTTATTCAATTATTAATATATACATTACAAACTAAAATGTAAGGCGTATACATTAAAAAAAAAAGTAACCAAGAAGACTCTTGTTAAATGTGTAGAAGAATCCCGCTTCGGAAGACTCCTTCGGACACATGGAACAGATCAATATCCAATGTGATATTGTTCAACATAGCGGTATCTCTTCCTACAGGCATAACTAACTTGTGTAATCCTGACCGATATTAACCAACATCCTTAGTGCATGTTAGACCAGGGCCTTTAGTGCACATTGTTCTGCAATTTTTAGTGCATGTTGGTCCTCGGGTCGACCAAAATCGCATGTGATTAATATTTTGTATAGTTGTAAGTGTGTGAATAGTCCTATGGTCTAGTATTATAATAAGTTTATGCTCGATAAAAAGCTTCTTCTATCTCACTATAGATGTCTCTAGGGAAATCCCAGTGAATTCAAGAATTTTGATCAAAATATACATTATGTTTATAAAAGTTCTAAGAATTAGTGTAGTGTGGTTGTCAATCATTGGTAGAATTAGTAAATGTTACACATGTTTTGAGCGGCCTATGATAATCGTAAGCCCCGTCATTACCCCGACTTTCATTATTTTATTACATATTCTTCTTCATCTTTGTTGAGATATCAAAATAATTATGTTTTGTATAGTTGTAAGTATGTAAATAGTGACGTATAGTTTTGTTAGCATGGTGGTGTAGTAATCGTCCTGACGAAGAGACGGGTTCGTCTCAAAATAGGTAGACAGAAATCTCCGTGAGTGGTTGTATACCAGCAACACTGACATTTTTTGTACAAATTTAAGAACATTTATTATCTTACCTAAATGTAAGAAGACCATCTTCTATACCAAGAGCCATGAAGGTATCACCAGGAGCCATGCCATCTCTTCCTAACCAGAGAAGAAGGCCTTCGGAAGAAAGGCTTCTGAATCTTATGTTAATATCCACAGCGTGACTGCTTAATCTGATAACAGAAAAAATGTACCGATTTGTTTATCAACTCTTTCGAACATAACGTAGTCGTACAGGAAAAAGTGACCAACTAACAAAACGTAAAAGGTTCAGGAGGGCCATTTAAGTCACATTTAAAATAAACATCAAAGCAGTTAGTCATTTTTAATGAGTCAACATATTATATTTCCAAGTTTGAAATCCTTTGGGATTTTTTTCAGGGCAATATTAAGCTGGTAAGAAATCAAATACTCAATTATCACTTTATTGTAAAAAATGCACTTGGTCACTTTCTCCCGTATGACAACGATATATACCTTACTCCAATTATTTATATTTTGATATTGTAGTAATTTCTAAATGCAATTGAATTTTTACGATTATTGAATACAATGCCAGTGTATTTCTTTGAACAATTGAGTTTTCATTGTACCATAATGGAAGTGCACCCATTGAAAGGATGTCTTAAAAGTCTTACAAAATTGGGCTTTTCAACTCTAAGGGATTGATTTTTAACAAAGGCAGTTCAAAATCATCGTTATTGCGATATCGCTCACTCCTTTCAAGAACGTCATAGATCAAAAAACTTGATTTTTCAGGAGAACGTTTTTAAAGTTTAAAAATAAAATACAATGTATTAAAAATAAATATCAAGCCACTTTTTGAACTTTTTACTGTGCAACAGATCTTTTTAGGTAAAACCTGAAGGTTTTTTCTCCATTTGAAAAATATTTATTATATTTAAAAAAAATAAAAAAAACAATACCTTTTATTCAAAATGCATAAACAACAGTTTCTGCCCTGTAGCAAATGAATATTAAGTAAAAATATGCCGCTTTTGCTGGGATATAGTACATTTTCTGGGCATTCCGAAAATATGCACGACTGAAAATTGACGAATTTTGATTAATTTTGTTCTTGAAAGGAGCGAGCGATATATCATGTATAATATTTATACTGATTTTTGTATTAATTGTTAAATCAAACACAGATTTTTTAAGTCTACTAACTTGTATTTTATTGTCAAAAACACAAGACATTCGTTTGAAAATGTAATAACTTGGCGAACGTCACTTTCTCCTTTATGACTACGATATATTTTTAAAAGGAAGTATAAAAAATCTCAATTTTTAAAAATGTCAGCACCATCTGTTAAACAGCAATACACGGAATACTAAACATTAATCCTGGTGTACAGCGTGCTTACTGACAGCTGTCAATTTTGAAATATTTTTCATTGTTAATAGATATTTAATAAAAATTGTTTTACAAATATTGTGAAACGAAATAGATTATAATGTAAGCTTTATGTTTTCTTTCTTTTATATTTAACCAGACTGAGGCACACGGGTTCACCTATTTATAATTAAAAAATATTATTTTACCTTTCCAAAGCACGGGGTTCCGTTATTTTTATAAAGCTATCATATCCTTTAAAACTAGGAATTTCTTCTGTAAGATCTATATTTTCTGGGGTTGATTTATAGCCTGAATTCATCCAAAGTTGTTCATCATTTCCGGTACTTTTGTCTTCTTCAATCAATCGTCCGACGGGCATATCATCCTTCTGAATGCTTGATTCAGTGTTGCCTTTACTACTTTTGGTATCGCTCAAAACCCAGTCAGTCTGCACAATGTCTGCTTGTTCCGTCTTTTCTGTAGCAGTCGCAGTCGTTATGAAGTCAGAATCGTTGGTGTCTTTACTCTCATCTTGGGATTGAGAATATCTGTATGGTTTGGGCCCCTTTTTGGGCACAATATTGCGATGGATTGTGGAGTTTGTCGGTTTGTAAGGAACGTGGAGGATTTTCTCAGGGTGTCCGCGTGAATGAGAGCGGTTGTTTGGATAATGAGAGTGAGGTTCAGATGTTTCGTTGAGGAAGATGGTACACTTTTCACTCTTAATTCTGAAACATGACAATAAAAAAATATCAAAATTAAATATTTGTAGTTTATATTAGCAATTTTTATTTCTGATATCTATTATATTTTATATTAGATACTGTAAATATGTATTATGTCAAACGCTTTAGCCGTTCCATAAATAAATAAATATTCTTGTTAGTATCCTTTTATTATAACCTAAAATAAAATGTATACCCACACACAGCCCATGCCTTTATGGGATCTTTTTTTTATTAATGTTTTTTTAACGTAAATATAATATATTAAAATATAACTTTGTCTTATAATCACTTTATTTATTTTATTATTACTTAATTATAATGTCTACCGATTTCAAACCTAACTGCTTCTTTATCAAGACTGATTAATACTATTAAGTATTAATCAGTCTTGATAAAGAAGCGGTTAGCTTCGAAACCCGAAGACATAATTATTAAGTTATAATTAAATATTTAAAGTGATTTTAAAACAAAGATGTATTTTAATTATAAAATTGAAGATCACATAGATAGTGCTTCAATTAAAAATTATGTAAATATAATATATTGTGAAATGCAAAAGAATTTATAATAAGGGAAAAATATATAGAAATTTATATCTTTGATGTTAATTGATGAATTTTCCAAAATAAAAGCTGGAGAGCATTAAGGATAGTTTCATTGACATATTCGTGCAAAATTACACATGTCCTTGAATAACTCTCAAAGACGTCCAGAAAATAACTGAACGAACGGATATTGATGGTTAGATTAGCTTATAAAATTATACATGTTTAAGAATAGCTTTCGAAGAAGTCCATTAAATTAATGAATATATGATATTTGAAGGTTAGGTTTAGTTATAAAATTACATCTGTTCTTAAATGACTCTAAAAGTCGTCCAACAAAATACCGAATGAACCCGATTGAAGGTTAGGTCAGCTCATTTAAATGACACATGTTCATGAAAAACCCTCCAAGGCTTCCATTAAAAAATTAAAAGATGATATTTAAAGGTTAGTTAAGGTTAAAAAATATGTAATACATGTTTTTGCATAACCCTCAAAGAAGTCCAGCAAATGATGGATGTCCGACATTTGAAAATTAGAAAAGGTTACAAAATTATACATGTTTTTTAATAACTCACCAAGTCCAAAAAAATAATAAATTGGCGACATTTGAAAGTTATATAAGGTTTTAAAATAAACCATATTTTTGAATAAACCTCGAAGACGTCCAGTAAAAGAATGAATGGATGGCATTTAAATGTAAGGTTAGCTTATAAAATTAAACATGAAAAAAATTCCAGCACATCTTATCAATGAACTCCCAAAATGTCAATAAAGCATCATAAAGCATTTTAAAAACTATGGAAAAAACGTTTAAGTAACTTCAAGTAAAATCATTAAAAAAAACTTTTAAGTAAAATCATTAACTGAACGAACGGATATTGATGGTTAGATTAGCTTATAAAATTATACATGTTTAAGAATATCTTTCGAAGATGTCCATTATATTAATGAATATATGATATTTGAAGGTTAGGTTTAGTTACAAAATTATACCTGTTCTTAAATGACTCTAAAAGACGTCCAACAAAATACCGAATGAACCCGATTGAAGGTTAGGTCAGCTCATTTAAATGACACATGTTCATGAAAAACCCTCCAAGGCTTCCATTAAAAAATTAAAAGATGATATTTAAAGGTTAGGTAAAGTTACAAAATAATACATGTATTTGCATAACCCTCAAAGAAGTCCAGCAAATGATGGATGTGCGACATTTGAAAATTAGAAAAGGTTACAAAATTATACATGTTTTTTAATAACTCACCAAGTCCAAAAAAATAATAAGTTGGCGACATTTGAAAGTTATATAAGGTTTTAAAATAAAACACATTTTTGAATAAACCTCGAAGACGTCCAGTAAAAGAATGAATGGATGGCATTTAAAGGTAAGGTTAGCTTATAAAATCAAACATGTTTATGAATAGCCTTGAAGGAGTCCAGAAAAATAATGAATGGACAATATTTGATGATTAGGATATACTTAAAACGAAGAAAGATTCAAGTTCCAGCAAAATAATGAATGGATGGCATTTAAAGGTTAGGTTAGCTTATAAAATTAAACATGTTCATGAATAGCCTTGAAGGGGTCCAGAAAAATAATGAATGGACAATATTTGATGATTAGGATATACATAAAACAATGAAAGATTCAAACTCATTGTTAGATCCTATGGGATCTACTAATATTTGTGTCTGTCTTATAAAATCAATGGAACCTACACCACTTTTAAATGATGCTTAGTTTATTTGTTCTAAAAGTATTCATGGAAGGCCCACCCTGCCCACATTAGAGACCAGTATGACGTTATGTGAGGATGATAAGTTAAGTAATAATTACTTGAATGTTTTTCGCAGATACTTTGTGGAACATTTTATAAACTTTATCAAATAAAACAACTTTGTTTTTAACCACTTTTTATTGGTACACGTTTTCCAACCGGTTTCAAGTTGTCCCCAGGGGTGGACGTATTCGTTGCGCAATGCTCAATAAAAGCAACATTTGAGAGTTTTTTTCCCGTTTTTTTAAATCATATTTTCATATGGTGTACGGAGTGCGTGGTTTTTGGCATTGTAAGGGTAATTAACTAAAGCCTAACAATGAGTATTTCAATGTTTTAGAATTAGTACACTAACCCTGATGATGACAAGGTTCTTGTCAAAACCGGTTGGAAAAAGTGTACCAATAAAAAGTGGTTAAAAACAAATTTGTTTCGTTTGATAGAGTTGAAGTAATAATTACCCTGGACTGCAAATACACGTGTAGTGGTGAAGTCTTGGCCGGCAGAACGCTTCCCCACACGCTCCAGGAATACAAGCATGAGGACACCCATCTATATTGACACCACCGAGAGCAGATGACACTATGGAGACCTCGTGATCATTAATTACCACCTGTAACCAATTTCAATATGGTATCATACACGATAAAAATAGTGAAGGATATTGGTACCATAATATCCAATATTAAAAAAAAATATCTTAGCCAAGGCTTTCGAAAGTATAGATTTATTTAATATATTGTTATCCACCTTGAAGTCTGTACTTGTCTCAGCATTTCTTCCCCATGTTATAATGGATAAATTTAAACGTTGTGTTTCACTCTCTCTCACTGCTCGCTGATAGTGTGTGAAGGAGACGTGTATTTACCAGTGCTTACTATTTGTTATTTTATTATTATTTTATGTTTATGACATTTTGTTTCTCTATTAGTGTAATCATTATTGCATTTTTATGTTAGATACTCTATATATGTATTATGTAAAAGGCATTAGCCGTTCAATAAATGAATAAATAAACCAAGCTAGGGCACAAAATGCCGAACCCTCTTCTAGTGGAACGGAAGGTCTATTGACGATAGTCAACAGTAGCCTTCTCCTGACGAGTTTTACGTGGTTTCTTCCTAGTAATGAGCAAATACTGGGAAGTTCTTGATTGGCCTACGTTAGACTATTCCTCATGTTCCCAACACAGTTGAAAATAAAACATTGTTTTTTCGCTAGAAGAAACAAACGTCCACTTCATGATATATTGTAAATAAATCAAGGTTAATTATAAAGCAACTCCCATCTACAACAAATAACAAAAAAGTTGGATGATATGTACAGCGACATTTTCGTAAAATACTACCTCAAAGGCGCTCAAGGTTGTCAATCATGGATAGAATAGTGAATGCTGCACGTGTGAAAAGTGATCACTTAAGCAGAATATGACATAAATACTCGCAATACGGGTCTCTGCTCAATAAAACCTTTCTAAATCCAATCAAAGATGGCTGTTATGAACTGAATCATGTAATTTCATAAGATTGATCGTAAATATGTATATGACTTCCACAATTAGTAGCGTGGTTGTCAATCGCGGGTAGAATGGTGAATGTTACACGTTTGTAAAGTGATCATTAAACCAACCTATGACAGGTCGAAAGCTCTGTGAATACCCAGATTATTATATTCTTAACGTAAACCGTGAAAAAGAAGCTGGAGCCACACAAAAAGTAAAGTAAGTAACATATTCTTCTTTCTCGATGTTGAGATGCCAAAAAATTTATATATATATATATATATATATATATGTATATATATATATATATATATATATATATATATATATATATATATATATATATATATATATATATATATATATATATATATATATATATATATATATATATATATATATATATATATATATATATATATATATATATATATATATATATATATATATATATATATATATATATATATATATATATATATATATATATATATATATATATATATATATATATATATATATATATATATATATATATATATATATATATATATATATATATATATATATATATATATATATATATATATATATATATATATATATATATATATATATATATATATATATATATATATATATATATATAAAATTATGTATATAGTAATATTTTCAAACCTTTTGAATGCATCCCGTGAACGACTCGTTGATTCCGATTCTCTTTTGCACGGCTCTGTACTGGGGCAGCCCACCCAGATACAGACTTTGCGACAGTGACAGCTGGGTGAAGGCTCCAGTAGTAAGTCCTTGCGCCGACTGCGATACTGTGAACTCGTCACCGTCGTTCTCAGGCGCCAAGGAGTGCGAGATGAGGGTCAGTATGGCGAGGCGACCCGTTCTGGAGACATTCACCGTATACCACTCCTGAAGGTCTATCTTCTTTGGACTCCTGCAAAGAATAAAATACCATATTGATTTAAGTTATGTATTTATTAAACTTTATAAAAGTAAACAACTTTGTTTTAACCACTTTTTTTTTTTAAATTATTAGTACACTTTAACCTACCGGTTTGACAAGAACCTTGTCATCAGAAGAATCATTTTTGATATTTTTCCAATTTCTGTTTCTAAAAATTCCGCACAGTAGGTTTTTGTGTGTTCTCCACTTTACGTATGCGTGCACGGCTTCATACTAATTTTAAGTGATTTATTGGCATGAATTACAGAATCAACATGAATGAAATAATTAACTCCTACATATATATCATTGATCTCATGACACTAAATGTGAGTTCACTGGGGTCATTTAACGTTGGATTGGAAAAGCTTTTATTTAGCAGAGACCCTTTTATTTGGGTGTATGCAAGGTCCTAACAGGATGATTTTACATACTGGGAAACGCCTGGAAACACGATTTTCAATTTTTATGCAGCTTATAATTTGATTAGTTATTTTATCCATAACATTTTAATAATAATAATAAAACCTTTATTCGCACCCCAATGGTGCATAGGGCACTGCGGCATATAAACGCAGTGTTATCTTGATCGTTTACACATGAAGGAAAGGTGATCAGCCCTCCGCTTCAGGTACCAGTCCAGGGTAATATTGAATAAATATGACAGTGAAAAAATCACTTATATTTATTTTACCCCCCCCTGGGAATCGAACCCGGGACCTCCAGAACGGTAGCCGAGCGTGCTGATAGCCGAGCGTGCTGACCATTACACTACGGAGGCGGACATTTTAAGTGTGCCCAAATATTTATTCACAAATCTAGATTTTCTCTCATGAACTAAGAGTTATTGATACTTAAATGGTTTATTAGTATTATAAATAAATATGGTGTATGCATATCAAAAAAGCACCCTCTCTTATAATTTTTATGAAACATCTGAGACAATACTATTTATCATTAGAATCCTAACTGTCCGTCAAATTTCCTCCCTTAGTTTTCCCCTCTACTCCTCCTTCCTTAAACTCCCTTTTTCCTTTGCCTTCCTTATTATCATCAATTTGTAACAATTGTTTTTTTTAATGTTCAAGTACTATCTACTCCCTGATTGCAAACAGCCATATATGTAATTAAAATGAAACTTTGTTTAAAATAACTATAAATATTTTATTAAAACTTAATAAGTAGATAGATATAACTGAGTTTAGTAGATAGTGTTTTAGTATTTAATCAGTCTTGATAAAGAAACAGTTAGCTTCGAAACCAGTAGACATAATAATTAAGTTATAATAAAATGTTTGTAGTGATTTTAAAACAAAGTTATATTTTAATAAAAAATGGAAAACATAAATTATAAAGCTATATATGTATGGTATCAAACAATTTGATGAATATCACTAGTCTGTTTTTCATTGGTTGAAAGATTTGTTTTTAAGCAATGAGCCCACCAATGTACTTATCAATATTATTTTCTGTACATGAAGTTTAAATCAATAAATACAATAAGATTTGTTACCTGATAATAGATTGTCCAGTTCCAAGATCGAAGGCAAATTCGACATGTCCATTTTTAAGGTAAAGGGCAAAGTAATCGCCTACCCCATCCACCCTGTGTGAGTTGTACATCACTAGGCCGTTGTTAGCACCAGCTTTCAATGTCACCTATGGAAGAAAAAAAAATACCAAAAAAATTATGTATTGCCTGTCTTAAAATCTGTGTAATGCATGTTTCATATAGTTATTAAATTTTATAATTTAAGATTACTTGGTAAATACCATTGTTTCTTCAAATAGTGTGACGTGTTTTGATGCATTCCACATTATTTAACAACACCGTATGTGAAGCAAAGTTTACATTTTAGAGTTGTGTCCTTGGGACAGTAAAGGATAAAGAGGGGAAATTTTAGACTTGGTTTACGGTACATACGGTATATACTTTTATAAGGTTATCTTGGTATACTCGGTTTGCCGATCCATTTTTCGTCTTTTTCTCTTTAAAAAATGTTAAATTGAAATAATTTTACTAATATCTTGGATTATATTAATATGTTGACATGTCGAGTCCCCCTGACGTGGAATATCACTTGTGACAATGTGTCTATTTATCTACAGAATGTCTCATATTCCTTTTAAGGGGTGTTAGGTTACCTCATGCCTCACCAAAAAATGAAAATATGACCTTAGTAAAAGTGCCTTAGTTTTCGAGATATTTCCACTTTTATAAATTTTCCGAAAATCTACCCCTTAGATCAGTTTTTTGAATGTCACTTTTTCAAATTTACATTTTTTATGATTCTAATTTTTGTTTACTTAAATGTTTTGTCCGCCTGCGTAGTGTAATGGTCAGCACGCTTGGCTACCGTTCTGGAGGTCCCGGGTTCGATTCCCAGGGGGGGGTCAAATAAATATAAGTGATTTTTTCACTGTAATATTTATTCAATATTACCCTGGACTGGTACCTGAAGCGGAGGGCTGATCACCTTTCCTTCATGTGTAAACGATTAAGATAACACTGCGTTTCTATGAAACAGTGCTCTATGCACCATTGGGGTGCGGATAAGGGTTTTATTATTGTTATTATTATTAAATTTAAAACAAGACGCTTTACCAAGGGAAAAGGGTTTTAACATTAAAATAAACGGAATATTTTCTTTATCAATGGGATTCGCAGCAATAATTTCCACAATATCCTTGTTAGTTTCGGGTTCAGTTGAGATAAATAGGGATGGGCGTCAAAGAACTTGCCACTAAAGGATCCAATTATTTAAATATAAACCGAGTAACCCAAAACGATATCTACGAAGTGGATTATTCAGGAAGGAAGAAGGAAACATCGCCAACCATTCATAGAAAATGAATTTTTAATCACAACATCGTAAGTGTGTTCATATATTTCTTCACAAATCTGGGTTTATTACGTAAGAAATTATTGACTTAATGTGTACCCGCTACAAGGCAGAAAGTGTTGTTTTTTGTATTTTAAAGAAAAGGTATGGTTTCATTATTTTCTTAAATTCAGAGAAAAAACATTCAGGTTTTACCTAAAAAGATCTGTAGTACAGTAAAAAGTTCAATAAGTGGCTTAGTATTTATTTTCAAAACATTGTATTATATTTTTAAACTTTAAAAAACGATCTCCTGACAAATCAAGTTTTTTGATATATGACGTTGTTGAAAGGAGTGACCGAAATGTCTTCTTTTTGTTTAATATATGTCACAGGATCCCTTATTTTTTGACAAATTCAATGACACGCACGATATTGAAATATCATAAACTCATAAAAAGAGAATATTTTTTACACTTTTAGCTTTACAGTCAAAATCTACATGCAAGCCTAATATTGTAACCAGAAAAAAATCTTTTGAAAAGGGTGCGTAGATTGAAGCGAATTGAAGTAAATTGAAGTGAATTGAAGTGAATTAAATTGAATTTAACCCATTTAACGGTAATATACTAAAAAATCGAGGGGTAAAAATTCCCCGAAAATTTTATATCAACCCCTGTAAATTTCATGGAATAGGGAAATATGAAAGTAAAGTAAATGTTACGAACAATGCAAATTGCTTATTTTAATAAAATGAACAAGAAATCTTAATGATGACCAAGGGGGAAAAATTAAGATTAGAAGTATTTGACTACGTGGGCGTGGAGAAAAATAGAAAAATATCAAGCTTGATGGGAATTATGACAAAGAAAAGTTTTTTTTAATAATATTTGTAAGCTGACTAAGAAAAATCTTCTTGCCTTTTGTTATGTTCAAGGATTTGTAGCATATTCAGTTTATATATCTTAAAAATGATAGTGAATTTGTAAAGAAAATAATAAACGAACAAGGTTGATCCCGAAAACCAACAACAGACACAATGAATTCAATATCTGAAATCAATATCTAGCTAAATGGAAGTAATGACATAGAAAAAGATTACTTTTAAATAATTTTTATAAGTTGCGTATGAAAATTCTCCTTGCTTATTATTATGTACATGGATTTGTAGCAAATCCAGTTTATAAATTTTAAAAATTAGAATGAAAATGTATGGAAAAAAAATTAATAAAATTGATCCCTAACAATACAATGGATACAATATATTAAATTTTAATTGTCAATCAAGATTTGTCACATAGTTCGTATATGCGCGGAGTTCACCTATGTTTCGAATGGCTAGTGAGTACAACTTATGTTTTGGCTAAGTTGACATTTTCAATTGTGGAAAATCTGTGTTGAAAAGTCGAATGGCGAGCATATTGTCCTCTCAGGATCTTTAAAAACTATGCTTCTCAGCATTGTATGTACATATGTCCCTACTAGAATCAACATCGGTTTAAGTAACCAATAATTAACAATATGACAATGACTAAAGCCTCTCCCTTTTTGTATATGTTCCCTCTGATAAGAAATAAAAATAAAATTAATAAATAAAAATAAGAAACAGCTACTACCTCTTCAACCTTCAACGTCCCAAGGACCCAACTCTAAAATTTAGAATTAGCTTCACGTACGGTGTTTGAAAATGATGCGCAATGCACCGAAACACGTGTCACAGTAGATTTTAAGAAATAGTGGTATTGACTTAGTAAAACATATATTAAAAAAAGAGTAAAAAAGTCTGGAAAAAAATAAAAATAAATGTTTTGTTTATTGTAAGAAGATGTAAATATATGTATACGAGTAGGTATATGATGTAAATTAAGTGTACAAATTGTTGATATTAAATGTAAAATAAGATAACTAAAGAATATTTTTTTGTAAAGTTAAAGTTATTTAAAAAATTTAAAGGCTAGTGTCGTATAAAGATTTAAACACAGATTTTAAAAAATGTATCTAGAAATGAAACTTCTTTAATTAAAAAAAAAAAAAACACCTACACCTCCGTAGTAAGAAGGTCACGCTTGGCTACCGTACTGGCGGTCCCGGAATCGATTCCCAGGGGGGGGTCAAATAAATATAAGTGATTTTTTCTCTCTTCTATTTATTCGATATTACCCTGGACTAGTACCTGAAGCGGAGGGCTGATCATCTTTCCTTCATGTGTTAATGATCAATATAACACTGCGTTTATATAATGCCGTACTATATGCACGATAAGGGCGCGGATGAGGGTTTGAATTGAATTGAAAATGTATGATGAGACGTCTGATTGTATGAATAATAAAAAAGTCTGGAAAAAATAAAAATTAATGTTTTGTTTATTGTGAGATGTAAATATGTGTACATACTGTATACGAGTATACGATGTAAATTAACTGAACTAATTGTTTAAAATAAATGTAAAATAAGCTAAATAAATAGTATTTTTTTGTAATGTTTAAGTTATTAAAAAAAATAAAGGCTAGTGTTGTATAAAGATAAAAAAACTGGCCTTAGTACTGCTACTCAGATTAATAAAAAAATCTATCTAGAAAATGAAACTTCTATAATTTTTGAACAAAAATATTATGAAGTAGAAGTCACGTTAAATATAATTGTTCTGGGTCTGAAAAGAGCGAATTAAATTTGTATGATAAAATTCAAGGCAATAATTTAAAATAATACAATAAAATAAAAAGTATTGCATATTAAATTTCAACAAAGGTTAGGACCCAAGAGCCTAGGGGGGCAAGGACGATAAAAACCCCCATTTCAGTGATATAATGTAACAGAATTAAATTTAATGTTAACACTTTACAATTTCGTGTTTTTAGAAAGGCCCGCCATCAAAATTTCCTGTTCAAACACCCCACACACTTTGAGATTATTAAAAAAATTCCGATTCAAATTTTAGTGCTGTCGAGTTACATAATAAAGAGAGTTGTTACAAAGATATAATAATATACGTACAACTATTCAAACCAACCCCTAAAATACAAACATTCAGCATTTGACTCAATGTTAACCCTTTGAGTTTAGATATTGATTTTTATTTTTAAAAAATACAGATTTTTCACCAGTTGGGTGTTTTACAAACAAAATTGGACGCCTTAAATATCAAATTGGAGGTTTTACAAAACAAATTAAACGTTATATTGAATTTTATAAAAAAATAGAAGTTTTAAAAGTAAATTCATACAAGTACTGTATGTATATATGCCAACAGTGTAAATATCTGCCCATGACTATTATTCTTAGGACTTGCAAGTGCGTTAGTCGTCAAGTTGGCACGCCTGTGCGGCGCGGTGTCATAGTCTGTGTGCGCGATGTGTTTTCAGACAGGATTTTCAGTATTACGTTGGATCATGAATTTATTTTTAAATTAAATATTTGTTTATGAATTGTAATAAAACGTTCATTTTGTTTTGCAAACGGTCCAATTTGATATTTTGAACGTCCTATTTGGTTTATATAACGTCCAATTTAGAGTGAAGACATTAAGTTTTGCTGGTAAAATAATGTATTCTAATATAACTGCTTAAAGAAAAAATTACTTGGTCACTATATATATTTTTTAAATATGTTAAAAGTACGTTTGATTGCTATGCGACCCTAAAAGACCCAAGATAAATATGCCAGATGCGATTTGAACAGCAATCTGTCGCTGTATTGAAAACAAAGTGAACCTTCGTCTTGACTTTTATTATTGTTTCGTTCAAGAAAAACGTTGTTTTACATATTGTATAAAATATCACAGCAAAGCGTCGTTGTGGCAGTATTTTACAAGAATGGCGCTATATATGTATAATAAATTATCCCAGATGAAAATAGGGACCAAAGGAAAAAAATATATAAATCATCAATAAATCACTTTCCTTGCACACATTATACACTTTTGACACCAACGCCTGCAGGCCTTCTCTGATATTGGCAAGAAGAACAGCATCGTCAGCATACAAAAGGCAACAGACAGTAAAATTATTCATTCTAGCTCCAACATTAAAACCTTTCAGTTCTTTCATGCAATTATCCATGTATAGGTTAAACAGCCACGGTGACATTACACATCCTTGTTTAACACCTTTAGACACGTTAAACCAGGGTAAAAATTAACCATTTACCCTAATGCATGCAGATGCAGATGCATGTGGATCTCCTGGCTCCATAATATACACGACTGGACAGGAGTACAGAACGTCGAAGAGCTGTTTCGGACTGCCCAAAACAGGAACACTTTCTCACAAGTGATAGTCAACGTCGGGGGGACAAAATAAGTGGAAAAAAATATGAAAATGAAAATGAACTCTTACTTGTAGTTCTAACCAAGACAGTGCACTTTCTCCCAATCCGTGGTATCGAAGGAATGATGATCCGTTGAACCTCGGTACCTAGAATTAAAAAAAAAACTATTTTAAGGGTTTGTTTACAGGAATAAGGGTAAACAAGGAGACAGAAAAAATAGAAAAGGATAATTCAATGGATATAAACAGGATTCGAGATGCAATCTCAAAATTTTATAGGTGAATTCTTTAAACAATCGATCGATTTTTAACATACACATATCGCTCACTCCTTTCAAGAACATCTTAAATGAAAAAAAACTTAATTTTTCAGGAGAACGTTTTTAAAGTTTGAAAATATACTACCATGTATTATAAATAAATATCAAGCCACTTATTGAACTTTTTACTGTGCAACAGATCTTTTTAGGTAAAACCTGAAGGTTCTTTCTCCATTGGAAAAATATTTAGTTTATTTTTAAAAAATAATTGAACGATAACTTTTCTTCAAAATGCAAAAACAACACTTTCTGCCCTGTAGCGGGTAAATCTTTAAGTTTAAAAATGGCGTTTTTGCTGGGATATAGTACATTTTTTGGGCATTCCGAAAACATGCACAATTGAAAATTGTCGATTTTTGATTTATGACGATCTTGAAAGGAGTGAGCGATATATGCATCCTTTCCCTATTGATAGCTGTCAGCTTAGCACTTGAAATCAGCGGTCTATTTTATTATTATAAAAGATGGCTAGACAGCTTGACAATGTTCAATGAGTTGATATTTAAAATATTATTTTTTCATCGAATTTCATAAATAAATTAATAAAAGTGGTAAATTAAAAGTTTTATTATTTTTGACATCTCATCATTTTTAGACTTCTCAATATAGATGAAGAATATTATGGAAGTCTGGGCGTTTACGGGGCTGACGACCGTCATAGGCTGGTTTAAGTGATCACTTCTCACACGTGTAACATTCACCAATTCTATCCATAATTGACAACCACACTACTCAAATTCTCAAATACTCTTCCATATTCTTCTTTATCTTTGCTGAAATGTCAAAAAAATAATGTGAAAAATACTCCTGTAATTGGAGATAATCCAGATTTGTGAAAAGGTATTTGGACACACTCAAAATGTAAATTAAAAGTTCCATAAATTATTAGACATTATTTTTTAAGGTATTATAATTTAGGGGTATTTATAACACCATCCCGTCGTATCTTTAAATTGTGACGTCATATCCTGAAAAACTCCACTCCACTTAACTCAGAGTCTATTACAGACGAGCTTTAAAAAATAAATTTTCTTGGTACAAAAAGTATAATGTGACATTATATTGAAAAGAATGAAAAAAAAAACATAGACAAAGAGAAAATTGTAATTTCTCTTACAAGTAAGTGCTCATAAATTCTCTTTGAATATATTTTCATACTCAATGGAATGCCATTTTAAAAAGATACATTGACTTTAGTTTTTAAGCACGTGGGATACGGAGCGACTCTAATTTCTTAGAAAAATAATTATCGTAAGAGGATGATGGTAGATACACAGAATAGGGATTCGCTAAATATATAATTTTTTTACGAGTTTTTGTTTCAAGGTTGTCTGGTTTTGTAAAGTACATCTCAATCTCACTCAAGGATATATCTCCATAATCAAATGTGATAAAACAATATAACTTGTTCGTATGTGGTTTTATGACGAGTCGGTTTTGTAAAACATATAAGCAGATATCTTCGTAAATGAATGCGAAGAAAGTAAAATAACCGGTAAAAAGTTACATAATGAGTTTGTTTTGTATAGCAAATCTCATTCTCTAAATAAATCAATGCAATTAATTTTTCTCTACGGATTTTTCTTGAAATTTTTTTTAAGAAAACCACGGCTCATTTGAGTAGTAAAGAACCATATCTTTTGTTACTTTTGTTATTTTCTTTCACGGTTCTTACTACGACATGAGGCAAGCTTTGTAGTATGTGCCAGCATCTCGAAAATTACACAACAAATATAATTTCCCGCTGGTGAACACGATTCTCGCACTTTTCTGAATTTTCACAATAAAAATCTCCTTTGCTTTTCAATATTTTATATCGGCAATTCGTAGCCGACGAGGGTGAAATAAAGTGGAAAAACTCCGAGCTTATGAAGGCGGAGTAGTATATTTTGATGAAAATTGAAAATCTCCCCGAGAAATTCTTCGGATATTCTATAAATAACGGGATTATATTACGGATTCGCGGGTCGGCTGCTAAGAATCGGGCGAGTTTTATCGGCATCGAATAATCTTTTATATTATTTCAACACATTCCAATTGATTGCTCTGCGGTACTTGGAAAATCTCGCTACTGCTCGTAAAAAGCTTTAAGGCAAAATCCTTACATCGAGGCATTTAGTTTTATCTTTAAAAATGTGAAATTCATTATATTCTCAATATTATTCATATTCAAAGCATTTAAATTGTGGTTAGTGATTTTAACTAAATTTTTTTTCAAAAATATTAGCTAATTAGTATACATAGGTATAACTTTCTTAGTAACTTTTGTAAAAAAAATATAAAAGCAAATATGACTAACCACAAAGTAAATACTTTAAATATTAATTATATTGATTAAATTATAAATTTTATACTTTTAAAGTGCAAACTGGATGCCTTATCGTAAAGATTTCGTTCACAAAAATTCAACTTAAAATCAAAAAATGTTTCAGTTTTATCACATGATTTATGTGGGTAATGCAAATTGTCTATTTTGTACTTTAAAAGCAACTTAAACATTGTGGTATGTTTATATAACAATATCCTTAACATTCATCGTTCACTTTATGACCGACGAATGATAAGGATTGTGATGGATACCACGTAAAAGCTCTATAAGTATACAATACTACCGGTTTCGTTATTCTTAAACCGGAAGTCGTAAAGTAGTTTTGAAGTGGTTTTACTCAAAGTAAACGATGAATGATAAGAAGAGTATTATGCAAATAGTCGTTTGATCAAAATCATTAGTCTCCTAAAGTTATTAGAAATTTTGACGCAAAGCTGCATTTAAATACTCGCATGTTGTTTTTAAATACAAGTGATATTTGAAAACACAAAAAAAGCATTCCACATCATCTTTAAACACAGTGTCTGAAAATGATGTAGAATGCACAAAACACGTGTCACAATAATTGTCACAGAGTGGCTGCCTAATCAGTAAATGAAATTTTACAAGAACGCTGTATATTGCCATATCAGAACATAACATAAGTTCTACCGCTTAACACTGACAGCAATGAATGTACCATAGTTTTAGCGAAAAGAGCTGTTTTTGGCCTCCTGGTTTATCCCTAATCCCTTCGCACTCGGTATTTAGTTTCTCTGATAATCCCTTATTCTGCACTCTAAAGTCTACAATTCTACAGCGTTATAGGTTTTCGTAAAATCCTTCTTAACAATATGATATCAGGCGACGCCGAGGGTGGAGAATGATGACATTCTGATAAAAATAAACTTTGTTCGAGAAAGGGTTGATTTAAACAATTTCAAGCCCATAAGTCCTTATAAGAAACTGTCCTTAGTATATTTATCTAAGAGATTTAACTCGAAGAATCCAAAAAGGTTTATTCTTACTTTTAGATAGAAAGTGGCCGGTTAAAATAAATTCATAGTAGGCAGTAGAAATCTTTAAATAAAATGATACAAAAAAGTGTTGAAAATAAATCCGATATTCTAAATAATAACGATTTCAAATTTACAACCCCTAAATTGCTTAAAGCTTTTTTTGACTCACTTGAAGGTCCAGCTGTGTCTCGCAATAGTCTCCGGCGTATCCCAGAGGGCACAAGCAATGCTTCATACACTTCCCCCCATGAAGACAGCTCTTTGAACATCCCAAAGCACCACATTCACCTGAAAGAAAGAAAGAAGTTGTTAAAAAATGCTAATGTGAATCGAGTGAGTGAAGAAAGACCAGTGAATCAAGTTTATGAGGTAAATGTAGAATATACGAGATTGTGTGGGGACCGTTGAGGTGCTATTGACAGCGTTTTTTAGATGCGAGTTGCATTTATTATTTACCTTGTTTAATATGTATAACATTTTGAGTGTGTCCTAATACTCAGTATAAGAGCTTAAGTACTCTCTTATGGTAGAGAAAGTCCAAAAGAAGTTTTTGAGGTATCTCTACATGAGAGAGTACGGCTATTATCCTTGGCTCTACCCGACCCAGTTTCTCCAGGGTATGCTTGGCTACAATAGTTTAGAGACTAGAAGGAATGTGTATTTAATTACGCATTTTTATCGATTGTTGCGCGGTATGATCGATAATCCTGAAATTGTCCGGAGCATTGGTCTGTATGTTCCCGATAGTTACCTAAGACAGCGTCGGCATAGATTGTTTCACATTCCTATACACAGGACCAACCTGCCGATGGTTATGCCTGTAGGAAGAGCTACCGCTATGTTGAACAATATCACATTGGATATTGATCTGTTCCATGTGTCCGAAGGAGTTTTCCGAAGCGGGATTCTTCTACACCTTTAAGTCTTCTTACTTACTTTTACTTTTAATATATACGCCTTGAATATTGTTTGTTATGTATATATTATTTTTTTACTGAATAAATTGAAATTGAAAATTGAATTGAATACTTTTTCACAAATCTGGATTATCTCTTATAGTTATTTATCACATTATTATATGATAATTAACTGCTAAGAAGAATATGAAAGTCTGGGCAAGCCCCGTAAATGCTCCGAATTCCATATTCTTCTTCATCCATGTTAAGATGTTAAAAATAATATAATATGTACACGGTTTTATAGATCATGAAGTAGATTTTTGTTTCTTCTAGCTATTTTTTTATTGTAATCCGTGTTGGGAACAGGAGAGATAATCTAGTCTACTTCTCAGTATTTACTCATTGCTGGGAGAAAACCACTGACTGTTGACTGTCGCCATAGACCTTCCGTTCCACTAAAAGAGGGTTTGACAACACCATATCATTGATTGAAAATGATTCAGAGTGCATCAAAACACGTATCACAATACATTTTAGAAAAAAAGTACTAATCAAGTAAAACTTAAATTGAAAATGGATAAATATTACCACTAAGTGACGAAACAATTAATGAAATTATTATAATAATTAATTCTCTCACACACCCAACGGATGATATATTATCATATATCGCTCACTCCTTTCAAGAACGTCTTAAATCAAAAAACTTGATTTTTCAGGAGAACGTTTTTAAAGTTTAAAAATATAATACAATTTTTTAAAAATAAATATCAAACCACTTTTTGAACTTTTTACTGTGCAACAGATCTTTTTAGGTAAAAGTTCAAGGTTTTTTCTCCATTTGAAAAATATTTAGTATATTTAAAAAATAATTAAACAATACCTTTTTTTCAAAATACAAAAACAACACTTTCTGTCCTATAGCGGGTAAATATTAAGTTGAAATATGCCGATTTTGCTAGGATATAGTACATTGTCTGGGCATTCCAAAAACATGCACAACTGAAAATTGATGATTTTTTATTAATGACGTTCTTGAAAGGAGTGAGCGATATATTACACGTGTCTTAACACAAATACATCTATGTATTGTTTTTTTTACGAATGAAGATGATTTTTTGTTGTTGTGAATTTTAAAATTAAGCAATTGAACATTTGAAAATTGCCAATGAATCGAATAAAAGGGAAAAAAATACAAACCGATAAAATAGAGAGTTATGCAACGCTCATTCTATACAAATAAAGATAATTTATTATTACTTTTAGAAGTAAGGAAAAGTAAATTTGAACTCATACAATACAAAAAATTTATATTCGGAAATCCTGGCGACATGAAAATCTCATCAACGCTTGTTTCGAATAACCCCATTTGAACATTTATGAACCAATGAAAAAAAAACTAAATGTGAATATTTCTGAATTTAGTGTTTATTTTAAAATGACACAATTCAACACAAAAAATAACAGTGAGTGAGATAAAAGAGAAAAAAAAATTAAAATGGATAAAAAAGATGACTGTACGACGCTCATTCTGTACAAATAAATGTATTTTATTCTCTGTTTTACAGAAATAAGATAAAGTAAATTTGAACTCATCCCTACACAATACAATAAATTTCTATCCAGAATCCTGGCGGCATTAAAATCTCATCAACGCTTGTTTCGAATAACCCCATTTGAAGGTTTATGAACACGCCGAAAAACAATATCTGGAAAGTCCTTTGCAGTGGAGCGCGCCGGCGTCCAATGTTTCCGCCTACCTAACAGCGTTATCGGCGGCACTTTGCAATGGCATTTTTAAATTAATTTTCCCCTTCCCGCCATTTGAGCCCCTCCAAAGTTGGGCATTGTATAAATCTAGTGGCGTGTAGCCGTTCCCGAATTATCGATCTTCCTGATTGCCCCGAGCGGCCATTACCTGCTTCTCAAACTAAGGGGGATAAATAACCGTCGAATTTTGTGATTTTTGTCAAGTTCCTCTAACAAGAACTGGAGAAAGTAACCTAATGCATGTTTTTACAAAAACGTGATCATTGGCTATGTGATATCTTACTAGCTTAATATTTCCCTGAAAAACATCCCAAAGGATTTTAAACTTGGAAGTATAATATATTGACTTGGTAAAAATGACTAACTGCATTGATGTTTATTCTCTTGCCAAGCAAAAGTGACTTAAATGGCCCTCCTGAACATTTTACGTTTTGGTAGTTGGTCACTTTCTTCCGTACGACTACGATATTTTCAATTTTAACTTTGCTTGGTAAATACCAATATTTCTTAACCCTTAAATGAATTATTTTTTTAAAAAAAAAATATCTCTAAAAACCACTAAATATCAAGAATGTACTTACAACGCCATTTAGTTATAAAAAGTTGACTTGAATTTTGAGTTGAATTTCTAACATCTATGTGTGTGATGAATATGTAACAGTGTGAATTACAATAATTCCAGACGACTACCATAAAGGATGTTTCAACTAATGTGAAATTGCTGTTGCAGAAATGCAACAGTATGCATTTAAGGGTTAAAATCAATTTTGACGCGTGTTTTCAAACACAAAATGATGCGGAATGCATCTAAACACGTGTCGCAATTGATTTTCACAAAAAACGGAATATATCAAGTAAAACTTATACTTTAAAATGATAACTTTATAACTATTACCACCCATATGTTGTTTATTCAATCAGCGTATATAATTTTATCAATCATCCTTATTTTATCGGACCATTGACCGATTTCGTTCATCATCCGTCTGATGTTAGTAACAATGAAACCCGGTCACTTGTCAAATAAAATATATGTAGGAAAGGTTTTAATGTTGTTGTATTATTTTATTATTTTTATTAAATTTATTATTATATTACTATATTATATTATTATATTTTATTATTATATTATATTATTATTCAAAATTTCAATACAAAATTAAAATCTAATAATATTTTTATTTCCGTATTTCAAAAATATGGAAATCTGGCAACTCACATGGCTTACGGCCGTCACAGGCTGATTTAAGTGATCTTTTACACACGTGTAACATTTAAATAAAAAGCTCAATAAAAAGCTTTATTCATTCACCAATTCTAATCATTATTGACAACCACACTACTCAAATTCTTGAAACTTCTAGTTTTATTGATTGAACTCGTAACACAGTATGTGCGCGTTCACAATAGCCGTCTATGGCGGGATGAGAAGAGCTTTTATTAAGCACAGTATCTTCCTATTTGTATGTAAGTTTCAAAACATACGGACATACTCAAAATGTTGTAATCTAACCATAATGTTTGAGAGCCACTGTTTTTCTTTGTAAAGCGTACTCAATTAGCGACGTTGCTTTTTCCATTACCTTAATCATTACTCTTTTGACGTATAATCTATTCAGTATTCAGGTATAATCCATATGTACATTTGCCCCTTTTAAATTAGGCAGTAAATTTTGATTTCGTGGTGCATACTCATACATGTAGGTATAATCATACACAGACAATTAGTGCACATATTATCAAATATGTTAGTTTAATTCATAAAACAACATATTTTCAAAAATGTTGTTAAAATTCATAAATAATCATAGTATGATATATGTCTGTACAGTTATAACATATTATCAAATATATAAAAATAGTTGATGTAGTCATATCAAATACTTTGGAATTATTCATGTAATGAAATGTTTATATTGGTACAATACATATGATTATACGAGTATATAATCAAAACTATTTGTATATTTTAAGTAATAACCAAATTTTAAATATGTTGATAAAATTCATGTTATAACGTATTATCCAATATGTTATTATAATTCATGGAATAACATTTTATCAAATATGTTGGTATGATTCATGTTATAACATATTGATAAATATGTTAATGAATCTACGTTACAACATTTTATCAAATATATTGGTATTATTCACATAACGTAAAATATCCAAACTTATTGATAAAATTTATGTAACATCATATATTCAAATATATTGGTATAATTCATGTTACATTATTTATTCAAATATGTAAGTTTAATTTATTTAAAATTACGTATTTAAATATATCGGTGTAATTAATGTTTCATCAAATATTCAAATATATTGGTATAATTCATGTTGTATCATATATTCAAATATATCAGTATAATTCATGTTTCATCAAATATCCAAATATATTGGTATTATTCATGTAACATCATATATTCAAATATATTGGAATAATTCATGTTATATCAAATATTCAAATATATTGGTATAATTTATATAAAATCCTTTATTCAAATATGTTGGTATTATTCATGTTATAATATAAAATCAAATGTATTGTTATAGTTCATGTAATAACATATCGCTCACTCCTTTCAAGAACGTCATAAATCAAAAAACTTGATTTTTCAGGAGAACGTTTTTAAAGTTTAAAAATATAATACAATGTATTAAAAATAAATATCAAGCCACTTATTGAACTTTTTACTGTGCAACAGATCTTTTTAGGTAAAACCCAAAGATTTTTTCTCCATTTGAAAAATATCAATATATTTAAAAAAAATATATTAAACATTACATTTCTTCAAAATGCAGAAACTAAATTTTCAGCCCTGTAGCGGGTAAACATTAAGTTAAAAATATGCCTCTTTTGCTGGAATATAGTACATTTTCAGTGCATTCAGAAAACATGCACAACTGAAAATTGACGATTTTTGATTTATGACGTTCTTGAAAGGAGTGAGCGATATATTAAATATAAAGGTTTTATTCGTGTAATATCGTATTGTATCACGACGCAGTGTCCTCTGCACCATTGTGTGCAGATAAGAGTCAAAAGTTGTTACATTTGTTATAACACCCATGAGTGACAATTACATACTAACATTTTGGTAAATTGTACGGATGAATTGTGTATTATATCTAACATCGGCTGGGGAAAACTCAGCGAGAGAACATTATTGTATTTTTTTTCTAATTTTGCATGTTGAAATAAATAAATAAAATAATTAAATGATGTTCATATTCGTTTTGCCAAGTGTGGAGCCATGATTTGCGATTATTATCCAACTTACAAGACCCTTAATTTGCAATAATAAAGGCCACAGCCGTATCTTCCTAGATTTCCAGATATATCCTCGCTAATAGCCGGAACAAACCACAAGATAATATTTATAATTCATGCCTACCATTAAATTGGTTCTATTACTGCTATATATTTATAATTTACAACGTTATTGTTCAACTTATGCAACGAAGGGTAAGATTATACCAAACCACAACATTTTGCAATTAAAATGTAACTTTGTTTTAAAATCACTAAAAATATTTTATTATAACTTAAGTATAATGTCTACCGGTTTCGAAGCTAACCGCTTATCAAGACTGATTAACGCTCAAACACTATCTATGTACTTAACAAAATTCAAAATATTTTGACGGTTAGGCAAATGAGCTTAGGTAGATCTCAAGTGGCTTTATTTTTTGTGATGATTGGCAGTCACAGTCAAATGGTAAAATAGTAAAAACGATACACATTATAATTAAGTTATAATAAAATATTTATAGTAATTTTAAAACAAAGTAACATATTAATTATAAAATGGAAAATCACAATGTTAGTGCTTCAAATATAATTTATACAATTTTGATTGTGTAAAAAAAAAGTATGTAAAAAAAGTTGCAGGGGTAGGCAGAAAGAATAGAAAGCCACACCAATCTGGCTTTACACACAATCTTTGCTTCTTCCATATTTATACTCATTTTTTTTTAAATACTTGATCATGCCAAGTTTCTTCGGTCTATCTCTTCTTCTATTACCAACCACATTCGCCTCTTTTTTAAAAACTATCGTTTCTTCACTCAATTGATTCAAATGTCCGAACCATCTCAACACACCTTCCTTAATTTTATCATAAATGTTTATCTCATTTACTCCAGAACCCATTTTTTTTACTTTACTCTAAGGTCTAGTACCCAGAAAAGGTATTGTAAAATTATTGAGTTTACTTATAAAATCAAGAAATATATTAATTTTGCCATTTTTTACGAATAAACTATCATTTTCAGTGTATATTGTAAATATTAATGATATATTGTAGCCGTCCGGCCACGCCATTTGGTGTTGTCAGGTTGACAACACTGAATTATACTGCTACTGTCAGGTTGACAACACTGAGCGGATTCAACAAAAGCAGCCAACCGGAGCGCGGGGGCGAGAATCGCCTGCCATCGCTTGATTGTTGAAGAACGTATATTTGAGCTTCATATTTCATTCAAAGTTCAATAATCAATTAGATAAATTATAATAAGTTAATATCAAATCATTATCAAATCGTGTAAGAATTTTATATCAATAAACAAACCGTAAGTAAGCATTTCTTTTAAATATCCTGCTCTGGTTTCCCGCACAATACCATACACACAATTGTTCACCATATTGGTGACCCCGACGTGATAAATGACCCCGACATATAAAATGAAGGGTAACGCAACACAGTTTAAGTCCCATTTTTTTCAAAACTACCAATGATTGTCTCAAATGATTATAAAATTTAAATAACATGAATTTTTAAATTCATTTTGTGTTCTGACATCTCAACATAGATGAAAAAGAATACAGCAGTCTCGGTATTTGAAAAAGTTGTGAATAAAATAACTGGTCAAATTATAAGCCGTTAAAAATCATGATATCAGGTGTCTTCCAGTATATAAATTAATACGATTACGATCTTGCGTTCGTCTTAATAAAAGGGTCTCTGCTCAATAAACATTTTCTCCAACTAACCAATAGATGCTGACATGAACTCAAACATGAAGCGACGTGAAATTGTCAACTTTGTGGTATGGTAATATAACACTCTCCTTATCATTCATCGTTCACTTTGTGTAATACCACTTAAAATGTAATATAAATAAAGTTAACGCAGAATGATTAGGAGAGTGTTACGTTAAAAATAGGAAAATTAAAAAATGTAATAAATGTATAATAAAAATGTATACATAATACCATTTGAGGTAAGATGGTAGACTACTGACATAAAAAGCTTTTTTATATTATAGTAATGAAGATGAGTTTGAAGAGTAGATGTAGGTACACAACATAATAAAAACGTACGACATCCGGAAAATAATAGAAGAAAACGGGGAAAGATGTATTGTAGAATATAAGTTTAAATGATCGTAATTTGTACGAAGCAAGTGACATTTTTCAGGCGTTTTTAGGATATTTCTTCTCTCTAATGGTGTTTTCCAAGGATTCTCATAAGATGTTGCGAGCTTCATTTCAGCTAACAGCAAAAGTACTGAAGAACATTTTGAGTGTGTTCAAATACTTGTTCGCAAATCTGGATTATCTCCAATTATAGGAGTTATTTTTCTTATAATTTTTTTTTCATCTAACCCAAAGATGTATTTTATGAAATTTTAGTGATTCAAGAACAAGGTTTCTAAATTGGTTCATATATATTGAACTCTGAAATTTGAGTAGTGTAGTTGTAAATAATGGGTAGAATTGGTGAATGTTAAACGTGTGTAAAGTGACCACTTAAACCAGCCTATGACGGTTATCGGCCCCGTAAATGGCCAGACTTCCATGTTCTTCTTCATCTTTGATGAGATGTCAAAAAATAATATGAAAAGTACTGAACATCACAACAGCGTATACATATCATTTTTTGACTCCTTAATATAGATGAAGAATATTATGGAAGTCTAGGCATTCACGGGGCTTAAGACCTCATAGGATGGTTAATGTGATCATTTTACACACGTGTAATATTCAGCAATTCTACCCATGATTAACAACCACACTTTTCAAATACTTGGAAGTTCTATATATATGTATGAATGATCCAATTTTGAAACATGGTGCTTGTGTCACTAGAATTTCACTAGAGACATCTATTGGTGAGATAAATTAAGCTTTTAGACAGCGTATATTTTTTATTTTATTCTTACATTCGTACATCTACGTTTAAACTCTTTTTTCTCCGTAAATATCACTTTCTTAATGATAATAATTCATGTATTGGAGTGAATCATGGAGTTGGCAAAACAAATATAAAAGTAGACTGAATGCAGTCGGAATGCGATCTCTTAATGCGGCAAAACTACGTATGAAAGATGTTGAAACAGTGATATAAGAAAAAACGCAAGGCTGAGATAACATCTCTCAGTGAGGCAAAACGTTATATGTATGATAGATGTTCGATGTACGATAGATATAAGGAAAAAATGCAAGGCTTAGATTAACATTATCGATAAAATTAAGAAAGTGTGATGAGATGGTTTGTTTATGTGGATCGAATGAGTGAGGAAAGAACAGTAAAACAAATATACCAATAAAATGAAGTTGGCAATAGAAGCAAAGAAAGACCGAGGAAATCCTGATGATGATGAGTGTGATCAAGTATTCCAAATGCTTTAAAGTATGGAAAAAGCTCAGGAGTTGATCCATGAATAAAGAGAAGGAAAAGATGCAAGACTGAGATTTGCTTCAAGTTTTTCTTCAAAATAAATATATGATTTTGAAGAGAGAAGAGTTGTTGAAAGGTAAGGAGTTAAAAAAATTATAAAAATATTCATAATTTATATTTGAAGCACTAACTTTGTGATTTTTCATTTTATATTAAAATGTAACTTTGTTAAAAAAAATCACTATAAATATAGTAATTTTTAAAACAAAGTAACATTTTCATTATGTAAATATTTGTTCAATACACAGTGACAAAATGTCAAATTACAGTGCAAAAAAGTATTATATAGCGTAACAAACATGACATATGTTTTTTTTTATATTGAGCACGTAAACACGTCCGACTTATGGTGCGGCAATTCGCGTTCCGGATTTGAAATTTGCGAGTTCCCCCTTAAGAGCAAAAATTATATTTCCTCGATGTCATGAGGAACTCTTAATAGGAATTCGTCCCGAATTTTCTCATTCAACGGTATGAAGATATTAATGAATAACAATTGCAACCCGAAACCAAACTAACCGTAAACTAGCAGATTGCGTCATTATTTCTGGGCAACCGGCGTGAAAGTGTGAACCGGAAGTACCCTGCCCGGAGCTGAGGCTGGTATAAAGCAATAAGTGATACCGAAGGGTTGGGGTAGAACACACCGTTCCCGGACGCCGAATGAATTATTAACCGCCCTTCGAGGGTTGATTTCCAACGAACAAGGTTGGGAAATTGACAAGGTGTATCCGAAAATCTATTGAAATATTTAAAACAAAGATAAGACGCGAAATCGACATTACGACGATACATTTTGCACCATATTCTTCAAACCCTTATCCGCACCCCAATGGTGCATAGGGCACTGCATATAAACGCAGTGTTATCTTGATCGTTAACACATGAAGGAAAGGTGATCAGCCCTCCGCTTCTGGTAACAGTCCGGGGTAATATTGAATAAATATTGGAGTGAAAAAATCACTTATATTTATTTGACCCCCCCTGGGAATCGAACCTGGGACCTCCGTAGCCAAGCATGCTTACCATTACACCCCGGGGGTGTACTCAAATATACGCGTATATTTGTTTTTTTATTTAGTAGGTGCGGTTATCGTTTAGCACCATTTTCTTTTTGTGCCTGATAGAAATCAGGTTTTCTCAATAAATTTTCAACTAGAAATCTTTTTCTTCCTAGATCCATCCCAAATAATCGTACTGTTGAGGTCAGTTTTCCTCATCCTAAGGCCATGCCTTCGAATCATGTTTTCTTTCTGCAGCATCCATGAATTCTTTGGTCTTCCTCTAGATGCCTTTCGAGGAAGATCCACAGCAATTGCCTGGTTCACAATATGATCAGGTTCTCTGCGTCCTATGGGCTCATGACCTTTCCTGTACTTTACTTTTGATGTCTGTTTTACCCAGGCTTTATTTTGTTTCTAAAGGACATAATAAAGAGTACAAGATTTTTAGTGTGTCCAAATACTTCACAAATCACAAATCTAGATTATCGCCACTCAGGAGTATTTTTTTTATATTTCATTGGCATCTCAACAAAGAAGAAGAAGAAGGCCATCTACATGGCTTACGACCTTTCGTAGGCTGGTTAAGTGATCACTGTATGTTGAATTAATTAATGGGTATATCATACATTGAATAGGATACAGAAAGAATATTATTCAAAGAAGAATACTTACAAGAAAATGAGTATAATAGCAATATAAGATTATGAATCATACAAACAACTGTGAATTCAAATGACTAAATACATAAATATTTTTACAAAATAAGTTCTAAGCTTCTACTCAGTTGACATTTCCATCTATATTTGAAGAAAAACAGCTCATTTTCAATAACAGCTAGAGTATATTAATTTATTTGCCTAACTTTTAACTTCTCTCATATAATTCTTATTATCAACAGACTTTATTACAAGAAAATGCCCAATTAAAATTGCTTTAGGATTGGGAAATACAATATTGATACGCAAATATTGGATTTCTTTCATGAATCTCAAATTACACGAAGCTATTATTTCTCTAAAGCCTGTTATACGTATCAGAATCTTTTATTTACTTGTAAATAATGAATTTTAGGTAAAATAATAAATACATATTCCAGATTTAATTTGGCGGAACGTTAAATAAATTAACTAAGAAACAAAAACCTTTTTCTCCCCTGAAATTTTCAAATAAAGGGTGGCTTATACGGATCAAATTTCTTTATCAGAAATTATGCGACGCGGGTGGCAAGCTTCGGAAATGGCTCTTCATCGCGTGGAAAAACATCCCTTAAGGGCTTTTCCCTGGCTTAACGAGAACGTTCACCATTTGTTAAGGAGAATACAGGGATATATGAAAAATCAGAGGTCAATAGGAGTTTGCAAAGATCAACTTTGAGAATAACTGAAAATTTCATTGTTTTGATATTTTCACTGTTGAAAGCAATAATAACTTACTCTGAGTAGTGGGTTCATTTTACATATTTTTTTCATAAAATCGATGTATAATGAAGAAAAAAATTATGTAAAAAAATTTTTTTAAACACGTCTTCGAAATATTTTCAATTTATTTATTTATTTGTTTTCATAATACATAGATACATTCAATATACATATTCATTTCATATATACACATTTATTATACGTATTATTTATTGTAATTATAACGAAATTACACACAGAAATCCACATTTTGTCCGCCTCCGTAGTGTAATGGTCAGCATGCTCGCCTACCGTTCTGGAGGTCCCGGGTTCGATTCCCAGGGGGGTTTAGTAAATATAAGTGATTTTTTCACTCTAATATTTATTCAATATTACACTGGACTGGTACCTGAAGTGGAGGGCTGATCACCTTTCCTTCATGTGTAATCGATCGAGATAACTCTGCGTTTATATGAAGCAGTGCCCTATGCACCATTGGGGTGCGGTAAGGGATTTATTATTATCCACAGATGTCATTGCTATAAAAGTTACATCATACTAACTGATAGACGGACTTAACGTTCATTAACGTCGATACTCCTTTAAGGAAAATTCACACCGACGTTTATTTACGTCCGTACTCCCGGAAAGGATAATTTATAAAGCGCTATTTTCTGCTATTTTCTTAAAATACTACCTTAAGGGCTCTTTGCTGTAATATGAGATGCTTCATTATTTATTAGACTATACGATCAAAAATCTCAAGCAGAAAATTAACATTCCTTTAAATACAACTTCGGATTGTCTGCTCAAATTTGTTTCATCTAACTTGGGTCCGTAATGGTTGTATAGCCATCGAACGCACTTTAAACTCATTTAAAAATATAAAATAACGAAGAAAGTTTTAAAAATTTTAAGAAATAAAAAAAAACACAAAATTTAACCTCTTCATCTTCTTCTAACCCTTATCCGCACCCAATGGTGCATAGGGCACTGCATCATAGCGACGCAGTGGCCTATGTACCATTGATCGTTAATTGCATGAAGGCAAGGTGGTCGGCCCTTCTTGAACCAGTCCAGGGTGATATTAAATAAATATGAGAGTGAAAATCGGCCATATTTATTTTGACCCCCCTGGGAATCGAACCCGGGACCTCCAGCACGGTAGCCAAACGCGCTGACCACTGCGCTACGGAGGTGGACTTAATTCACAATAGCCGTCTATGTTGGATTGAGGCAAATTTTTTTTAGATGAGACTTTTTAGTTTGTATTCAAGATCCGAATTTGCAGTATCCTGTTAACTTGCATTAGTTGTAAATATAATATTGTCATCTTGTAAGCATCATGCTGTTGAATTGCATTTTTTCCGTACTTTACCATTCGAACGAATATATTATGCATACGTTTTTATACGAATGAAATGATACTCATAACAATAAAACGATACGGCTGTCCAAATTTAAAACACAGTAAGGGACATTTTTTTGTAGTACGTTTTTTTTGCATTTATGGTCTAAGTAGACTCTACTTAGTCCAAAAATGCAAAAAAAAAGTAGGTACTACAAAAAAAAATGTCCCTTACTGTGTTTTAAATTTGGACAGCCGGATATTTTAAACAATACAACGATACTTTAAACAATAAAACATACCAAATTTACAAAAATAATGTGTTTTTATTCGATGTTGTATGCCTCGGAATAAAGTACTTTTAAACCCATGTCTTTTTAAGGATTCAAATGCAGATAGTTGGAGTATTTTCATTTGAATTCAGGATTTTTAAAATCCTGTTGCAGTTTTTATTTTAAATCCAGTGCTTCCGTTGGCGAAGTTAATACTAAAATGCAAAAAAAAGTAGGTACTACAAAAAAATGTCCCTTACTGTGTTTTAAATTTGGACAGCCGGATATTTTAAACAATACAACGATACTTTAAACAATAAAACATACCAAATTTACAAAAATAATGTGTTTTTATTCGATGTTGTATGCCTCGGAATAAAGTACTTTTAAACCAATATCTTTTTAAGGATTCAAATGCAGATAGTTGGAGAATTTTCATTTAAATTCAGGATTTTTTAAATCCTGCTGCAATTTTTATTATAAATCCAATGCTTCCGTTAGCGAAGTTAATACTGCCTTGTCTATTAAGACCCACGGTGTTCATGAATTTAGGGGTAATGTAAATAGGGGTTTAAAATGTATTCACTATTTAAATCCTTCGTTTTAAACTTTAAACCGTGTTTTAAATTGATTCGGTTTTTTATCGTATCATTGATGTTTTTAACATCTCAGCATAGATGAAGAAGAATATGGAAGTCAGGGTATTTACAGGGATTACGACCCGTCATAGGCTGGATAAGTGATATGTGTAACATTCACCATTCTACCGATGATTGACAAACACACTTCTAAAATTTTAGACATACTTTCACATGCGAGTTCTCGGTACCATCTATGGTTAAGTAGAGTGAGTTTTTTTTTTAAATTTAGCATGGATCTAGAGGCAGAGAGAATTGAACACCACATTATTACCCGCCAATTATTCC
Source organism: Brachycentrus maculatus (assembly GCF_059751285.1). Lineage (NCBI taxonomy): Eukaryota > Metazoa > Arthropoda > Insecta > Trichoptera > Brachycentridae > Brachycentrus > Brachycentrus maculatus. Next base: position 873,145 of record NW_028281167.1, on the reverse strand, counting down.
GACTCCTGAGCGGACCACTTTCAAGCATTTAACATACTTGATCATGCCAAATTTTTATCGGTCTTCTTCTGATCTTGTATTTTTATTAAACCTCTACTTTATATAGTTACATACCACAAACAACCGGTATTTTTTATAATGATGTAAATTTACACTTACAGATACATAATTCCTCTCATCTTCTTTTTCTTTCTGCATATTCTATTTTATACCATACCCTTACTCTTTTACTCCCACCCTCACACACACACACACACACACACACACACCCACCCTCTCTTCTCTTTTTTCTCTCTCTTAATATACAACAGTATTCATAGCATATATCGCTCACTCCTTTCGACAACGTCATATATCAAAAATTGTCATTTTTCAGTTTTGCATGTTTTTGGAATGCCCATTTAATGTACTATAACCGAACAAAAGTGGCATATTTTAAACTTAATATTCACCCGCCACAGGGCAGAAAGTATTTTTTTGCATTTTGAAAAAATGTTTTGTTTAATTATTTTTTTAAATATACCTAACATTTTTCAAATGGAGAAAAAACATTCAGGTTTTACCTAAAAAGATCTGTTGCACAGTGAAAATTTCAATAAGTGGCTTGGTATTTATTTTTAATGGAATTTATTATATTCTTAAACCTTAAAAACGATCTCCCGGAGAAAAAAACACTCAAATATGCTTGTAATATTTTTTAAATGTTTAACCATTGCGTTATTGATATTTGGAGAGTGTTATAATATTAAAGAAGGTGCTAGAAATTTTGCGGAAAGGATAAACTCTCCTAGCGAACATCCTGAAGTTTCATAACATATGTACATTATATAATAACAGTATACATATTATACATAATATATCGCAACAAGGATGATTGTGAACTGCCTTTGTTAAATTTCAATCCCTTAGAGTTGAATAGTCCAATTTCGTAAGGCTTTTAATACATACTTTCAATGGGTGCACTTCCATTATGGTACAATGAAAATTCAATTTGTTCAAATAAATACACTGGCATTGTATTCAATAATCGTAATAATTCAATTGCATTGGGAAGTTACTATAACATCAAAACATAAATATCTAGAGTAAGCTTTATACTTCCGCAATACTTCCGAATCTATTAAATAACAACCAGCATATGCATGGAATCCAACATTTCGTACATACTTCTACTACCATTAACCCTAATTCGCACCCTTTGTAGCATAGGGCACTGCAAAAAATTGTCGTTATGTTTATACGATCATTTATTATATGAAGGCAAAATGATCAGTATTCGCTTCAAGTGCCATTCCAGGGTAATAACAAATAAATATTAAATTTATGTTTTGTGCTGAAATTTCTTGGTGAAACTGCATTTTATAGAATAAATAACAACTATGTAATTTTTCAACTGTCAGACTGTCAACCAGTATCACTATAAATACATATTAGATTGAAAAAAAAACAAATTTGTTTTCTCCCCCACCCCTGGGAATCGAACCCGAGACCACCAGTATGGCAGCCAAATATGCTAACCACTTAACTACGGAAGTGGATAATACATTTTTCAAAAATTATAGCAATATCCAATAATTTTCAGAATGGTGAACGTTTCACAGGTGTATATAAGTATCACTCAAGCCAGCCAAATGGTAGGTCGTAAGCCCTGGAATGCTTAGACTTATAATGGAGAGAATTTCTTCTTTGGTTTAAAAAAAATTTAGATGTTTAATCAGAAGTCAATACATTTATAATATAAACAGTTTATACTCTACTTTCCATTTATGAAAAGCTTTTTTATACTTAACTAACTAACCATCACACTGCTTCCCCGCAGGGGTAGGCAGAGAGAATAGAGCGACACACCACTCTGTCCTTGCAAACATTCTTCGCCTCTTCCACGTTCATGCATCCTCTCATACATACCCGCCGATTGTTACGACTCCTAACCTGACCACTTTCAAGTATTTGGCATACCTGATCGTGCCATGTTTTTCTCGGTCATTCTCTGCTTCTTTTCCTGCTAACATTCGCCTCATAAATTTGTTTTACCGTTTTTTCCTCACTCATTCGTTCTACATGTCCAAACCATCTCAACACACCTTTCTTAATTTTATCGATAATGCTTATCTCAGCTTTGCATTCCTTCATTATTTCACTATTCGTACATCTATCATACATCGTTTTGTCGCACATTCTTCTGAGAGATCGCATTTCGACTGCATTCAGTCTACTTTCAACCTTCTTTTGCCAACTCCATGTTTCACTTCCATACATTAGAGTTGGAACCAGGACTTCGTTGTGCACTGCCAGTTTAGCTTCCGCTGATAGGTTTTTATTTGTTATAACTGATTTCAGTGCGCCATTCACTTTTTCCCCAGCATTCATTCTCTTTTCTATGTCTTTATCAATCTTTCCATCCCTAGAAAACATACTACCCAAATACACAAAATCATCTACCTGTTCCAAAATCTCTCCGTTTACCAATATTTCACATTCAGATCTACATTCTTCTCTTTCAAAAACCATAATTTAATTTTTCTACTTAGTTTTGTTATTAAATGACTTTATGGATATTAAAAATAGTTTGTACAACTTTATTGCATAATAATCAAAGTTCCTTTCACCAAAAGAGATATGTGTTAAAAGTGGTTTGTATGCTTTGCTGAAAGGTGCTGTCTTGTGATGCGAGTAAGTGGATTCTCAAATGCCATGGTAAGGAACCATGTGCATTTAAGAATTTCTCTTTTACCTTACATTATTAGATACTAACACTCCAATGGTTAAAGAAAACGCTTGTTTTTTACCACTTGAGTTTTATTATAGACTACATGTTTCAGAAGTTAAACTTGCATCATTCAGTTACTATACAGACCTGAATGATGGAAGTTTAACTATTGAAACATGTAGTCTATAATAAAACTCAAGTGGTAAAAAACAAGTGTTTTCTTTAACCATTGTAACATGTCTTACCACAAAGTTAATGACGAAACAATTCATAAAATACTAACACTCTATTGTGAGCTATCAGTTTAGCAATCACATTAGTGAAAAATGATCACAGTCCGTAAAATTCGAAACATTTTTTTAATTAAATGGATATGTACAAATTATATGAAAAGGTTTTCCGATAAATTTTCTGTTGCAAAACGTACAATACAAAGAAACTATTCGTCATTGTTCAGAGAATCGTAATTTGGATTCTTTCCCTGAATGATTATTTGTTTTTTTTTTGTAATAGAAAACATGGCTTGGGGCAGAATGTATTTCATCCTTTGATCCTTCATACCAACATATACGTAAGGTGTGTAAAAGAAAATCCTTCATACCTACATGTATGGAGGAACGTACGAAATAATTTAGTAAATAGCGATATTGTTGAGAATTGAAAACAGAGGGTGGTAGATTAAAACCACAATTATTAAGTTTTCCTTGAAACTTGAAACTTCCAAAATTTAATGATTGATTAATATTTGTTAAGTTATGAACTTAATAAAATTAAAAATTATTTTATATCTTTTTCATTTATTTATTTATTATATTATGATAACATATTTCAAGTTTACGTATCAAATGTTAATTCAAACACTGATTTTTTAATTCCAATAAGTTGTCTTTCATTGTTAAAAAACACTTAAAAATAGATTTTGTGACAATTGTTTCGCCTAGTTATGGCATTCGTTTGAAAATGCGTTTTTTAACAATAAATAAAAAAAACAACTTGGAAGACTCAAAAAATCAATGATTGATTTAACATTTCGCTCACTCCTTTCAAGAGCGTCATAAATCAAAATACTTGATTTTTCAGGAGCACGTTTTTAAAGTTCAAGAATATAATACGATGTATTAAAAATAAATATCAAGCCACTTACTAAACTTTTTACTGTGCAACAGTATCAGTATCTTTTTAGGTAAAATCTAAAGTTTTTTCTCCATTTGAAAAATATTTAGGTTTTTGAAAAAAATAATTAAACAATGCCTTTTCTTCAAAATGCAAAAATAACACTTTCTGCCCTGTAGCGGTTGGGGCATCCCGAAAACATGCACAACTGAAAATTTACAATTTTTGATTTATGACGTTCTTGAAAGGAGTGAGCGATTTCATACATAAATTAAAACGGAGTTCGACAAATTTAATGCCAAATGAATAAATTATTATAAATATATAAATATGCAGTTATTAATCTTTGAATATTATTTGAAATTTTTAAATACTAAAGCAAAAATCCCACATATGCATAGCCTTTGTGCTAGTATACAATAAAATGATATGTCTAACTATGGTATGAAACTAATTGTAATCATTTAACTAGAAAATAGATGTTAAAACAAGATGAAAAGTAAAAATTAGTAAATGTTAATGAGAACATGTGTGGAGGTCCTCGCCAAAAAGTTACATTTCCAATATTGCACAAGAAAACCTGTAAGTCCAAATCTGAATGTTTCTTGAATGTTTTCGCAAATACTGTGTGGCACATTTTATAAACTTTATAAAATTAAACAACTTTGTTTTAACCACTTTTTAATTTTTTATTATAAGTACACTTTAACCAACCGGTTTCGAAAAGAACTTTGTCATCATCAGGGTTTATTAAATTCTATTGATAATAAAAATAACGTTTAGGAGTTTTTAAATCATATTTTTTTAATCATATTTTCATATGGTGTACGAAGTGTGTTGAAGTTTTTGATACGGGAACGTAATTAACTATGAGTATTTTAATGTTTTAGAATTTAATAAGCCCTGATGATGACAAGGTTCTTGTAGAAACCGGTTGGTTAAAGTGTACTAATAATAAAAATGTTTAAAACAAAGTTGTTTAATTTTATGAAGTTTTTAAATAAAAACTAAGAACAGCTTCCTTTAAGAGCTCGGAAGATCTCCAAAGCGATGGCGTGACAGATAGCAGTCACGTCACAAGAGACGGATAAGGGAACAGACAGATCCGAGTATCTTTAAGAAGGAAGAAGAAGAAAAAGAAGAAGTTGTAATTATAACGATCTTAACCGATGTAGCAAAGTACCTGCTTTATTTATGCATTGACTCTAATCACCCCATAGCACTTAAAAACACAAATAAATAACAACAAAATGTTTCAATATATCTTTATCGCGCTATTTCCTTTTCACTTCCCAAAGGGTACTTACGGCGCAAAATATATGGCCTGATATATTTTTAAAAACTCCGCCAACGCCGAAAATATTTTGGAACTAAATGTAAAAGAAATCTGTCATGCTGCAAATAATGACAAATGATTTTTTGATATCTAAAAATATCGGAAATATCCAATCTTTTCGCTAAAGGATTGTTCTGAATTGTCACATCACATGTGTACGTACGTGGCACAAAAGGAAAGTTTGTCAACTTTTATGAAGGGGATATGTTTAATGGTAGTTGTTGGTCCCCTAGAGCAAACTTTCATGTGTATTGACGTGTTATTATATGACATAGAGTTATAAAAACAGGGAGTACAGAAACTGCGTGATTTTTGTTTTTTTTTTTAAAATAAAATAACAACTATAATAAATAGTTTTTTAAACCCTTATCCGCACTCGATGGTACAAAGGGCACTGCATCATATTAACGCAGTGTTATATTGATCGTTAACACATGAAGGAAAGGTAATCAGCCTTACGCTTCAGGTACCAGTCCAGGGTGATATTGAATAAATATCATAATAAAAAATCATTTGTCTGCCTCTGTAGTGTAATGGTCAGCACGCTAGGCTACCGTACTGGAGGTCCCGGGTTCGATTCCCAGTGGGGCAATAAAATAACAAGTACAAAACTTAAAACTTAAAATATATTTTTCCACTTTTATTTTATTTGACCAGTAAGAAGATTTTATCGTTACCGACATCATCAAACTGGTGTCTAGTTGATGATGTCGGTAACGAGAAAACTTGATCACTATTCAAATATATTAAATATGCGACTGGCGCTGTGGCGTAGTTTGGTAGACGCTCAACTGCGAAACTGGTGACGCGGGTTCGATTCCCGCCAAATGCCAAATGAATTCATGAAAGATTTATTTTCAACTGGTCTGGGAGTTTGCAGTGTATTTTTCACATTCACTTTCCCTATCCTTATTATCCTACCTGCAGACAAGCATCTAAAATAGACGTTTTGCGGGTTATTCCTTTTTTTATCATAAAGGTCTCTTCTAATTAAAAAAAAAAACTTTCTCTATTCTACCATAGATGGTGCTGAGAACTAGCATGTGAAAAAAAGAATCAATTGTAGCATAAATAAAACTTCCAAAATTTGAGCGGTGAGATTGATTTTATTCACATACTTGAGTCCCGCCTAAATAAAAAAATTTTATCCGCCTCCGTAGTCTAATGGTCAGCATGCTCGGCTACCATTCTGGAGGTCCCAGGTTCGATTCCCAAGGGGGATAAAATAAATGTAAGTGATGTTTTCACTCTAATATTTATTCAATATTACCATGGACTGGTGCCTGAAGAAGAGGGCTGATCACCTTTTCTTCATGTGTAAACGCTCAAGATAACACTGCGTTTATATGACACAGTGCCCTGTGCACCATTGGGGTGCGGATAAAGGTTTAATTATTATTATTATTAATTGGACATGTATTTTTAGTCACATCCAGGAGTTCCAAAAATATGTCTCCAGAGATCTAAAAAATTGAGTAGGACGGTTGTCAATCATGGGTAGAATTGACGAATATTTCACATGTGTAAAGAAATATTTAAACTAGCTTATGACAGGTCGTAAGCCCTGTTAATTCTTAGAATTCCATATTTTTTTTCAGCCTTGTTGTAACTTCACTAAAGGTATATATAATTTCAGTCAATCGTGTACAAAAACTGGATCAAATATCACATCTTAAGCGATTTGTTATTTCCTGAAAGGCTGGCGACATTCTATGAAATGGATCGTTATAACTTTTCTAGCACTTTTCAATATATAACAAGGTAGTCCCATTCACAGTGTCCATTACAAAGTGTATAAACGCGTAATATCAGAGTAGATTCCTTTCCAACAATAAATCCATAAAATAGAATAGTAAAACGTGAGCTACGTATATAGCTTCGCACGGGTTTCGTTTCAAAACCCAATTGAAGTCGAAAACAAAATAAAACAAAAGCAGGGCAAGTTTCTTTGTTGAAAAGAAATCCACCGTTTATCCACCTTTGTGTTTTTTTTAAGTTGGACTATAATAGCCCGTAAAAGGCAAATAATCGATGCGTTCGAGTTGTGGTGTTGGAGTAGTATGTAGGTAACTGTGAAAACTAAAATTAAATCAAAATCTAGTTCTAAGAAAACAATTTCGTTATATCGCTCACTCTTTTCAACAACGTCATATATCAAAGATCAACGATTTTCAGCTGTGCATGTTTTCGGAACGCCCAAAAAACGTACTATATCCCAGCAAAAGCGGCATATTTTAAACAAAATATTTACCCGCTACACGGCAGAAAGTGCAGTTTTTGCATTTTGAAGAAAAGGTATTGATTTATTATTTTTTTAAATACACTAAAAAAAATTAAATGAAGAAAAAACATTCAGGTTTTACATAAAAAGGTCTGTTACACTGTAAAATGTTAAATAAGTGGCTTAATATTTATTTTTTATACATTTCATTATATGTTTAAACTTTAAAAATGGGGTCTTGAAAAATCTTGTTTTTTGATATATGACGTAGTTAAAAGGAGTGAGCCATATCTAGTTTTCACTTTTGATGGTAATACACACTTCGATATATCGAAATCATTTGATTTATCAAATTGTATTGAACAATTAAAAGTAATTAAACTAGAATTTGATGAAAATCTTGTTGTTATAAAATATATCCGTTATCCTTTGTTTAATTTTTTTGTGGTAATATGTACCTACTTCGATGTATAAAACTCATTTGAAGTATCAAAATGAGTTGAAAAATTCAAACTGGTAAACTGTTAGAACAATAATTAAATATAAATCTAGTATTTAAATAATTCCGTCATATCTAATTTAAATTTTGACGGTAATACATACTTCGATTTATCGAACTCATTTGGTGTTTTAAAATGAGTTGAGCAATGTAACTATCAAAATTAGAATTAAATATAAGTCTAATGCTAAGAAAATAATTCCGTCATATTCAGTTTTTACTTTTAACGGTAATACATACCTACTTTTATGTATCGAACTCATTTGGAGTTTAAAAATGTATTGAAAAATTAAAACTGTTAAAACTAGATTTATATTAAAATCTAATTCTAAAATGATAAAGCTTTAAGACTATGAATTTTTTATTTATTATTTTTTATTATTATTACTTTATTTGTAAATCAAAATGAGACTTGTCACTAGCAGAAACATCCTCTCACTAAGTGACTGCCAAAAAATAAAATTAAAAAAAATAAAAAATCTTCTTCGATGAAAATAATTCCTTCATATCCAATTTTCACTTTTGACGGTAATACATTCTTCGATGTTTCGAACACATTCGATGCATCAAAATGTATTGGACAATAATGAGTAACGAAATTTTGCTTGTTTCACTGTCAAGTTACAGTACAAAGTCTCCTATACTTACAAACATCCACATATGTGCATGTATTGTGTGTTATAGCTGTATCGGGACTTGGGTTAGGGTAACACGGGGTAACATTGCTCTCCCGTGATACAATGTGTCCCGAACGGCAATGTTTACAGCTCCTCGCTCATGTCTGCCACTGATTGTCAAACTTTTTCTGTCAGGTTGCCATTTTCATTACTTTCAACGGGAAATCTTCGCCATATAAAAAAAATAAAACTAGCAAATTGCGGAACGAGAATTCGATAAGGAAATACATAGTTTTCAAGAGGAAAAATAAATGGTTTTATATTTAATAGATTTATATTATCTACTGACACTTCGTGATGGAATTGCATTTTTAATATATTATTAGATCAAAACCAATATTTTTAGCTTTTCCACTTTTTTATTTGACCAGCGACCGGGTTTCGTCGTTACCGACATCATACCGACTAGTCTGATGATGTCGGTAACGACGAAACCCGGTCGCTGGTCAAATAAAAAAAGTGGAAAAGCTAAAAATATTGGTTTTAATCTAATAATATATTAGGTTATATATTTATATATAACGGGTATGTATGTAGGAGATGCTTGAATGTGGAATATACATATAATGTTGGTAAAGACAAAGTAATGAAGCGTTCTATTCTCTCTGCCTACACCTGTGAGGAAACGGCATGATGGTTAGTTAGTTAGTTACTTATAAATTAATTAATTAATAACCACCTTTTTTTAAACTGTCAAATTTATTTGAAAATATGAGAGTTAGTACTGACATCCACCTGATTTCTTACAAAATATGAGATGTTAATGATAATAGTATGATTTGTCACAAAATTAAAGTAATTAAAAAAAATTACTAATATAAGTGTAATTTGTTACTAGTTGTTAAATGAGTTGTCATTGATATTAGTTTAATTTTTTACAAAAGATGAGTATTTTTAAGAATTCCTTCCTGATATCAGTCTAATTTGTTACTAAAATGAGTTATCACTGATATTAGTCTGATTTGTTACTTAGGATGAGTAATTTTTAATATTTCGTTACTGATATCAGTCTAATTTGTTACAAAATATGAGACATTTGAAAAATTTGTTACTAATATTAGTGTCATTTGTTACAAAATAAAACTAATTTTAATAATATTTTATTAATATTATTTTCGACAAGAACCTGTCATCATAAGGATTTATTTACTAATTCTAAAACATTAAAATACTCGTAGTTAGGTTATAGTTAATTAACCTTCCCTTATCGGTTGTTAAAAGTGTACCATTAAAAAGTGATTAACACAAAGTTTTATTTTATTTTATAAAGTTTATAGAATGTGCCTCAAAGTTTTAATTCACATATGATCAAAACATCCAAGAAATGTTTTATAATTAGTAAAATTCGTTACAAAGTATCAGTTATCACTGATATCAGTCTAATTTGTAATAAAACATAAGTTTTCATCTGAGTAGCCCAAAACTAGAGACGCAATATATTTCTACAACAGGTGTTTTAAATGGACAGTTTATAAATCTTCAGTATTTTTTTTACACGAAACGGAATATGGTAAATTTGATTTGGGAATCTGCGGCGAGCAACATAATGTGAAGATCTTGAAGAAAGTGTAATAAAGCGGGTTTAGAGTGATGGATGGTCATATTGTCTTGCGGAGTTAGTAGCTCAGCCGGGTGGGAGGGAAGGATTCATAAAAATAATCCCCTTACGCTTCAATGAGTCGAAAAGAAGCAAGGTAGGAATATGATGTGTGGAGGTCCTCATCAAAAGTTACATTTCCAATATTGCACAAAAATTCCTTTAAATGCAAATCTGTTCTGCTTACTGTGTTCTATCGAAGTCTTAATTAAAAATGCGACAAAACGTGACCAATCCTGTGTTATTTCTTGAATGTTTTTCGCAGATACTTTGTGGCACATTTTATAAACTTTATAAAATAAAACAACTTTAAATGTAGCTCACAAGTTGTCATTCGGAGTTACGTATTTGGAATGCACAATAAAAACAACATTAAGGAGTTTTTTAAATAATATTTTTAAATCATATTTTTTAAATCATATTTTCATACCGTGTACGGAGTGCGTGGAAGTTTTTGGTAAGGGAAGAGCAATTCACAATGAGTATTTTAATGTTTTAGAATTTAGTACATAAACCCTGATGATGACAAGGTTCTAAAAATCATTTATAATGGAAATGTAACGTATCTTTTGGTGAGAACCTCCACACATGTAGTATATGGAAACATTCAGCAAATAATATCGGATATGCAAAAATTTAGATTTTTTTCACAACATTTTAGATGTCGTAGCCCGGTGTGTAAAATAGTCCGGTTAAAATCCTGCATTCGCTAAAATAAAGGGTTTTTGCTAAATAGAAGCTTACAGAAATCAACAAAAGATGCCACTGCAAACTCACCCGTGAAGGGACGTGTGAATAATATCAAACATATATGAGTTATTGAGTATACAAAAATAAAATTCGTAGTGTGGTTGTCAATCATGGGTAAAATTATAAATATTACACGTGTGTAAAGTGATCACTTAACCAGGTTTTTATATTTTATCTATTGTTTCGGCATTTACTTTGTGGTAAGGCATGATGATATTATTAAAAAAACACTTGTTTTTTTACCACTTAAGTTTATTTTTGTGACGACTTATTTCGGAAGCTAAGCTTCCATCTTCAGGTCTACATTTAGACCTAAGGATTACATTAAAAAAAATAAAACCAGTATATTGCACGACGATAATTCGAGAACGTATCATTTTTAACATACACAGTTTTCAAGAATTAAAAAAAAACAAAGTTTTCATTTAGACCTGAAGATTAAAGCTTAGCTTTCAAAACTAGTCCTCACAAAAATAAACTGGAGTGATTGAAAAACAAGTGTTTTCTTTAATAATATCAGCTTATTTTGGGTCAAAAGCCCTGTAAATTCGCAGACTTCCATATTCTTCTTCATCTTTGATGAGATGTCAAAAGATAATATAAAAAAATACTTCAATAATTGGAGATAATCCAGATTTGTGAACAAGTATTTGGACACACTCAGAATGTTGTAAATAAATAAACGTTATATTTTAATTATAATAATAAAATACATCAAATAATAGGATTATTCAAATGAGTTTCTTAATATATACGTTTGTACGTACTGGCCTGACTGATGTAGACCAAAAGTAATTAAAACTTTAAAATACATATTACTGATAACTCATAAATAAATTTAGCAACCATTTTATCGACTATCTACAGACCATTTAAATTAAAGTTAATAAATGGATAGCTCGAAACTGTATACCGCCATCTTTGTTTCATGTAATTTTCGGAATCCACGCATATTTAGACACTTATCTGCGAGTATTATGATTTATTATACTTTATTACATAACATAACATAACTGTGTAATGTTTTAAGGCTAATTTTCCTTATTCACTACAATAACATTTCAGTTATTCGAGTTAAAATAACATGTTATTTTAAAACGTAAATGCTAATTTATCATATCATTTATATTAACACATAATTTAAATTACAATAATGTGCTCTCAGCGAGTTTTTCCGTACTTTTCTATTCTTGAAATTTCAAATTCGGAAAAGGAATCTTACAAAATTCAAATTTGAGAGTAGGTACTGTAAAAATATTTAAATTCTAATTATTATGATAAGCACATAAGTACCTACATAGGTGCAAACGTCTTAAGACAGTTTTCTAGATAAAAAGTATTTATTCGTTGTCATTATTTTTTAAAAATTTTATTCAGGTTTTATTTTCAAATATAAACTGTTTTCCAAGTTGTCACATTCCCTAACAATTTATGAGTTATTTTATTTGAATAAATGTTTTAAAAAATTACATAAAATATTGAGTATTCTTTTAGCGTGGAATGCATTATCCCATTTTACATTGATTTCTGTAGGAAAAATTGTTTTGTTTAACGAGTAAGATGCTGGAACAAATTTTGCTCGTTATAAGAGATTTCACAGTATATTTATAAAGATCATTTCCATAGTAATCGAATTAACGTAAGTTATTAGTAAAAATTGTAACGGTATCTACACGGGTCTACCAAACAATAAAATGACTCGACTGCTATCAGTGTTAAACGCAGCAGCGAGACTGATTTTTGGAATTTCTAAATTCAGTCACATCACCCCTCTACTTCACAAACTCCACTGGTTACGCTTTCCCGAAAGGATTCAGTATAAACTCTGCCTACTCATGTATAAATTAATACACAATATGGCTCTAGGGTATATTAAAGAGCTGTGTATTCCAGATGAATTAGTTGATAGACGTCTCACGCTTTGATCGGCTACAACAACTGCAATGGGCAAAGTGATCCTTACCAGCTCGTAACCAACTAAATTTGGCGAGCGTGCCTTTGCTGTTGAATGCTCTTCCACCAATGGATAGAAATAGTGAGAGTGAAATGATCTTTAGAGTGAAAACTAAAAACACATATGTTTGCCAAGTCATTTCCACCATCTATTGTACTTTTACCCGATTCATTCACAGTGAAACGCCCTTAAGGTAGTATGTTACGAAAATAACGCAATATAAACTATCCAAAATTCTTATTATCATTTATTATAACACCATGTTGATCCGAAATTACACCCTATGAATTATAAGCTGCATACGGGAGTTTAAAAAAAGAAATGATGAATATAAATAATTTATTATAAATATTTGGTTTTAGTGAAAATATGTACCGTAGTACATGAAGATTGATATCGTAGTCATACAGGAGAAAGTGACCAAGTGCATTTTTTTTACAAAAACGTTATTATTGACTGTTTAATATTTAATATTGCCCTGAAAAAATCACGAAGCGATTTTATACTTGGAAGTATAATATATTGACTTGTTAAAAATGACTAACTGCATTGACGTTTTATATCTTGCCAAGCAAAAGTGTCTTAAATGGCCCTCCTGAACATTTTACGTTTTGTTAGTTGGTCACTTTCTCCTGTACGACTACGATATGTTACTTGACCCCAGTACAAAAAAATATTTAGGTCGTGGTATCGATCGAAATATCATGACAATAAGTGTCACCTGTCAGGGAAATAATTAATCATGTCGATACGTTCACTATTGTAGACCAAATACAGATTTATTTATTTTTTGTACTGGGCTCAAGTAACACATCAAAGTTCAAGTAGCCCCGTTCTACGGTATGGATAAATTCAAGACTATTTTTTCTTAAGTAAACAAGTATTCATCGGGTTAGAAGGCACGCATGGTTTATTCCGAACCGCAGCAAACTGGAGAGTGGATGAAACCACTCAGATAGATCGATTTCTTCAGAAACTCTGTCAACACGGACAAATCGACAAGTAAACACGTGACCTCACCCTAGCGGCTCACAACCAAAGCGAATCAAAGCAGAAAATGTGACATAAATAATAAAATATAAAACATATATTTTAAACTTTGTAATAACTTTGTAATGTTGTACATCTTAAAACTGTTTTTGTTTTTTTTTATCATTCTTTTTACTTTAACTCTAAATTAAGTCTGCCTTTTAATCTTTTTTACTTTTGCTATATTTAATTCTTGCTGTTTATTTTTAACTCATTAAACATTTGTGAAATTTTGTTATTGGAATGTTACAATCACCTGTTTTATTTGTTATTCATTATTGTAAATGTATTTATGTTAATGTTCTGCTAAATTTCTAAATAAATGAAATAAAATGAAATAAATGACATCTATTGTATTTTTATGTATTTTTTTTTAATTGTACAAATGAAGCGTGTATTTGCGTACTTTTTGCTACAAAGCAAACCCTCCAATCAACTTGGCTGGTTATTGATTAGGATTGTTTTGACTTTGGGGATAGTAATATTTTTTTATAAATTATAATATTATATTTTCTTTCGACTAGATTCGAAAGTTACAGATGCTTCTATCTACATGTTTAACATAAACAGTTTATATTTATACCTATATATGGAAGAATCTGTCGTTTTCGAAGCTTGTCATAACAAAATATAATACATAAGTGGTAAAAACAAATGTTTTATTTATTATTGTATAATAATGTCATACTATTTTTCATATTATTTTTGACTTAGTCCATTTGCGGTTTGTCTTTGCATGAGTATGCACAGGGCGCGACAGAGTATACTTTAATACTCCAACGAGACACCGATCAATAGTTTGAAAGTAAAGTTATGGCTTATTTTGGTTATGAAGGAATAAAATTAAGGGTCCACTGCTATAATTCTGAATGTCTGAAATACACAACATACATTTCGTTTCCCGTGTGGTGTTGTTTGTGGAAAAAAACAGTGTGTATTTGACAAATTTATTAAAATATTTTAACGTATTTTAAAACAGAATCCTAATTGTTGTTAGATTTTAATTATGAATGCGGATAAAATGCCTTGGAACAAAACATACTTTTTAGCAATGGTTTTTTTTTCATATGTGTTTAATAAACATTCGAACATGATATACCGTTATGGGTTATTATCAGTAATAATAATTCATTATTTATATTTGAAGCACTAACATTGTGATTTTCCATTTAATAATTAAAATGTAACTTTGTTTTAAATTCACTATAAATATTGTATTAAAACACAATTATAATGTCTACTGGTTTCGAAGCAAACCACTTCTTTATCAAGACTGATTAGTATTGTGATTTTAATACAAAGTTATATTTAAATTTTTTAAAAAATATTCAAATTTTAGTTGGTAATTCTAAAAATGTATTGTGACACGTGTAAATATCGTTTTAAGTATTCCGTATCATCGTTAAACGTCGTTTGTGAAGCTTAACCTAAATTTGAGAACTATACCTTTGGGACGTGAAGGAGGTGGTATTTTTCTTATAATATTTTTTATCAGTTTAAAACGGACAGTAGAAAGGGAGCTATAGTTATCATCCTATTGTTAATTTAGGACTTATCATTATTACAATGAAATCCATTCTTTACAAAATGCCAATTCTCCGTCTTTTGTCCATTTATTTATTAATTCACATTTTTATTCTATTTATTATTTCAAAAAATATAATTACGCATTGAGAGCTACGGAATGCAATTAATTTCTACTCATATTAATGTATATTATTAAATTTATAAAGTATAAATAAAACGCTTGTTTTTTTACCACATGAGTAGACATGTGGTATAAAGATATATACTCATTTAGTAAAAAGTTATTAACACATTTTTGAAAAACTCATTTATAGTAAAAAAATAAATATCATACATATTCAAGTATGGTATAAAGTCAACACTCGTGTGATAAAAAGTCATTTACTCATGTGATAAAAAATAAGTGTTTTATTTACAATTAAATCATGTCTTTCACAAAGTGAATACCAAAACAATAAATAACATTAAAAAAAATAATTAAAAATATATTACTTAAATACATAATTCCAACAACGAAAAAAACGCCCCGCTTATAGAAAAATTCCGTAAATTCAGCGTTTATCACGTAATTTTTTATATAGCAATGTTTACCGTAATCTCCTTGTACTCACGTGTTGATTTTCAATTAATTTTCATACAAAAAAACCGCGATGAGTTGCGTTTAACGAAAATAAGAAGAAAAAACAACGACATGGTTTTCAATACGTCTCGTTGCTACGCGAAGGCTTCATACAAACAGAATTCGAAACGTAAGTAAACACAAAGAATATGTGGCTTTGTACATTTGGTGAATTATTTGCCTTACACCAACTTCAATACCGGCTCGCCTTTTGGGGACCATAATTTCAGGCTCTATTTGTGAGCTTCATGTAAATGGCCGCGTAGCACGAAAGCTCGTTTAGGTTTCCCAGAAACTTTATTTATATTCACTCGTAAATTTTCTTTCATTTTTATTCCATATCTCACGAATACTCATTTTCTCGGTTTGTTTAATTAAGACAACAGTTTTTACTTTTTGATATTTGAATAAATGCTTTACTCACGCTCAAAGTCAAATAAATTTACACGGCATGAAAATTTAAAACTAGCATGTTTCAGTTTTTGAAACCATCATAAAATATATTTCCTTTATGATATTTTTTTTTAGTTTAATGTTTTGGTTATATTTAAATTAATGTTTTACCTACAGTATAAAAATTTAGAACTAGTAGTTTTATTTTTTTAAACCATTAAAGAACCGTTTTTCTAATGATTCTTTTTTTTATTCATTAAATGTTTTCGTAATATTAAAATAAATATTTTACCTACGTAAATTCAAATAGTTTACATAGCAAAAGGTTGAAAAGTAGCATGTTTTATTTTTAAACCATTAAAAAACTACGTTTTCTCTGATAAAAATTTTTTTTCAGTAATTTCATATTTCTATTATTTTCAAATTGATGATTTACTTATTTTTTGTCGAATAAGTTTACACAGCATGAATATTGAAAAAAAAGAGCATTTTTGTTTTAAAACCATTAAAAATAAGTTTCCTTTTATGATTATTCTTTATTGATATTTTTGTAATATTTAAATTATTTTTTACCTATGCTAGTAAAAAAATAAATATATTTGATTCAGTAGTAACTTTATGGTATTTTTTTTCATTTTTAATTAAGCTTTACTTGATAAATACCACCATTTTAGAAAATGGTTTATGACACGCGTTTTGATGCATTCCGCATCATTTTTAAACACCGGATCTAAGAAAAAGTGGTATTTACCAAGTAAAAATTAATGTAAAACACACGATTTTACACTGTAAAAAAATTAAATCACTCTACTTTAATTTTTAAGAGCTTTATAAAATGGCAACCTTACATATTTCCGAGTTACTGTATTTATAACAAATTCAATTTCAGAATATTTAATTTTCGTTAAAAGTCAATAAAATCATCACCATGGCGTTATTATCTCAGTGCCTTCTAGATAATATGTATTTTCATTTAAAAAAAGACAATTTAATTTTAAATTTACAGAAATTTTAGAGTTATAAATAGTTCCTCGTAAAAGGGAGCCATAAAGCTGAATGGTGGCAGAACATGTAATCTGTATTGTATCATGTGACTGGTAGTAGAGTAAGAATGCAATATCTCCCAGTTTATTAAAGCATAAAAATAAACTGAAGGGTACTTCGAGACTAGAGATGTACGTAATCCTACAACTAAGTTTAATAAAGAGCCGTTCGGGAACATTATAACATTATTTTCACAGACTAAACATTTACATTTGCTAAATAAACGATAGTTAACAAATTTAACTATCGTGTAATAATTCAACATATACTTTGTATATTAAAGCATTGTTAATGTTGTGGTATGGAAATATCATTCGTCTTTCAGAATTGTTCATACTTGTTCAAAATGAGTGTGTTCAAAATCTTAAAACAAGTTTATAATAATTCTTTTCATCTCACCAATCGATGTCCCTAGTGAAGTTCTTGTGATTCAAGAACAACGATTCGAAATTGGTTCATTTATATAGAATTTAAGTAGTGTGGTTGTCAATAATGGGTAGAATTGGTGAATGTTACATATCGCTCACTCCTTTCAAGAACGTCATAAATCAAAATTCGTCAATTTTCAGTTGTGCATGTTTTCGGAATGCCCAGAAAATATACTATGTCCCAGCAAAAGAGGCATATTTTTAACTTAATGTTTACCCGCTACGGGGCAAAAAATGTTGTTTTTGCATTTTTAAGAAAATGTATTGTTTAATTATTTTCTTAAATAAACTTAATATTTTTCAAATGGAGAAAAAACCTTCAGGTTATACCTAAAAAATCTGTTGCACAGTAAAACGTTCAATAAGTGGCTTAGTATTTATTTTTAATACATTGTGTTATATTTTCATTCTTTAAAAACGTTCTCCTGAAAAATCAAGTTTTTTTATTTATGACGTTCTTGAAAGGAGTGAGCGATATGTGAAGACGGTCATCAGACTCGTAAATGCCCAGACTTACATATTCTTCTTCATCTTTGATGAGATGTCAAAAAATAATTTGAAGTTGATACTAAGTTGATAAATAATAAACTCTATTTTTAATATTTTAAAAGACGGGCATTTAATTCTTTTCACGATTTCATTTCTTGTTTGAGTAAAGGTACAATCATATTTCATTTTATTTCTAGGAGAAAATGGGGTAGACTGAGGGAATAAACGAAGAAAAATGGCGAATTCATTAATTTTGCACGTTTGAATTCCTGCCGAGTAAACTAAATAAAATAAAATAACAATTTATTTTCAGATAAGTAATATAGACCACCAAGTTGTCGTGTAATATCCTATTAATTTTCATTTGAGTTTCATTGAAATATTCACGTTGATTTCTCCGCAAATTCTGGAAAAATAAATCCTTTTAAAATATTAATTACTTTTGTATTTTTAACGAGGAAAGCTTCGCAAAGTGGTTGGAGAGTACCTTTGCACAGATCGCAGCTGCTGTAGCAACTTCGGTAAGTAAGAATGACACTTGAAAAAAGTTTATTATTTAATTTTCTTGGAAATTGTTTTCTTCTCATCATTAAAACATCTCCAAGGTCTTAATTCAAAATGTCGAACAATTTTAGTCTTTCAATTTTGCATGGCGTTGTGATTTTTTTAATTTTCTCTATATTTGTTTATTTATTTTTTCAAAACATATGTCATACATACATATAATATTTCCGATGATTAATTTATAGTTCTCATTTTGGGACATGGGATTAAGGTTAAGAAGACTGGAACACAAATAATAAAGTAACAAAAAGATTTTTTTTAATCACCAAAACTTATACATGACACAATATAAAAACAATAAATAGGCTAAAAAAGCATATTTAAAATAAATAAATGAGAAAAACATAAGGTTAGAAGTATATTTAAAATAAACAAATGAGAAAATATAATAAAAACATAAGGTAAAAACAAAATGCTTAAAAATGTTTTTTTTTTAATAACATACTAACATTTCATACGTGTTTCATTACATCAATGTAAACATTCATTGAATGTATGTGTGCATTTGTTTTTTTCATTTTCATCTTTTTGTTTTTTTTTCTGTTAAAATCAAATATTTTAAGTTATTTAAGCACTTTTAAGCTTATTTCACTTCTGATATTGTATTATTGCCAGTGCCCTTTTCTTAAAACCTAAAATAAAATGTATGCCCACACACAGGCCATGCCTTTGTGGGATCTTTTTTTGTATTAATATAATTTTTTTGTTCTTTTAGTCATAATATTTTATAAAATGTAAAATAACTAAATTAAAAAAAAAAACAACACATTAAAAATATATTTTTTAAATATTTTTATCAAGATTTTTATTTATATACCTAATAGGGTATATGCATACAAATAAAATTTTAAATGTAGCAGTTTCCCTATTTTAAATGTTTTACTAGACTAACTTAAAATAATAATTATAAAATCGTCACGCCTCCTTCTCCTAGTATGAGCAAAGTACATATCCATCCCTGAAGACTACAAGGTATTTGTAGAAACCGGTTAGAAAAGGTACATTAAATGAACGTGGTAAAAGGGGACACTTTTAAAGTGGTATTGCACAAAGTGAATGATAAATGATAAGTAGAGTATATTTTGTATATTAAAAGCACTGTTAACTTAATACTCATAAAAGTAAGTTTATTTTAATTCAAGATCACTTTCAAAAATATTCTCATTGTAATTCATTTGTCTTCTTTCTCTCTTTCAAAATTTCATTTTTGTACAAATGTTAGACAGTAACTATTTTATTTTAATGACCTAATGACAAACAAATACGTGTTTTTTTTAAGTGGTATTACACAAAGTGAACGATGAATGAAAAGAAGAGTGTTATATTCACGATGATTTTATAATTTTACACAGCAGTTTCTGGCTGTGAAAATTAAATAATGTAACATGATTTTTGAACCCGTCTCGAAGCGATAAAGCTTCGAATACTATCGTCGGATTCCACAAAGCCTTGGCATTTTTACGTTCTTCTAAGGGCGCATACCGCAGCGGGAAAAAATCAATATCACTAAGGGTGGCAGTAGGTACTACCCTGTCTAGGGGTTGCATAATTTATAGTAATGGGGTGAGCCAAACGTCTAGCAAGGGCCTTACCTTTATTCGGAAAACCCGTTTCATGGGCGGATAATTAACTTTGTTGCGAAACAAGCGAAGGGAATCCATTTTTTGTTATAATTCGCTATTGTACCTCGTACTCTCACTACCGATTCGCATACACCCGTAAAAGTTTATCTCGATACTTGAATTCGGAGGAAATTAAATTTAAGACGCTTCCTGAAAATTTTGCGACATTCTCGCGGTAGCTTTGAATCGCTGTTGTTACGAGAAAATAAATTGAAATTTATAACTGTTAATCCCCCGAGACAAACGGATGCGTTTAATTTTTCAGGCGAATTATAAATAAAAAGGTTATTTGTATTTTTTGCAAGTGTCTCTTTACTACTAAAAAATTCGCATTTAACCTTTTATATGCCTAAATTTCTGCTGTATCATAATATAATTACAAAAACATATGTAGGTACTTTAAAGGTGTTTTTTTTCCAAATTAAATAATATAATTTTTAAATCAGCTTTTTAGATCGGAATTCTGAAAATTGCCGTGGCACTCACGTGGTAATTCCAACCCTCAAGTATACTATATACATACATTGTAAATTAAAACACTTGTTATTTTACAACATTTTGAGTATGTCGAAATAATCGTTCACAAATCTGGATTTTGTCCATTTAGAAGTTATTTTTTACATTATTTTCAACATCTCTACATAGTCGAAGAAGGATATAGAAGTCTGGGTATTTACAGGGCTTACGACCTGTTGCAAGTAGGTCAAGAAATCAATTTACACACGTGTAATTATCACCTATTATTCCATTCATGATGGACAACCACACTACTCAAATTTCGGAAGCTGTATATACCATAATATATCCTTCAATTGACTCCTTTTTACATATTCGTGTTCTCGATACTATATATGGTGGAGTTGATAAATTCTTTTTAGTAAGTGGATAAACTTTGATTTGTGTGCAATGATTTGGACATACTTAAAATATTGTGAAAGTTTAAACGTCCATAATATGTTTTACTTATATTTATTAAAGAAAGAGCGTTCTTTATGAAGGAGAAAAAATACTTGGTATGAATGCACGTGAAGCACTTGTAAGTTTTCATAGTTGCAAAATTCATTTTGATATTTTTAAAACTTTTTTTACTTAGCATTCACAGACTGATCAAGCACCCTTCAGGTAGTATTATACAAAAATGGCGCTTGTTACATTATTCAAATTTATTATTATTATTGTTATTACATTCGGGTATGTATGAGGAGATGCATGAATGTAGGAAGAGGCAAAGAATGTTTGCAAAGACAGAGTGGTGTGGCGTTCGATTCTTTCTGCCTACCCCTGCGGGGAAGCGGCGTGATGGCTAGTTAGTTAGTTATTACAAACGGAAAAATTCTCTTTTGACGCCAATTTAACTTTTACTTGATAAATGATACTCATCATTAAAATTTACCGTGTCACGTTTATCGAAGAGCTTTACAACACAAAAAGTCAAAAGTGATTACTTAAACAAGCCTTTGACAGCCCTGTTAATACCCAGACAAATATATTCTTCTTCATCTGTATTGATATGTCAATATGTTTCTATACTTGGTTAAAATGAAAAAAAATATGTATTTTTTTTTTCCAAAATTTCTATAGAACTTATTTTAAAATAATAAAAACAAACGCAATAGGAACATGCGCCGTTAAACTTGACCTTAAACATAATTTCAGTCATAAAAATAAATGTTTTCCTCTTAATGGTTATTTGTTTGTTATGCAAATCCACTAGAGTTCAACTTTTGACTCTCTCTCTTTACTTGAGCGAATAATTTGTATTTATAACCGAAGTGGTAAGTACTTTAAACCAAAAATACAAAAAAAATTGTTTACAACATTTTGTGTGTGTCCAAATACACACTCAAAATGTTGTAAATAAATTATCTGGTCAAATTATAAGCTTAATAATAAAAATGAAAATAGTATTTTCTGGCGTTTCTTATGTGTGTGATTATAATCCAGGATTCGGACCTCACATACTAATATAAGAGTTTCTGCTTAGTAAAAAGCTTCTTTACATCTCACCAATAGATGTCTCTAGTGAAGTTCTAGCGATTCAAGAACAAGGTTTCTAAATTGGTTCATCTATATAGAACTTCCAAAAATTTGAGTAGTGTGGTTGTCAATAATGGGTAGAATTGGTGAATGTTACTCGTGTGTAAAGTGATCACTTAAACCAGCCTATGACGGTCGTCAGCCCCGTAAATGCCTGACTTCCATATTCTTCTTCATCTTTGATGAGATGTTAAAAATAATATAAAAATTGTTTAAATAATTTTGAGTATTTCTAAATACTTATTAATTTATCTCGATTTCTCCACTTATTTTTTTATATTTTGACATCTCAGCATAGATGAAGTGAAATGTAAATACCCAGAATTCCATATTCTTCTTCATCTATGTTGAATTATCTTGTATAATACAAATGAAGGAGATTTAAATAAATTAGAGATTAATTTAAATAAAGCTATGAGAATAGTACTTGAGAAAAAAAGATATAATTATATAGAAAACATGAGGAAAGAAATTAACTGGTAACCAATAAAAAAGAAACTAAAACATAATATGCTAATCTTTATATATACAATTTTTGAACTTTAAATTACTCAAATATTTTAAGGATAAAATAGTTTTAAACAAAGAATTTCAAAATTACTAGGAAAAAAGGATAAAATAAGACTGCCATTTTTGAAAAAAAAGACTCGCTTAGTTGTTTTATGTATATGGGTTTGAAAATGTATGATGACATGTCTGAATGTATGAAGAATGGAAAGATTCGGAAAGAATTGAAAAATAAAAATTTTGTTGACTGTACGAAGATGTAAATACATATATGATGTAAATTAAGTGTAAATAATAGTTTGTATGAAATGTTATATTAAAAAATACAAAAAATTATAATAAATACCGCTTTTTTAGTTTTATTAGACTCACACACACTTAAATTATTATACTGAGTCTAGTGAAAAATTAAGACATAATTCTGATAAAACATTAATTAATAGTATGCTTTTCCAAAATTCATCACCATTATAATCTATGTTTCCATTAAACAAAGTCCCGCCTTTCCCTACTCCCTCTAGTTATTATCCTACCCACCTCTATATAAACCTGAACAATTTTTTGCTTGTTAGTTTTTGCAATCACCAGTTACTAAAAACAACTGTAGTTTTCGAAACTAGTCGTGTGTAAGAAAATAAAACGCAAAAGGTGAAATGAATAACACTTGAATTTAAGCAAGTTTATATAAAATGAAAAGGACGTTTTATAACTTTTTCTACATTTGACCGATTTTTTTATCCGTTACATCCAAAGTCCGTTAAATAGTAGTCCGTTATATCTTGATTTTAACATATAACTCATCTTGTACCTATAACCGATTATGTAATCGATATATTACTTATAACTAATTATTTAACCGAAAGGGTACTTACCGACGGCGAATCCATCCAACGTGTCGCCCTTGGGCTTTGCCTGGAACCTGTACTCTCTTCCGTTTATATCCAAACTTCTGACGCAGCCAGTGAACCCACCCTGGACCGGTAGTCGAGTGAGTCCACTCATGTTGCCAGCTCCGCCCACGAAGACCGGCTCCAAGAACGTCATCCTAGAGAAGAGACCCTGCAAAAAATATCAAGTCTCGTATATTGAAAGCTTTTTTTCTGAAATAAAATCTGCGATGCCGAAGATGCTGTGCGACGGGGAAAAGTGAGAAGACGTTTCTGGAGAAATCTTGTGGGAAGAGCAAGTTCAGATCGAGTGGTGAAGATAGCAGCAGACAGAAGCATAAGAGATAGCAGACCCCCAGGAAGACCACCTAAACCATGGGTGGCCGACATTTTCAGTAGCCGGGCCAAATTTTAGAAATGAGATTTCCTACCGGGCCGTAAAACATAATTTATTTTATTATTTAAAGAAAACAAGATGGATATTAGATACTTTTTGCTTATTTGCATGTTTAACCTCGTAATGCCGTTTAATGTTATACATTTTCAAGATGGAAACAGAATCATTGCATATCAGACATGTCGGTTGTGTTTTAAATTCCACGAAAAAATAGTTTACAGTCCATCTGTCCTAAAAACTTCTCAGTTCTTCTGTTACTCTTTTCTTCTTAAATCCAACGTCTTTACTACTTGACGTCATTATGGGTCTTGAAATTGCCTTGAAAAAGATAGTGAAATACTCCCATATATGGGATATTATACGGACTACGCACGATGGAATGTTCTTTTGGTGGTTTTGTGTATTAAGGATAAAATGTGTGATTTGCTCCGCGGGCCGTGGACCGGAGAGTAACAAGATACAGTCTTGATCAAATAAGAAGAAGATGAAAGCATTTTTAACTTTGTGGGATGTTGATACGAGGTCTGTTCAATTAATATGTAGATTGACGTCATTCAACAAAATGTACTTTTAGAAACACGTCTGGGATTCGAACACACCCAGAATGTTGTAAATAAAAATAACTTGTTAAATTACAACATCCGTAGGGTCAATATTTTAATATCTGAATAAATAATACAAATTGAATAGAAAACACATAAATACTCGTATTTTTCAATTGCAAATAAAATGCACTCTTTTTATAATGCATGAGGGCAGGCTATTGCAGAAGCACAACTAATGGTATTGCCATTGCATGGAGGGAAAATGATAAAAGATAATGAGCAACAAGACTGGAGCCATATTTCTTTTATATCTGGCAACACGCAAACGCTTTAAGCGGGAATGCTTTGTGCTTTTATAACCATTATTACCAAAGGAAAAGCGCACCTGCGGAAGTGATGTTTTTTTCGTAAACGTTTTATGTGAACGCAATCAGCAGAATACTTCGTCGTAAGGGTGATTTTTGAATACAGGGAATATGTTCACAGAGTTTTAAATATAACAGATTGCTGTAATAGCAGAAATTACATTGATAGACCTAACGTATGTGTGTGCGGTCCATGATACTGGTCCAAGGTATAAATAAATTAATTAATAAATTAAAGTTTGCATATATATTTTTCACATTTTACAAACCAAATTGGACGCCTTACAGATCAAATTGAAGGTTTGACAAATCAAATACGATGTTTTGTATTTTATGAAACAAGTTGGAATTTTGAAAAATATATTGAAAGTAGTACTCATGATTCAAAAGATTGAAAATCTTCTGAATAAAATCTTTCTCAGTCCAACATACGAAGATGACTTTTGTGAACTCATATGTTCTGTGTCATAAGATTGAAAATATATCTAGGATTTCCAAAAATTTGAGTAGTATGGTTGTCAATCATGGGTTGAATGGTGAACGTTGAACGCGTATAAAGTGATCACTTAACTATCATTTGTAAATTCAAGATATCCATATTCTTCTTTATCTTTGTTAAGTAGTTAGGAAAGTGTAAAATATTTTACAACATTTTGAGTGTGTCCAAATACTTGTTCACAAAATCTGGATTATCTCCAATTACAGGAGTTATTTTCACATTATTTTTGACATCTCATCAAAGATGAAGAAGAATACGGAGACTGGGCATTTACGGGGCTGACGATCGTCATAGGCTGGTTTAAGTGATCACTTTACACACGTGTAACATTCGCCAATTCTACCCATTATTGACAACCACACTACTCTAATTCTTGGAAGTTCTATATATACGGATATATAGTTCTATATGCTGACAGTCGTCAGCCCGGTAAATGCCCAGACTTCCACTTTATTTTGCCAAAAAAAAAAGTACATTTTTAGGTTGATATAATTGTGAAATATTTTCTCGTTAGCCAGTTTTTGTCTTTAGGGATTCGTCTATCTACTTTATACGATTGCGTTTCCTTTTTATGATATTAGAGGGTTGAAAAGGGCTTACGTATTCCCAGTCGTATTAAAACCGTGTTTTACTACTTCCGACGTATTTTTCCATCCTCGGCATTTGAAGACAGGAAGTTATGAACCGGAATTTAAGACGAGGATTTATTTCACACGTTGTTTTATAACCGATATTCAAAAGGCATTAAATGTATAATCAAACGTTAAATACGACAAAGTAAGTGTCCTCAAGTGTCCTCAAGAATGTCCAGTATGTATTCTGCATTCTAGTATTTATTTTATGTAAATATAAAATGGGCAATATAAAGAACCAAGCATTCTTAGAATTGCCTGGGCAGTTTAAAAAGTTTTTTTTTTAATTCAATTTTTGCATGGTACATATTTTAAATACTTATTACTTCTAAATATTGAAGGCATAAACTTTGTGGATCATATTGATATATTATTTTGAGAAATAAAAAGACTTGGTTTTTTGATCCACTCACATTTTTATTAACAACCAAGTAGTTTCGGCAACAACCTGTTGCCCTCTTAATCAAACCCTGAAGAGGGCAACAGGTTGTTGCCGAAACTAGTTGGTTGTTAATAAAAATGTGAGTGGATAAAAAAATAAAGTCTTTTTATTTCTCAAAATATCTTACTAGTTCCCTTAGAAAATTCTCCTTGCCTATTATGTACAAAGATTTATAGCATATTTTGTTTATATGTCTTACAAATTATAGTGGATTTGTATAGTTCATAATTAATTAATAAAATCGATCCCTATAAACAATACAAAAGATACAGCAATACAATAAACACATAGGATTTCAATCAAGACTGGTCACATAGCTCATCTATTTGTCTTCTTCTTATTTGTAAATAAATTAAAAATGGATAGATATAATTATAAAGTGACTGTCGAATCAATTACTGGAATGAAAAAGTGCCTAAAGGAATGTGATAAAATACAAAATTGTATATAAAATATCGCATTGCCCGGCATTATGTATAATATAATACTGGAAGTCATGAGGGTACATTATATGTACATTTTTTTGACATCTCAACATATCGCTCACTCTTTCCAAGAACGTCATAAATCAAAAAACTTGATTTTTCAGGAGAACTTTTTTAAAGTTTTAAAATATAATACAATGTATTAAAAATGAATATCATGCCACTTATTGGCCTTTTTACTATGCAAGAGATCTTTTTTGGTTAAATCTGAAGGCATTTCTCTGTTTGAAAAATATTTAGTATATTTAAAACAAATTAAACAATACAGTTTCTTCAAAATGCAAAAACAAAATTTTCTGCCCTGTTGCGGGTAAATATTAAGTAAAAAATATGCCTCTTTTGCTGGGATATAGTACATTTTCTGGGCATTCCGAAAACATGCACAACTGAAAATTGTCGATTTTTGATTTATGACGTTCTTGAAAGGAGTGAGTGATATGTGAAGAAGAATATGAATGTCTGGGTATGACTTATGACCTTTCATGGGTTAGTTAAGTGATGACTTTACAAAGGATTCAATTCAATTATTGTAAATCAAAAATTAGCTCTCTAAAAATTTCCAACAGATTTTGCTATGACTCTTTTGGTCCAAGAGCTTACCGACATTACACTACGGAGGCTAATAATATTACACGCTTATAAAACCATAAACATGACCAAAAAATGACAAAAATGTAGTATTATTAGTTGGTTTCATTTTTTAACAAGTTCGTGTTCTGATGCTCCATTCGACTGAAATTAACAGCAAACCCTTGTAGAACAAGCTGAACTGCCTTTTAGTGAAGAGTGAATTATTAAGTCAGTTCATCCCTAGTGCCTACAGGAGCAGGGTGCAAAATATGCACCTTTAAAAGGTTCTGTCGCGCGTCGGCACAATTCATTTAGTAACCGCGATTCCTAAACTGTGGGGATCTCCAACTTTGTGTGGTTTAAAATTGTATGTAACGAAAATATATATGATGTTTTAAATATTATATTGCAATTTCAGATCCAATACGAACAAAACAATTCCATATAATGAAACAACAACTTTTGAGGATACAACATTTTGAGTGTGTCGTTCACAAATCTGAATGATCTCCAATTAGGAGTGATTTTTTAACATTATCTTTGACATTTCAACAAAGATGAAGAAAAATATGGAAACCTAGGTAGTTTTACGTTTAATTTGATAAATATCACTATTTTCATATCTCAACAAAGAAGAAGAATAAAATAGAAGTCTGTGCATTATCAGGGCTCATGTCCTATCATAGGCTGGTTAAGTGATTCTTTTTACACAGCTGTAACATTCACCAATCTATGTACATATGATTGACAACCTACTCAGATTTGGAACTTCTAGATATATTATAAACCTCATGACACAATACATTTGAATTCAGAACAATAATGTTTGTAGGATTGAGAAACCTTTTTAATGATTTTGCTTATCTCAGCCTTGCATTTTTTCGTTATATCACTTTTCGAACATGTTACAAAACATTTGATCTGATTTTATTTATTTAAATCGGCATCAAAATTAAAATATATAAAACTTGTGTGCGACCCATCGTGGCATATGGGATCGAATGTCAAAAGAGTGATCGAAATGAAGACTCTAAGGAACATATCTGGCAAGAGTCTACGAGATAGAATAAGGAACACCAGGATAAGAGAAATATGCGAGATCGGATATGTCGTTAGGTGGAGAAGGCAACGAAGAAGAAAATGGTATGAGCATGTGAGTAGAATGTAACCATCCAGACTCCCCCACATTACAATGGTCAACCCCAATGTAGACGACTCCACGGCAAACCACCAAAGAGATATATTGGGAGCTAGGAATCGACTTCGCAGGATGCTAATCCCTCTTAAAATCAGGCCACAATGTCTACACTAAGCAGAAGAAGAAGAAGAGGTTTAAAAACTATGTTTATTATCTTATTCTTTGTTTATTATTTTTATTTTTTCGTCAAATTGTAGTATTATTCATACTCAATATTAATGTTTTGATAGAATTTAAAATATTAAATACTTGTGTTTTTACATTATCGTTTTTTTTTTAAATTTCATACTATATCTGTAAGCCTAAGCGGCTCATTATTAAAAATAGGTATCAAATTGTGGTAGAGTGGGTTAAAACCGAGAAACTCTAACTCAAGAGTCCGCGACACTAACCACGGGACTACAATCCGACACAATTGTTACAATTTATTGTAACTTATTGCCTCCTTTTCTTATATCACCATTCGAATATCTATCAAACTTTGATATGTTGTAATTCGTTTTGAGAAGCGCAGATTACAAAACGAGTAGTAGCATTTAGTCTTTATTGTGTCACAGCTTACATTATCACAGTTGAGCTGTTGGCTTGATGCATAATGCGATTTTGTCGGGGGTGGCTACTGTGCACAGTGCAAGGGTAGAGGGGTGAGTGTCACTTCCCGTTTGTGCAAGTCTCAACCTACCCTCTAGGCAGACTGAGTGCCCTACAACTTCAAATTTCAGAAGCAAATTCAAAGTTGAAAATGGGTCATTTGGGCCGACTTGACAAATTCAATTGTAAAACTTTGTGTCGTTATAAATACGGCATAATTTGTCTGCCTCCATAGTGCAGTGGTAAGCGTATTAAGTTACCATGCTGGAGGTCATGGGGTCGATTCCCAGGGGTTCAAATGAAATTCAATTAAATTAATTTTTAATATCACCCTGGCCTGTTAAGAAAACTTTACAATACAGGTATATAAAATAAACGACAACTTAAAATTTTTACTCCACATTTTTATGCAAATATATAAAAACATATTATTACACAGAAACACACACACACACACATATATATATATATATATATATATATATATATATATATATATATATATATATATATATATATATATATATATATATATATATATATATATATATATATATATATATATATATATATATATATATATATATATATATATATATATATATATATATATATATATATATATATATATATATATAAACATGTCGGATACAACGAAACCCGGTCAAATAAAATTAATGTGGAAAAAACTACATAGTTGTTATTTTATTCTATAAAATGCAGTTCCACCAAGAAATGTCAGTACAAAATTTAAGTTCGTGTACATGAATGTAAAAGTCATTATTTTGCTTTAAATTTATGTGAAAAATAAGTATTTATTCGTGTAGTTTAAAATCTGAAAATCACTTGAAATTGTAAAGCGTTTAATTGTAAAGCCTTGAGGTGAATTCTCACAAAAACTGCTCTATACAAATTGTTATTTTGAATGCCACACTATGTGAAATTTAAAATTTATTCGGTAAATACTACAATTTCTTAATATCTATTGTAATACGTATTTCGATGCATTCCACGTTATTATCAAGTACTTGATAATGATACGGCATGCATCGTCACACGTGTGATAATAGGTTTTGATAAATAATCGAAAGACAGTATTTGGGGATCCAAAATAAATTATCTGAAAAAATACCATATGGAAAGATACGAGTATATGAAGTAATTAGTCATATTTTCTTATTCTGTTTTTACCTTATGTTTTTTTATATTTTCTCATTTGTTATATTTTTTCATAGGTTATTAATTATGCTTATTACCATTTGCTTTTCTCATTTGTTTCTTTTCAATATGCTCCTTATGCA
Source organism: Brachycentrus maculatus (assembly GCF_059751285.1). NCBI lineage: Eukaryota > Metazoa > Arthropoda > Insecta > Trichoptera > Brachycentridae > Brachycentrus > Brachycentrus maculatus. The sequence continues at coordinate 842,117 of NW_028281167.1, read as the reverse complement.
TATTTATTATACCTGTTTATTGTTTTTATATTTTGCAATTTAAAAACAAGTATATATTTTAAGTTAAGTTTTTTTAACTTTATTATTTGTGTTCAGTTAATCCCAAATCCCAAAATAAGAAATAGAAATAACTCATCAAGGATATTAAATGACTTATGTTTGCAATATGTTTTGAAAAATATATTAATAAATAACCGACATCTGTTTATCATTTTCGTTCTCTAGATAGAAGAAATAATACTAATAAATTATTAAAGAAAACACTTCGTTTTTTACCACTTGAGTTTTATTATAGACTACTTGTTTTAGAAGTTAAACTTTCATCATTCAGGTCTGTAAAGTAACTAAAATATAAAATATAAAATTGTTCTATAAATAAGGAGAGAGGAAAGTAAGGGGAAGGGGTTAGTCAAGGGACGGAGTTTGAGTTTGACTAACCCCTTCCCCTTACTTTCCCCTCTCCTTATTTATAGAACAATTTTATATTTTATATTTTAGTTACTATACAGACCTGAATGATGGAAGTTTAACTTCTGAAACATGTAGTCTATAATAAAACTCAAGTGGTAAAAAACGAAGTGTTTTCTTTAATAATTGTAACATGTCTTACCACAAAGTTAATGCCGAAACAATAAATAAAATACTAATAAATTGTGAAAGTATATGAAATCAGTATATACAAGATCATATTGATTTTCCGATTCAATTTACGTCACTTGAGAATTAATTTATCGTTAATTGAAGGAAATTCAGCGGTAGATAAGTGTCAAGCATCGCGTGTGTCGGACACATGTTGCGCGTCAAGCAATACCGAGAGAGCTTCGAGGATTATATTGTGGACCTGTCACGCGTTGTATGAGAAGGGTCGACGTACACGTGACATATCTCTCAGGGAGCAGCTACTGACATTCCTAACATTTTACAAAGAGTGTTAGATTTTTACGAAAACTGTATATCTGCTAAGGAATCCAAGCAGAAGTGCTTTACGTACCGTAGAACGGGGCTACTTGAACTTTGATGTGTTACTTGAGCCCAGTATAAAAAAATATTTAGATCGTGGTATCTATCGAAGTATCGTGACAATAAGTGTCACCTGTCAGCTAAACAATGAATCATGTCGATACGTTCATTATTGTAGACCAAATACAGATTTAAATCTTTTTTGTACTGGGCTCAAGTAATTTTATTTATTGTTTCGGCATTAACTTTGTGGTTAAGACATGTTACAATGATTAAAGAAAACACTTGTTTTTTACCACTTGAGTTTTATTATTGACTACATGTTTCAGAAGTTAAACTTCCATCATTCAGGTCTGTATAATAACATTATTATACAGACCTGAATGATGGATGTTTAACTTCTGAAACATGTAGTCAATAATAAAACTCAAGTGGTAAAAAACAAGTGTTTTCTTTAATCGTTGGGCCCAAGAAACACATCAAATTTCAAGTAGCCCTGTTCTACGGTACTACAAAAGGATAGTTTTTAATTATTTTTTGCGAATGTTTGTGCCTAGAATTTTCACTCATGAATTACATTAATTATAGTAAATTTAAACATAAAGAGTAAATCCACTCACGAGTAGACAAAGGTTATGAAACTTTAAAAGTTAAAGACTAAGGGTCACGATAAGCGGCGTTGCATAAGCCGTATCTAGATTTCAGAGTCACTTCCACGGTTGGTAATTTTTTTTAAAAATATTTAGACAAAAACTCCCGATTAACTGCTACTAATGAAACAATTAGTCATTCTTTGAGTATTCGTTCAATCAAAGTAAAATTTTACATTATTTTTTGATATCTAAACAAAGATGAAGAAAAATTTGGAATTCTGGGCATTCACAAGGCTTAAGACATATCGCTCACTCCTTTCAAGAACGTCATAAATCAAAAATCGTCAATTTTCAGTTGTGCATGTTTTCGGAATGCCCAGAAAATGTACTATATCCTAGCAAAAGAGGCATATTTTTATCTTAATATTTACCCGCTACAGGACAGGAAGTGTTGTTTTTGCATTTTGAAGAAAATGTATTGTTTATTTATTTTTCAAAATAAACTAAATATTTTTCAAATGGAGAAAAAACATTCAGGTTTTACCTAAAAAGATCTGTTGCACAGTGAAAAATTCAATAAGTGGCTTGATATTTATTTTTAACACATTGTATTATATTTTTAAACTTTAAAAACGTTCTGCTGGAAAATCAAGTTTTTTGATTTATGACGTTCTTGAAAGAAGTGAGCGATATCTATGGACTTTGTTAATTGATCACTTTACACACTATAACATTTACCATGATTACCAACCACACTACAAAAATCCTAGAAACTTCTAGTTATATTGATCGAACTTGTAACACATAGTATGCGCGAATTTAGAGTAACCATCTACGGTGAGATGAGGAAAGCTTTTATTAAGCAGAGACTCTTTCCATTTGTTTGTGAGGTCCGACTCCTGGTATATGTTTACATACTTGAAAAACGCTCGAAAACATGATTTTCAATTATTTTCGTTTAAAATTTGACCCATTCATTTATTTAAAACATATGTATATAAATATTTATATGTATATATATATATTTATATATATATATATATATATATATATATATATATATATATATATATATATATATATATATATATATATATATATATATATACATAAATATATATATATATATATATATATATATATATATATATATATATATATATATATATATATATATATATATATATATATATATATATATATATAAACATATATATATATATATATATATATATATATATATATATATATATATATATATATATATATATATATATATATATAAATTATTTATTAATTTTGCACAGCCCTGTTTGCAAGATATATACAAAGAATACATCACGTGTTTCGGATTATTCCCCAAGTATTCCAGGATTGTTGAATAAACATATAAAGATACAAGGGGTAGTTATTTGTTTGATGGTACGGTTCCATACTCCATTATTCTGTTAGATTTCTCTTGATTCCTTATAAAATACTAAGAAATATTTCGCGAAACCATAGATCAGAAGAGTTCAACGAGTATTGAGAAACTTCTGGAAGAAAATGTATCTGTTTATTTGTTGATGTTTTTGCTGATAATTTTAAGCACATTTCATGAGCTTTGATAGACGTCTCAACACGGATGAATCAGAATATGTGAGTTTTTGTATTCACCCAGACTTCCACATACTAATTCATCTATGTTTAGGTGTCAATATCTCTAATGTAGAAAAATCTAATTTGTAAACAAAAAAATGTAAATACTTAAAATATTTTCGGAATGCCAAGAAAATGTACTTTATCTCAGCAAAGGCGACATATATTTAACTTAATATCTACCCGCTGCAATGCAGAAAGTGTCGTTTTAGCATTTTGAAGAAAAGGTTTTGTTTAATTATTTTTTTAAATATACTAAATATTTTCAAATGGAGAAAAAACATTCAAGTTTTTCCTGAAAAGATCTGTTGCATTGTAAAAACGTCAATAAGTGGCTTGATATTTATTTTTTTTACATTTTATTATATTTTTGAACTTTAAAAACGATCTCCTGAAAAATCAAGTTTTTTGAAATATGACGTTGTTGAAAGGAGTGAGTGATGTGTGTGTATTTATAATACTTTCTTTTTATAACAACGATATTCTATCATATAACGTACGTTAGTTAGTATGTGGAACATATGTTATCTGTGGAAGTCGACCCAACGACGTGAATAAAGAACTATATGTTAATGGGATTCATTTAATATACTTAAAAGGTTTCCTTAATCGGGTTTAAAAGAAACCTGCGCACTTCATTGGAATAAATAATGAGTATTCGCATAGATTTCCAGCGAACGAAAATTCCCACCAAATGATTACATTGAAAGAAATCGTACGTTAAACAAAAATCAATATAAAAAAACGTAAATGTTCGTCCGTTAAAAATCTTTTAAGGTTGCTTTTAATTTTATTATAAATTATTATTCTTTATAAATAATAATGAATGAGGTTTTTATTTGTGACAAGTAAAAACATGTTTTTTGAAAAACATTTTGTTAAACGTAATAAAACACAACATTTTGAGTGTGTCCAAATACTTGTTCACATAATCTGGATTATCTCCAATTACAGGAGTTATTTTCATATTATTTTTTGACATCTCATCAAAGATAAAGAAGAATATGGAAGTCTGGGCATTTACGGGGCTTACGACCGTCATAGGCTGGTTTAAGTGATCACTTTACACACGTGTAACATTCACCAATTCTACCCATTATTGACAACCACACTACTCAAATTCTTGGAAGTTCTATATATATGAACCAATTTAGAAACCTTGTTCATGAATCACTAGAACTTCACTAGAGACATCTATTGGTGAGATGTAAAGAATTTAAGTAGTGTGGTTGTCAACAATGGGTAGAATTGGTGAATGTTACACGTGTGTAAAGTGATCACTTAAACCAGCCTATGACGGTCGTAAGCCCCGTAAATGCCCAGACTTCCATATTCTTCTTCATCTTTGATGAGATGTCAAAAAATAATATGTAATAAAACACAATAAATACTAAACATTGCTCATGACAGACAGCGTGCGCACCTTGAGAGATAATTATTTTGACAAACATTTTTTAGCGCAATGTCAGCGCCATCTGTTGAATGTAATAGACACACAATTTAAACTAGACAATGGTCATGGCGGACGGCTGCTGTCGACTGAATATTACATCGATAACCTTTCTTATCTTTGTGCAAAATTATATTCAAAATATCAACACAAATATTTTACAACTCGTTTCATTTAAAATTATATTTAAAAAAATATAATATTTTCTGGTACGTTGCATGCTGTGTTGGCATTTTCGCATTGGTCGCAATCTCCAGCGGCTCGGAAGACGCTAGCGTGGAATATTGTGCTGAATACAGAATGAAGCTGACGTGGTACTTAATTCCACGAGCACAGATTCTGTGACGTGTTCCGCACAAAGCACAAATTCGATCCGTGCGAATTTGAGACATAGCCCAATTCTACGTACATCACAAATGTTCAGAATCACAAATCCAATTAAACCGATAAACATACTCGTGTTTTAATCATTCCTGTGTTTTTAATTGATTATAGTAAAATAAATATTCTGTCCTAAAATACATAATTTTTAAAATGTCTAAAAAATATAAATAAATTATTTTAAGGCAATTTCCCTGTATTAAATACAAAATAAAGCTTTGTATAAAAATATGAATAAATTATCTTCAGGTTGTTTTACCACATTAAATACAAGACGAATAAAAACATGTATAAAAAGTATGAATTAATCATATTGAGGCTATTTAGCCACATTAAATACAGACATATTGTATAAAACTATGTGTAAAAAATGTTTTAATTATATTGAGGCTATTTTGCCACATTAAAATCAATATAAATAATAATTTGTATAAAAATATAAATTAATCGTATTAGTCATAAAAATACAAGACAAATAAAAGTATGTATAAAAATATGAATAAATCATCTTGAGGCTTTTTTGCCATAATAAATACAATACAAATAAAACTTTGTTTAAAAATATAAATAAATCATCTTGAGTTTTTTTTACCATCATAAATACAAGACAAATAAATGTATATATAAATATATGAATAAATCATCTTCTGGCTATTTTGCCATAATAAATACAATACAAATAAAACTTTGTTTAAAAATATAAATTAATCATCTTGAGTTTTTTTTACCATCATAAATACAAGACAAATAAATGTATATATAAATATATGAATAAATCATCTTCTGGCTATTTTGCCATAATAAATACAATACAAATAAAACTTTGTTTAAAAATATAAATTAATCATCTTGAGTTTTTTTTACCATCATAAATACAAGACAAATAAATGTATATATAAATATATGAATAAATCATCTTCTGGCTATTTTGCCATAATAAATACAATACAAATAAAACTTTGTTTAAAAATATAAATTAATCATCTTGAGTTTTTTTTACCATCATAAATACAAGACAAATAAATGTATATATAAATATATGAATAAATCATCTTCTGGCTATTTTGCCATAATAAATACAATACAAATAAAACTTTGTTTAAAAATATAAATTAATCATCTTGAGTTTTTTTTACCATCATAAATACAAGACAAATAAATGTATATATAAATATATGAATAAATCATCTTCTGGCTATTTTGCCATAATAAATACAATACAAATAAAACTTTGTTTAAAAATATAAATTAATCATCTTGAGTTTTTTTTACCATCATAAATACAAGACAAATAAATGTATATATAAATATATGAATAAATCATCTTCTGGCTATTTTGCCATAATAAATACAATACAAATAAAACTTTGTTTAAAAATATAAATTAATCATCTTGAGTTTTTTTTACCATCATAAATACAAGACAAATAAATGTATATATAAATATATGAATAAATCATCTTCTGGCTATTTTGCCATAATAAATACAATACAAATAAAACTTTGTTTAAAAATATAAATTAATCATCTTGAGTTTTTTTTTTAAATAATAATATACAAGACAAATAAAAGTATTTATAAATATATGAATTAATCATCTTGATGCTTTTTTGTTATATTAAATACATGGCAAATTAAACTATGAATGAAAAATATGGATAAGGCTTTTTTGGCATATTAAATACAAGACAAATAAAAGTATTTATAAATATATGAATTAATCATCTTGATGCTTTTTTGCCATATTAAATACAAGGCAAATTAAACTATGAATGAAAAATATGGATGAGGCTTTTTTGGCATATTAAATACAAGACAAATAAAAGTATTTATAAATATATGAATTAATCATGTTGAGGCTTTTTTGCCATATTAAATACAAGGCAAATTAAACTATGAATGAAAAATATGGATAAGGCTTTTTTGGCATATTAAATACAAGACAAATAAAAAATGTATAAAAAAGGTTGAATAAATCATCTTGAGGCCATTTAGCCATATCTCATAAAACATATGCTCTATTTTTATACCTCAATAAACAACGTTTGACATTTTTTTACGGTGACAAATAGCTGAACACGGAAAGTGGAAAATTACTTCTTTGAAACGGGGTACCGTACATAAATTTCCTCGAGAGCGCACCTACCTTTGAAGGCTCAATTTAATAAATACGTTTTGTTTTTATTTTTCATACGATCTCCCGTGAACGGTACGCTCTCCATCATTATAATGTGACCTGTCTGCTTGTTTGTGTCTTCATAATGCTGTTATAGTACTGTGTACAATTTCTACCAACCATCTGCGGCATTGTGAATCTTTGCATGCGTGATAAATGAACAAAATTGATATTATAATGTAAACTCTCTACTTCGTGTCTTCATAATTATGTGTAAAACTTAGCATTCGTGCTAATTGGACAAAATTGTCATTATAATGTGACTTGACAAATTTGTGTCTTCATAATGCTGTTATAATACTGTGTACAATTTTTACCCACCTTATGCGGCACTATGAATCTTTGCATACGTGATAACTGAAAAAAATGGCATAATAATGTGACCTATCTGCTTGGTGTCTTTATAATTTTGTGTAAAATTTGTACTCAACATCTGGGGCACTTTGAATCTTAGCATATGTGCAAAGTGGACAAAATGCTCATTTTAATGTGATTCATTTATATATGTGGCGTTTAATTATTAGAAATCCATTTTAATTTATATTTTAAGTGTTAAAATGAAACATTGATTTTAAGAGTCTACTAAATTGTATTTTACTGTTAAAAACACATAAAAAATGTTGTGACAGTTGTTTCACCCCGTTTGGCATTTTCTAACAAAAAATGACATTTAATATAAACAATTGTCACAAATTTAATTTTTAAGTGTTTTTAACAAAAAAAAAATAGAATTATGTAGACTCTAGAAATCAGTGTTTGATTTTAAAACTTAATATATAAATTATAATGTGTTTTGACAATAGGTTTCAATCTTTATAATGCTGTTATTATACTGTGTACAGTGTCTACAAACTATCTGTGCCACTTTGAATTTAAGCATTCGCGCTAATTGGACACAATTGTCATTTATATATATATATTATATATATATATATATATATATATATATATATATATATATATATATATATATATATATATATATATATATATATATATATATATATATATATATATATTATAACACTTTGTATAACTGTTAATGTCAAATCAGTACAAAATTAATAAAAACGAATTATTTTTTTAATCAGTTGATCTTCGTCCCAAGTAATATTAATATATTTTGAAATAATTTAAAAATAAATGAACTTAAAAGTCTTATACGAGTGTTTTGTTTTTAATGTTTTGAATAATATGAAGAATTACAGTTTTCGTAATTCTAAGTATTTTTTAACTTTTATTTTTAATCTGAAATTCTGTTACCATGCATAAAAAAGTAAAAAAAATAACAAATAAAGAATATGCATTTTTCTATATTTTTTAAATTCCACGTCTGTAGATTTAAAAAAAAAATTAAAAAATATATATTCTTTATTTGGTAGGTTACACAGAGGTCTTATTTTTCAAAGGCTCAGACAGACTTCAATTACCTTTAATAAAATACATTTGAGGTCACCTTTAATACACTTTCAGCTGTATTTTACGACTGAAATAGATTTCGAAACATTTTCCACACCATTAGATGCTACATTTTCTCTCTGCTAATAAAACCACTCATACACAAAAAAAATATTGAGCCAATTGAAATTCATCGACGATAAAGGCGTCACTTCAAATCTGTGCATGAAACTGACGCGAAAAACCACCCTGTCATGACGTCACTGACGCGTCAGTACCACGCATGCAAACAAATGACGCACGTTAAAGAAAAGAAGATTAAATCGATTCAATAAAAATTAATCCTCTTTTCTTTCACTAAATTTTTCAGTATTAATTATAAATAATAAATTTTGTTAGTTATTATCTTTTATAAGCTTCAGACATTGGATCATTTCTCTCAAACTTAGTGAATTATAAAAAAAAATCATTAAGTTTGAAAGTCTGTTGTGTTACGTAATTTAAATTGTATTTCAAAAGTATGACAGTACTGCATTGATAACTAAAATACTTTTCCAATCGCTTTCTTACTTTGAAGATAAAAATTTTTGAGATAGAAAAATTGAGATTGGAAGTAAAAATATAAAAATATCTTAAGAAATATTAAATATTTAAAAAATATATATTTTAACTTCCAATCTCAATTTTTCTATCACAGAAATTTTCATCTTCAAAGTAAGACAGCGATTGGAAAAGTATTTTAGTTTTCAATGCAATACTGTCATACTTTTAAAATATAATATAAATTACGTAACAGAACAGAGCAGAAATATCTAAAATGAAAGCCAAAATATAAATCATGTAAATAATTATAACAAAGAACTCTCTGAAAAATCATAATATGAAAAACAAATGCCAAGATTCAAATAAATAAGATACATCTTGGTAACAACTGTCCATTTTTATATTTATTTTACTTGGTTAATGCACTTTTTCCTTAAATCTAATGTAAGCAGTGTTTCTACGCATCCCGCATCATTTTAAACACATTTTACGGTGTTTGAAAATGTATGTATCCAAGAAGTGCCACAATAGATTTTAAGATATTGTGTATTTTACAAGTGAAATTTAAAAAAATAATCAATGAATATTCAAGTAACATTTTGAGTGTGTCCAAATACTTGTTCACAAAATCTGGATTATCTCCAATTACAGGAGTTATTTTCATATTATTTTTTAACATCTCATCAAAGATGAAGAAGAATATGGAAGTCTGGGCATTTACGGGGCTGACGACCGTCATAGGCTGGTTTAAGTGATCACTTTACACACGTGTAACATTCACCAATTCTACCATTAAAAAAAATAAAAATAAAAAATAAAATTAAAAAATTAAAAAATTCAAGTATGTATTATTTTAATTATAAAATATAAAATCACAAAGCTAGTGCTTCAAATATAAATAATATACTGATTACTTCTTACTTATTCGAGATAGTAAGTGATTTTAAAAATAAAACTAAATAATAAAATATAATAATAATAATAATAAAATTGGATAACTTATATAGCGCCATTTTCGTAAAAAAAATACCTCAAGGGTAAAAAAATATAGTACTTCATATTATTTTTATAAATCAGTTGATTTTTATGATCGATGTTTGTAAACATTTTGATGATCAGAATAAGAGTCGCTTTTCAAATATTCCCTGCATAGTAAGATAACACGAAAATTTTTCAATCTAGGGGTTTTTTTCGTTGAACGTTTTATGTCCCGTAGTATAAAATCATCCCTTGATATATTTAAAAAAGAAAAATGACGTACGTTTTGAATCCAACAATTATAATACCTTAAAAAACTTTCGAGGTGAAAGAATTTTCTTTTGCGAGGTTTTCAAGTCTAGACATCAGCTTTAGAGAAAGTTGTTTTTCAAATTTAAATTACCAGAATTTATTCGGAGTGCCTTAACTTAGCTTACTGTTGTTACTTACCTACCGCGTAATATATCTTTCTGCAAGAAAAGCTAAGAGGTATTTAATAAAAATACAGCTTAAGAGAGAAAATTCTTTTAAAACCCTGACATTGGGTCATAAAAAAAGGCTGTGCGGTTTTTTGGTCATCTTTGGACAAAAATTTTATGTATTGAAAATCAAATTTAATCAAATATGTATTGACCACTATTATTTGTGACCATTTGCCATTTTTCGGGTAGCTTCATAATTCTATCGGAATAGAACTTTTGTGGTTTATCATCGAAAAACTTGGCCAAGTAATTTTCAGCGGCTCTTCGGTCGACCTATTTTTTACCATCAAGAGATTTTTACAGAGACCGAAACAAATAGTAATCAGTGCAAGATCCGGACTAAATGGTGGATACATCAAAACTATCCAAACAAATACCGTCAATTAGTTCAGAGTCATAAAAGATGTGTGTGGCCGGGCATTGTCATGATGGAAGACAACTCCCATTCCGTTGGCCAATTCTGGTCGTTTTTCTGGATTGCTTCTTTCAAACGGTCAAGTTGTGCACAGTACAGGGCTGCATTGATAGTTTCGCCAGGTTACAACAACTCATAATAGACAACTCTCTTCCAATCTCACCAAACACTCAGCATAACATTGTTTGCCGATAATCCAGGCTTTGAAGTCGTTTGTGGAGGGTCACCAGCATATGTTTTGGCATTTTCAAACATTCGTTTGAAAATGCTATAACTTGGCGAAACAATTGTCACAATATTATTTTTTATGTGTTTTTTTATTATTAATAAAATACAACTTAGTAGACTCATACTAACACAGACTTAATACATAAAATAAAAAATAGTAATTAATGCATTTATTTCAAATGCTTTATCATGCAAGTTTTTACTGTCAATTACATTCTCTTGATAAATTTATTTTACTGTTCTTTCTTCGCTCGTACTTCTTATTCCCCCAAATCATCTCAACACATCTTTCTTAATTGCATTGATAATGGTTATCTCAGCCTTGCATTCTTTTCTTATATCACTTTTAGAACATCTATTATACATCGTTTTTCCACAGTGATAATAAATTTAATTATTGTGTTATCTACCTTTGATCTTCCCTGCATGTGCCTTCCTCCATTCAGTTGGATCCAAGCGTCCCATCTTCTTCTGTATAGGGTTAGAGTATTCCACTGGTTGAGAAGCACTGGACCATCTGACCTCACGACGCCAGGACCAGACCCACAGTCGAATCTATGAAAAATACACAATTTAGTGATTAGTGTTTTTTTTAAAGGTTTTAAAATATGGTTTAGGTGTAAGGGGTAGTGAAGAAATAAGAGAATATGACCATGATATAGAAAACAGGTGATAAAAAATGAAATTTAAATGATCTTTATGCAAAGAAAGAAGAAAAAACGTCAACATAGGACAGACACCTTTTTATTCTTTAATATCTTATTTAGATTTAGTGTGAACTGTATTGCATCGAAACACGTGTCACAATAGATTTTCAAGAAACAGTGGTATATACAAAATGAATTTTAAATTAAATATGGACTGATTTTACCACAAAGTGACTACCAAATTAATTAATGAACGAAAGAAGAAGCTGATAAAGATGAAAAATTATTTTACAGTAAAAAAGTTAAGAGAAAAAAAAAAATAAAAGTATAAAAACGAAAAAAATAAGTTTAAAACAAAAAATGGCTAAATGTGCTGATTTAAAAAAAAGTAAAAGAATTGAATGAAATAAAAGCATAGTTTTGTGTTGTTGCTGGCTGTCTTTTTTTGTGCCATCCTTTACAATTGTTTCAGTAAATTTTAATTATTTTTTAAAATAAACAGAAGTTACAAGTGTCATTTCTGAAAAACAATTAATATTTCCTTCCAAATACGTCTCAAGTTGTCTGGCATTTCTCGAAAATTAAATTTGTTCGCCGTAAGGCGGCAGTTAACATTTACGATGAAAATCACTGGGGTGACCAACAAACAATGAATTATTAAAAATAAAACGTAATAATTAAAAAATATTTAGACACTTATTTGTTTAACTAAAGCTGTTTGTAACGACTAATGGTACTGGAACACTTATGATGAGGAAGACGGAAACGCGCAATGAAAGTCAATCATTTATTTTCCTTACGATTATTACTGTTACGTACAACAGATGGCGCTGCTATTTCGATCAAGGAAGCAATTTTTTCACGTAGCAAGACTAAAGTGGCAATGGGCAAGACATGTTGCAAAACAAAACACCACAAGATGGACCCCTAAATTTTAAGATGGAGACCTTGGGAGAGTAATAGAGACGTCGGAAGACCTCAAAAAAGATAGTCCGACGACGTGTAAGCAGTAACCAACCAAAAAATGTAAGGATGCGGATACAATACACGGATGCAAAGTGGAGTACAATAATCACTCATTTGATAAAAAATAAAGGTCTAAATATACTACACACATGCAATAGAGGACTAAAATTAGATTACATAAAAATATTAGAAATTAAAAAGGCAATTAATAATAATTTACAACTAATAAATACACAAGTAAATGATTTTTCTAAAAGTAACTGTCAAAAAGTAGACTGCCAATCAACACAAAAAAATAAAGCCACTTGAGATCTACCCAAGCTTCTTTGCCTAACCGTCAAAATATTTTGAAAATTGTTAAGTAGATAGTGTTTTAGTATTAATCAGTCTTAATAAAGAAGGGGTTAGCTTCGAAACCGGTATACATTATCCTTAAGCTATAATAAAATATTTATAGTAATTTTAAAACAAAGTTACATTTTTATTATAAAGAAAATACTATTTTCTTTAACTTTGTCATAGAGAAAAATACCTGTCATAAGTATATAAAAATGCGGTAGGTATTGTTAAAATTTAAAAAAAAAACAGTGAATAGCTTTAGGGAATTTATGATTTTGAGAAAATTAACCTTTGGATTTTTAGTTATTAAGATGAATATAACATCTAAATCTCTACAAAACTATTTGTTTTGTACTTTTCTGTTTAAGTTGTTAAAAAATGGCCTTATTTTTTTGGGTGGTATATTTTTCATCACAAATAAGAAAGAAAAAACTCGCCATATTGTTTCTAGAAATTGCCTTATAGTGTCTTGATCTTCGTTGGAATAAAAACGTTTGAAACGAATTACGTTGGTCTTTTGTTAGTAAAGCAATAAAAAAACGTAATTACCATACTCAAAAGAAAACTCAATACACTTTGGAGAGAATTATGAAAACAGTACGAAAATATCGAAAATTGAATAGAGAAAAGAATTATGAAAATTCTAATAATATTTCAACGTTCTAAAAAGTCACTGAGGTAGATTTATATAGAAATCCAGCCATTTACGGACTTGTGACTCGTCATTGGCTGGTTTAAAGTGAAGATCACTTTACGACATTGACCATTAATTTTTTTTCTTAATTTGTTTTAAATTACCTAACGTCCAAGTGACTCTGTAATCAAGCTACGGCTTATGCAACACCGCTTATCATGACCCTACTCAGGCTTCAACCTTTTAAATTTTACAGCCTATGCCTACTCGTGAGTGGATTTACTCTTTATGTTTAAAGTTACTACAATTTCTTGTAATTTATGCGTGAAAATTCTAGGCAAAACACTCGTCTTTCTTCTCTTCGAACCTTAACAATATGTTGGTTTGATTGTTCAATACACAAAGGAAAGGTGATAAACCCTGCGCTTCAAGTTCCAGTCTTTGTTACCCACATTGGAGTGACAAAAAATCTACCAAAGTAAAAATGAGAATGTTAGTTTTTTTTCTAAATTTGATGTCTCCTAAATTCATTAAACGATTTCTATGAAGTTTTTAAACAACGTTGCATTTTAATATTCTCGTGTTTTTATTCACAAATATTTTTACCTGGAATAAACAAAAATATGCTAACTAACTAACTAACTAACCATCTTATAAAAGTAGACAGAAAGAATAGAACGTCACTCAGAAAAGAATAGAAACAATCTTCGCCTCTTTTACGTCATCTCTTCATACATACACGCCGATTATTCCAACTCCTGACGTGTCCACTTTGAAGGATTTTAAATACTTGAGCATGGCAAGTTTTCCTAGGTCTTCTTCTACTTACACTACCAACCAGATTCACCTCACAAATTCCTTTTACTACCCTTTCTTCACTCATTCGATTCACTTGCCTAAACCATCTAAACATACCTTTTTAAAGTAAAAAATAGTTTTTTGTTAAAAGCGGCTATATATACAACCTATGTGTTAAATGTAACAGCAACACATGAGATACTTAACATTGCTCATGGTGGACAGCTTGCTTCTTAACAAATACAATTATCATTTTTACTATTGACGATTGCTTTATTGTTACATAAATTGAGTCATACATTTATTGTCTTGTGGAACGACATGTTGATTATTAAAAAATAAACAGTTCCACCTACTTTAAAAAACATCTGTATTTTTCGAAACCAGTCCTCTAAAATAAAATTCAATTAGTAGTCTAATCTTCTTCTTCTAACCCTTATCCGCACCCAATGGTGCATAGGGCACTGCATCTTATTGATGCAGTGCTATCGTGAGCGTTAACATATGAAGGCAAGGTGATCACTCAAGCGCTTCAGGGACCAGTCCAGGGTAAAATTAAGTAAATGTCAGGATGTAAAATCACTAATATTTATTTCATCCTGTTTTGAATATTGAAAGCATTAACTTTGTGGATCATCTTGATATATTATTTCGAGAAATAAAATTACTTTGTGTTCTGATCCACTCACATTTTTATTTAACCAACTAGTTTCGGCAACAACCTGTTGCCCTTCTGTGAGGGCAACAGGTTGTTGCCGAAACTAGTTGGTTAAATAAAAATGTGAGTGGATCAGAACACAAAGTATTTTTATTTCTCGAAATAATTTATTTCATCCCCCTGGGAATCGAACCCGAGACACGCGAACAACTAACGCTAATACAAGTGTATAAATTCAAATACTAAATTTTTCGGATACATTGTGAAATGATCATATGGATATTAGAAATGTGTGCTTTCTTCTTCCTTTCTTTTTCATTTAACAAGCCACAACAACGCGTAGCCATAGCTATTTATACGTACATGAGTGTTCATTACTCTCTTTTGTAAATTCTCACACCTGAATTTCTATTCCGCTGTTTCACTGAAATAGAAGTGATTTTGCGCCCTTAGTGCTTTTGGCGTCCAACGGAAGCCGTAATTAAAGCTGCGAAGTGAGCGTCGGCGTCGGCGTCGGCGGCGTCTCGCTTTCAAGCCGTCAGTCGCGTATACTTAACGCTAAAACCGCGTCGGATTAATATTCGCGGTGAATCTAATACCGCGACATTCAATTTCCACGTATATATTACACGGCTGAATAAATTTTCTTTTGTAGAATTTAAATGCTTTCTTCGTACCTAGTTATTAATGGAATTTAAATTGTTTTTGAGAAATATTTTGTTTCAGAGAAAAATTCTAGACATAATGTTCATTTATGCATAATATATGAATGTTTCATTTTTACATTATATGTTAATGTTATTACATTAACGTTGTCCTGCCTAAACAGACCTCAAAGATTATTTACTGTTCTTTATTAGAATCCATATTAAGATATGGAATTAAGTCTTGGGGCCTTTCCAAGAAAACAAATTTAATGATGGTTTAAAATTTGCAATATTACATAGTCAAAAAATTTGTTCCCAGTCATATATATATATATATATATAGTCAAAGGGACAATCCAATCTTGATGTATAAAACAATGATTAAAGAAAACACTTGTTTTTTACCACTTGAGTTTTATTATAGACTACATGTTTCAGAAGTTAAACTTCCATCATTCAGGACTGTATAATAATTAAAAAATAAAATATAAAATTGTTCTATAAATAAGGAGAGGGGAAAGTAAGGGGAAGGGGTTAGTCAAGGGCGGAGTTTGAAAACAAAGGAAAAATGGAAAGCAAAGGTGAAGAATTTTGAAACAATATATTATTTGATAAATTAGTATAACAATTTAGGTTTTTTTGGATTTCTAAATTTTCAAGATAATTCATAATTTGGCCTTTATATGGAACAAGGTGTAATAATTTTAATTTTTGAGAGTAAAATGAGTGATTAGTTTATTTGATAAATAAACATTTAAAATTACTGCCGGTACGTGGAATATTGTGGATGAGTATCTTCGTTGAACAACAAACTAGACAAAAATACGAAATATTCTAGCACACAACCATGATACACGATTTACACACAACGAAGGTTTGATGGTCCCAAGAATTAACAGTAAATATGGAAGTCGAATACTGCAATATATCGTTTCGAATATTTTTAATTTGTTGCCGATGGATGTTAGAGGTCTAAATAAAATATGGAACAAAGGCAAAATAAAGGAATGGGTAAATGATCAAGAGTTAATTTTATGAGAAATGTAAAATGTTTATATTCTTAATTTTTCTCTCTCGTTTGTGTATATATAAGGTTAAAATAGTTAAAAACAGTAAAAAATGTATTCAAAAAGACCTTCACCGACAAGACACACAATGTGGCTTGGTGGGTCTCTACAAAAAATATTTTTTAAATGTATTTGTTCTTTAAATAAATGTATACAATTTATATAAATATGACAATAATAAAAAAAGTCGACCTAGTATCAAGTAACTAAGTACAAGTCATTAGTGACCAAACATCAAAGGGATATCTAGTTCGCTTAGCCAGAACAAGGAAGATGTTTATATTCCCCTAACGTCGTAGCGAGCTTTCGAATGGTAGAACTCTCTCTACATTTTCCATATTAAACCCCGTGGTTTTAGCAATGTACTCGTTGTTTGTTGAGAGGCTTCATTTGTTGACTGATGCTAAGTAATACACATTACACACACATGTAGGTACTGTTACCGCTTGCTTAGCTCATTGTATTATTATTTTAGGGACTGCGTAACTTAACTAATCTTAATTTAACCTTTCAATGAAAGCCATAGAGACAAACTAAACTAAAGTATAAAAATCATCTAGTGCACGACTGTGATGCCCATTTCACAGACCAACAAGGATTGATGGTTCTAAGAGCAAACGATAAATTTAAAAGTAAAATAACTGGTCAAATTATAAGTTACATAGAAAAAAAATTAAATCATGTTTTCAGCCGGGTTTCAAGTATGTGAATTAAATACAAGATTTGGACCTTACATACAAATGGAAAGAGTCTTTGCTAAAGAAATGCCCGTTTCACCAACCAACAAGGATTGATGGTTCTAAGAGCCAACGATAAATTTAGGAGTAAAATAACTGGTAAAATTATAAGTTACATAGAAAAAAATTAAAATCATGTTTTCAGCCGGGTTTCAAGTATGTGAATTAAATACAAGATTCGGACCTTACATGCAAATAGAAAGAGTCTTTGCTAAAGAAAAGTTAATTTTTTCCAACATTGATGGCGGTAATGAACTCACATGTACTGTGTCATGAGTTTGATCAATATATCTAGGAGTTGAATTTAGTAATGTGGTTGTCAATCATGGGTAGAATTGGTGAATGTTACACGTGTGTAAAGTGATTACTTAACCAAGCCAATAACGGTCGTAAGCCGTGTAAATTCCCAGACTTCCACGTTCTTCTTCATTCGCGTAACATTCACCAATTCTACCCATTATTGTCAATTACACCACTCAAATTCTTGGAAATTCTATATATGTGAACCAATTTCGATACGCTGTTCTTGAATTACTAGAATTTCACTAGAGACATCTATTGGTCAAATAAAAATAAGCTTTTTATTGGGCAATAACTCCTTAATTAGTTTGTTAGGTCCGAATCCATCTTTTTATTCTTCATCATATTTGATGAGATGTCAAAATAACTCCTATAGCTGGAAATAATAAGCTGGAGTATTTAGACACACTAAAAATTTTGTAAAAATACTATTTGTGTTTAAATTTTGAAGATTTGATTCAGGACAATAAACCAACTAAAATATAGGTTTATTATACACTAAAATAAATAAATATATATAATTTATGAGTTGTTTGTATAGTTAACCCAGCACACGATCACTCCTTACCATATGATAAATACCTCACGCTTCTCAGACACGAGAACAGAACGTGTTTGCAATAACAATAAGGTCACAATCCCAACAAATTAGATCTGTATTACGTACTACCAGTATAAACGGAGTCATGACCCATTCCATTTTGAATGAAATGGACAATCATAATTCTTGATTTGTAAGTTTCATAGATTATGATAAAACATAATACAGTAACAAGTTATTTTATCATACATATTTATTAAATTATACGAGGATTTATTTTAGACTTCATGTACAGAAAAGATTTAAGTACATTGCCAGGCTTGTTGCTAAAAGGAATATCTTCCAACCAACCAAAAACAGACTAGGTGTATTGGTCAAAACGTTTGATAAACTATTTAGTTGTTTGCAATCAGAGGGCAGATAGTAATTGAACTTTAAAAAAATATATAAATTATAAATTACAATTCAATTATAAATTACAAATTATTAGTACAGTAAACCTTCCTTGAAGTTCTATTTACTATACTTGATAGAGAATTCCTTACCAGTGGCGTCCATAGATAATTCATTAAGGTAAGTTGTAGAGGTAGGTAGTAAGGTAAGCTAGGTACTACAAACTAGGGTAGGCAGTAGAGGTAGGCAGTAAGGTAAACTGGTACTACTTAGTAAGGTGTAGTAGGTACATAATAAATGTTAGAGTGAAAAATCACTTATATTTATTTTAACCCACATGGTAATCGAACAGGGAACCTCCAGCACGGTAGCCAAACGCGTTTACCACTACACTACGGAGGCGGATATTATCACCTTAGACACATCAAATTAATGTTTCATCATATTTCATTTAATATATTAAACCAATTGACAAACTGACATAACTTCAACCGCAATACAAGCAATACTCAACATTCTTCATGGCGGACAGAGTACTTCTTAACAGCTGCTAAAATAGTAAATACCCACGACCAGTGTCGTGCAGAGAGAAATAACTAGGGTACGCAGTAGAGGTAGGTAGTAGGGTAAGCTAGCTACTACTTAGTATGGTAGGGTAGATACTAACTAACCAACTAACTTACCATCACGCCACTTCCCCTCAGGGGTAGGCAGAGAGAATAGAACGCCACACCACTCTGTCTTTGCAAACATTCCTCGCCTCTTCCACGTTCATGCATCTCCTCATACACACCCGCCAATTGTTTCGACTCCTAACCTGACCGCTTTCAAGTATTTGGCATACCTGATCGTGTCAAATTTTTCTCGGTCTTCCTCTGCTCCTTTTTCCAATTACATTCACTTCATAAATTTGTTTTATCGTTCTTTCCTCACTCATTCGTTCTACATGTCCAAACCATCTCAACACACCTTTCTTAATTTCATCGATAATGCTTGTCTCAGCTTTGCATTCCTTCCTTATTTCACTATTCGAACATCTATCATACATCGATTAGGGTAGATACTGATTGCGTTTTTTCATGTCACGCGGGTATGTTAGGATAGACATGTTTTTCTGTCCATATGGAATGCACGCCCCTGCTGCTAACCACTGTCAATAGATGAAAAGCTACATACTTTGGCCATATATATGGCGGAAAAAATATGCCCTTCTACAGCTTTTAGTAGAGGAAAAGGCAGACGAGGCTTAAGGCGTAAAAGAACATCAGGGCCCAAAAATGTAAACGGTAAAACAGAATGAGGTGATTTACAAAAGTCTACTTAATCGCAGGACATGTATGACTAGATACTAAGATGTGAAGGAAGCGTATTTCAAGAAGTGTATTTCAAGATAGATGAGTATGGCATCCTCTCTGCTTACCCCTGAAGAGAAAGTAGTAATAGTATTATAGTAGTAGTAAGTGTCGGGTTTTGGTCACATAGTTAGTGTCGCGGACTTTTAGTCAGAGTTTCTCGGTTTGAACCCACTCTCCCACAATATAATATATATTTCTAATAATGGGCCGCTAAGGCTCACAGAAATAGTATGAAATTGAAATATTTGTGTAAATAATAAAAAAAAACAAATATTTATCTTTTTTAAAGTAAGAATATTGGTATTTATCATTTTTTTATAAATTTTTATTTATCATTATTTTATTTATCATCATCTAGTTAGGATACTCCTTTACAAATTTTATTCCTTTGATCAGTAAATCCCTAAGAAATCTAATGATTTATCATAAAATAATATTCCGTAAATACATTCTGTGAATTATCCATTGGACGTATTTTTGAAAAGGCGGATAAAATATAATCTAATTTATTCCGAGTGCTGGAGACAAAATAAAATGTGATTGAAATTCTTAACAATGGATTGATGCCTTGGGGGAACAAAACGTAATCTCTTTGTTTATTTTTATGCTAAAAATATTTTTTTTATGCTAAATATATTAAAACGCTTTTATTTTTATTTTTTATTTCTATTCTCAACGCGTTATTTAATCAGTTTGAAAAAACAAGTAGAAAAATTGTATGAAAAATAATTCCTATCATTGGAGATAATCCAGATTTGTGAAAAAGTATTTGGTCATTCTTAAAATGTTTTGTATTCAATTTTAGCAATTCGAGCATATCGCTCACTCCTTTTAAGAACGTCATAAATCAAAAAACTTGATTTTTCAGGAGAACGTTTTTAAAGATTAAAAATATAATACAATGTTTTAAAAATATATGTCAAGCCACTTTTTGAACTTTTTACTGTGCTACAGATCTTTTTTGGTAAAACCTGAAGGTTTTTTCGGCATTTGAAAAAATATTTAGTTTATTTAAAAAATAAAAAATTCTTCAAAAAGCAAAAACAACACTTTCTGCTCTGTAGCAGGTAAGTATTAAGTCAAAAATATGCCGCTTTTGCTGGGATATAGTACATTTTCTGGGCATTCCGACAACATGCACAACTGAAAATTGACGATTTTTGATTTTTGACGTTGTTGAAGGGAGTGAGCGATAGAGGGATGAATCCTTGAAAGATAGTTTAAGTGTTAAAAAAAGACAGTACAAAACTAATAACGTTGATGTATGGGGTCAACTTTGTTTCAGCTTTGTATTTGATTTTCTTACACGATAAATCAGCTTAGACCCGCCCTTTGCCTTTGATATTTTCTCATCAAGAAGGGTTGGTCGGCGCAGGGATAATGTCCCCTTCCCCCTAACTGATATTAAGTAAAGAACTGCTGCCAAAACAGATTGCCACAATCTGCTTCTTGTACAGAAGTGTCAAGATTTATCTTCTCCGTTCTCCTTTGCGTTCTTTCTTCCCCTGCACCCTGTTCTCTACGCCTCTGAGCCTCCTGACTTCTAATGAGATCACCCTGGAACCTTCACTGTCGGTTGGTGTCATTTCATTTTGTTTTTTATTTTAAAAAATGTTGAACCATGTTTCATTAAACTCAAATAAAGAAGAAATTGCTCTTACATCATTCGCAAATAAAATTTGTTAAAAAAAACGTTTGGGTATTTTTTTTTATAAAATATTATTATACTCTACTGTTACATCAATCCATTTTCAATTCAAATTTTACTTGTTGAATACCATTATCTCTTAAAATCTATTGTGACACGTATTTCGATGCATTCCGCATCATTTAATCATTCGCATGAATTAAAATAATGTTCGAACACATTTCATTGAACTTAAATAATGCAGACAAAGAAGACATTATTCATACCACAATTATTAATGAAAAATAAGTAAAAAATAATTTTCTTGTTATTTTTATGAATTATTCTTTAAATAAAAAATAAAAATAAACACTTTTATTGATACTTTGAGGTAATATATATCCATTTTTATTTATATTTTACTTGGTTTATTACCACTTTTTCTTAAGATCTATTTCAACACGTGTTTCGATGTATTCTGCATCGATGTATTATGATCACCCGAATGAAGTAAAATAATATAAAAATATTGAAGATCAATAAAACATGACACTACAAATGTTTTAGAACTTATTAAACCCTCATGGTGACAAGGTTCTTATCGAAACCGGTAGGTTAAAGTGTACTAATAATAAAAAAAGTGGTTAATATAAAGTTGTTTAATTTTATGAAGTTCTTAAAATGTGCCACAAAGTATCTGCGAAAAACATTCAAGAAATATTATTTTTATTTTTAATGGCAAGACGATATTATGTGTAATAATATCGATGCCTTAAGAGTCTCATGTGGCTTAGAATATGATATCGGACAAACCCCAAAGAGCGTTTTAAGACAGAAGGTTCTGTTTTTCAAAGGAAAAGGGTGTAGCAATTATTTATATATCATCACGCTTCATTCACGAAAGGGTAGGCAGAGATGACAGGACATATATCATCCAAGGGATATAATCTCACCAGTCTAATACCTATATGATGGCTGCTTTCAAAGGATAGTATATTCGTGTTTTAACCCACACATGTATTTACATAAAATTGAATCTTATAATATATTAAGGGATGCGTATTCACGAAGTAGGTATTCATAGAGGTAGGTTACCTATCCTTAACACGGATGAGGAATAAATTACAGTAGTGATTTTCAGTTTTCGTTCCCTGGTCTCGAATCATGTATGCGCGAATAATTCGGAAAAATCATGGATGCTTTGAAAAATTTCGAAATATGTTTGCTAACATACTGTAACGTAATAATTTTACATTTTTGGCATTTTTTTTCATTTTAAAAGAGCATTGATGCATCGTTATAAACGTAATAATGTTATCTTAATAAATTGTAAACATAGTTAAATATGTCTGGTTGTGGTCCCGTGGTAGTGTGTTATTTAATACTACCCTGGACTGGTACCTGAAACGGAGGGCTGATCACCTTTCCTTCATGTATTCATGATCAAGATAACACTCCGTTTATATGATGCAGTACCCTTTGCAACATTGGGGTGTGGATAAGGGTTTGAATGAAATGAAATGGTAAATGTCGCAGACTCTTAAGTCAGAGTTTCTTGGTTCGAACCCACTCTACCGCAATTTGATGCCTATTTCTAATAATGAGCCGCTTAGGCTCACAGAAATAGTATGAAATTGAAGTGTTTGTGTAAATAATAAAAACACAAATATTTCTCTTTTTTAATAAAATTTAAAATAAAAATAAAAATTAATTCAATTCAATTCATAATATGAAATAAGAAAAGTAAAAGTAATGTTTTATGTCCCACACGCTTTGATTTTCTCATAAGTAAACTTCCAGAAAAACTTCGGTTAAAAGTGGGTTAACAGCTTTAGAAAAACCTAAATAAGTATGTAAGAAGATGAATAAATGAAATGAATAAATGAAAGAATAAATGATAATGATACGAATATTGTTTTTTATTCATAAATATAAACAAATAAAAAAATGATAATAAAAATACATTAAACGAATGATAAGTATAGTTGTAGAGTAAAAATAACGAAATAAAATTTAGAAAAAAAATAATTAAAACATTTTTGAGAACTTGTATTTCACTTTACGGATGATGTATATTATTTTATAAGCGTCAACATTTTTTTCAAATATTTGTGGTAAAGGCACTTAGTAAAAAAAAGAAAACCCATCATAGTGTCAAAAGACACACTAAATTAATTCTGATGTCATTTTTCTAGCCTCGGGGTGAGTATGCTGAAATTGGAGATATCCGAAAAATATCACTACAAGGGATATTTCTGTTTCACAAAGGTTGTCAAAGGGGTCATTTTCCTTTGTAAATATTATTATATTTCTTTATATAAGTAACTTTAAATGTAGTAAAAAAAATCGTGTAAAAAAATACTACAATGATATATTCCTTTGTAAACGTTTTGATTTGAAAGGATTAAATGTTTCATATGTTATATTTCTGTTGTTTTATTCTTCTTGTGTATTATATTAATAATTAATATACTATAATAATTTTACTTGGTAAATACCACTTTTTCAAATAATCTATTGTGACACGTGTTTTGATGTATTTCGCACCAAATTCAAATATCGTATATGAAGCTAGGTAAAATATTAAGATAATTTTAAAATTATTGATTATGTTGGACACTGGATAATTTACCCTACGGTCACATGTCAATTTAAAAGGTGTCTCAACTTGATATTAAACAAATTTGGCTATTCACCTGTCGATTAAATTAAATGTAATTTTCGAAACTAGTAGTGTGTAATTAAAATAAAACGGTGGTATCAATGAGTGGTATTATCCAAGCGTTTATTGTTTTAAATATTTGATATAAAACATGTATCGTTCTTCCCTTTTTGATGAAAGAATATAGAAATCTGAGCATCCCAGGGCTTACGACCTGGCGTTTCGCTAGCTTTAGCGATCACTTTATACACTTGTGTTATTTTCACCATTCTGCACATTATTGAAAATCCATATTTTTTATATTTTTTCTATCTATTTATTGAACGGCTAATGCCTTTGACAGTATACATATATACAGTATCTTATATAAAATACACTAATGAATACACTACTAGAGATACAAAAATCTTAAACAAATGAAAACAGTAAAATAACAAATAGTAAGCACTGGTAAATACATGTCTCTTTCACACACTATCAGCGAGCAGCGAGAGAGAGTGAAACACGACGTTTAAATGTATCCACTATAACATGGAGAAGAAATGCTGCATTAATTCTTGAAACTTGTATACCAGTATGTCCAATGGTGTTAGATCCTTCCGTATACCGGTAAGTTTTTCGATACATTCGTGAAGTATGGCCGATTGTTACGCCATCAGTTGAGAGATTGCGGAAGTATTTATCTTATCTTATACTCACATTAGTTCCACAAAGCCTCGGTGCAGCGCGATGGCCAGATAGTCCCCAGCCATGTCGGCCCTCTCTCCCGTGACGAGCAGCAGGCCATCTCTGGACGTGGGCCGGAAGTGAATGCGCAACCGGACGCGCTTGTAGGCGCCGCGCAAGGCCGGAAGTGCCAGCCAACCCCCGCCGCTGAAGCGAGGTATCGACACCACAGGAGCAACTAGAAAAAAAAATATTGTTTACAAGTTGACTGCCAACTACTAGATAACTCTTAGATTGCGTTCGTTTGCTAGGACGCCGACTACGAGTTATCTCGGACTGTGTTTATTTGCCATATTCCTGCAGCTCCGATAATATTCCTAGTATATCAGTGCTAATATGGATAGATGGCGCATAGGAAGAGAACAAAAAATCAATGCTGGCTTACATGAACAGAAAATTGATAAATAAATTAAGGGAAAATATATTTAAAAAATTGAAAATCAATAATTAAATAACATATTTATTTGATTAGCTTTTTAGATCGGAGTTCTGAAAATTGCCGTGACACTTAACGTAGTAATTTCAACCCTGCAGTATACAACATACGTACTCGTATATTGTTAATGAAAACACTTGTTATTCTACAACATTTTGAGTATGTCGAAATAATTGTTCACAAATCTGGATCATATCCATTTAGGAGTTATTTTTTACATTATTTTTGAGATCTCAGCATAGATAAAGAAAGATATGGAAGTCTGGGAATTAACAGGGCTTACGACAATCATAGGATGGTTTAAGTTATCACTTTACACACGTGTAACATTTACCAATTCTACCGATGATTGACAACCACACACTACTCAAATTCTTGACAAATATATTCAAATTTACTACTTGGTGAAAGACAAGTGAAGTTCCTGGCGAATGGACTTGTTGGTGCGTCTAGCTGTCCATGGGATTCGGAGCATGTGCATCTAATTCCAAATGGTTTTCCACATTTCGAAAGCGTCAATTTTTCTAAATTTTTCGTATTCAGTCAACTTTCATCTTTTTCCAAGCCATTTTCTCCATGTTTCACTTCCATATATTATATTATTTTTTTGACATCTGAACTAAAGAAGAATATGGAAGTTTGGGCATTTACGGGGCTTACGACCATAAGCTGGTGATTACTTTACACACGTATAACATTCACCAATTCTACTAGATTAATTTCATATTTTCATAAGCCCCGTAAGTGCCCAGACTTCCACATTCTTCTTCATCTATATTGAGATGTCAAAAAAATTAAATGAAAAATAACTCGTGTACTTGGAGATAATTCAGATCTGTAAACAAGTATGAAGACACACTCAAAATGTTGTAAATATGATAAAACTCCATTCTTCATATCACATTTTCATGTTAGCATTTAGTATTTGGACACATTCAAAATTTTGTCCATACATTATTGTGGTTTCGAATTCACCTGCATTTTTCGAGGCAATTTATAACAAAATGTGGCTCTTAATATAAACTACCCACTGTTCGATTTTGGGACAGTTCGCTTAATGAAGTGGAGCGAACCATCTGGACCAATCATTTAACACCAGTCCACGGCGCCTTGCTAGTACCTTCAGGGTAATCAATTTCACTCAGTCTACAGTTAAGTTGACAGGGTATGGGGGTGTTTGCGGGGAGGAGACATTTTGATTGAGCGTCAAAATTCTGACTAATCATAAAAGACAGACATAATTGATGGCAGAATCTGCTCTTAAAACGTATATTAAACGACTGATTTACTAATTTATTCAATTTCGGCGAAACACACTGGTATTTTTTTATTCATACAAAAAATACAATTATTTTATTTAATATTTTTGTTCGGGAATTGTACAACTTTACATTTAAAAAAGTATATAATAAAAAAAGTAACATTAACAATAATAAACATTACATTATATTAACAAAAATAATTACATTCATAAAAATAAAGCCAATTAAACAATTCCACATGTATGTTATAATAACTATTAAAACATTTAGAGAAATAAGAAAAATAAAGAGTGGGAGTGTGTGTATGAGGAACGGAGTAAAAGGGTAAATTTTGTCAACTGTGGAGGTCATCAAAACGTTACATTTCCATTATAAATGATTTTAAGTAATCCGGAATTCTAGCTTAAAAAATTGTTATTTTTTGGTACGATAACATGATCTCATATTGGCTTAACACAGGATTGGTCACATTTTGTCGCAACTTTAATTATGATTTCGATAGAATACAGTAAAGAGAACAGATTTGCATTTAAAGGATTTTTATATTATTTTTTGACATCTCATCAAAGATGAAGAAGAATATGGAAGTCTGGGCATTTACGGGGCTGACGACCGTCATCGGCTGGTTTAAGTGATCACTTTACACACGTGTAACATTCACCAATTCTACCCATTATTGACAACCACACTACTCAAATTCTCGGAAGTTCTTTTATATATGAAACAATTTAGAAACCTTATTCTTGAATCACTAGAACTTCACTAGAGACATCTTTTGGTGAGATGTAAAGAAGCTTTTTACTAAGCAGAAACTCTTATATTAGTATGTGAGGTCCAAATCCTGGATTGTAAAGTGATCACTTAAACCAGCCGATGACGGTCGTCAGCCCCGTAAATGCCCAGACTTCCATATTCTTCTTCATCTTTGATGAGATGTCAAAAAATAATATGAAAATAACTCCTGTAATTGGAGATAATCCAGATTTTGTGAACAAGTATTTGGACACACTCAAAATGTTGTAAAGGATTTTTTGTGCAATATTGGAAATGTTTTGGTGAGGACCTCTACAACTAATTAACTAACTCATGATCACGCTTGATTATCGAGTAAGGAAATAATGTGGCCTTCATAAATTTTCCATGAAAAATTTTTCATGATGATTATCAAAAACGTATTTAAAAAAAAATAATAATAAAATACACCGGTTAAAAATACATACAATTTATGTTTTGCACTGACATTTCTTGGTGGAACTGTATTTTATAGAATAAAATAATAGCCATATAGTTTTTTCCACATTAATTATATTTGACCAGCAACCGGGTTTCGTCGTAACCGACATCATCAGACTGGTGATATCGGCTACGATGAAATAAATTTAATGTGGAAAACATCTCCAAACCCTCATCCGCACCCCAATAGTGCATAGGGCACTGCATCGTATAAACGCAGTGTTATATTGATCGTTAACACATGAAGGAAAGGTGATCAGCCCTCCGCTTCAGGTACTAGAGCAGGGTAATATTGAACAAATATTAGAGAGAAAAAAATACTTATATTTATTTGAACCCCCATGGAAATCGAACCCGGGACCTCCAGAACAGTGACCGAACGACCACGGAGGCGGACAAATACATACACGCCAATTATTGAGACACCTGACCTAACCATTTTCAAGTATTTGAAATACTTTATGTTCTTAAATTACCTATATTTAATGATTTTCAATTCGATTCAATTTAATTTATTTATTTCAATTAATATATACATTACAAACTATACAAATTTTTATATCGTATACATTAAAATTAAAAATACGCAAGAACTATTGCTAAAGGTGTAGAAAAATCCCGTTTCGGAAAACTCCTTCAGACACATGGAGCAGATCAATATCCAATGAGATATTATTCAACATAGCGGTAGCTCTTCTTACAGGCATAACCATCGGCAGGTTGGTCCTGTGTATATGTGAAATAATCTATGTCGACGCTCTCTTAGGTAACTATCAGGAACGTACAGACCAATGTTCCGAATAATTTCAGGATTATCGATCATACCGCACAACAATCGATAAAAATGCGTATTTTAAACTAGAATTTAAGAAAGTGTTTTATAGATGGTAATTTTGAAATGACGATATTTGGGATGATGTGATAACATTATATTATGGTTCGATCGGTCCATTTGTATGCAGGCAACAAAGGTTAAGATAGGGTCATAACTGATAAAATCATCCATTGAAAATAAAAATGAATGTCTCGTTACTATGGGCCAGGTAAAAGTTCAAATGTGGTGTATAAAAACTGATAGTATCAAAATTATTATTTCTTCATGAAATCTGCAGTACGGTAGAAATAATTTTATTTGATAATTCATTTAAATTTATTATATACAGTTCTTGTAATAATGTGCTGGGATTTCCTGTTTCATTAATTGATTCGGCATTCACTTTGTGGTAATAACTATAGCTTTTTTATTTAAAACTAACTAACCATCATCCCGCTTCCCGCAGGGGTGGGCAGAGAGAATAGAACATTCTTCACATTCTTCACATCTTCCACTTCATGCATCTCCTCATACATACCCGCCGATTGTTTCGACTCCAAACCTGACATACTTGATCGTGCCAAATTTTTCTCGGTCTTCCTCTGATCCTTTTTCCAATTACATTCGCCTCATAAATTTGTTTTACCGTTCTTTCCTCACTCGTTAGTTTTTTTGCTAAATTATTGAGTCAATTTTATCTCTTACCACACCGGATAATTAAGAGGCCATCCACGTTTTTATTTCAGGGCCAAATTAAAACCTCTTAAGACTGAGGAGCTATTTAAACAATTAACCACTTTCAAATATCACTCTCTTATTTACCTCATCCCCACAGCTGCCAACCGTATAATTCTACTATATATCACTGGATATATACAAACACGGGTTATATTTCTCCCTCTATTTTCTTGTAACTGTCAGACGCAGAAATAAACACGAGAGATTGTAGTATTGTACATACGCACAATATGTACTTGGTAATGACAAGCCGTAATTTTCAAATAGGAAAGCTTTTAATATCGCTCACTCCTTTCAAGAACGTCATAAATCAAAAAACTTGCTTTTTCAGGAGAACGTTTTTAAAGTTTAAAAATATAATACAGTGTTTTAAAAATAAATATCAAGCCACTTAATGAACTTTTTACTGCGCAACAGATCTTTTAAGGTAAAACCTGAAGGTTTTTTCTGCATTTGAAAAATATTTAGTAAATCTATAAAAAAAATTAAACAATACCTTTTATTCAAAATGCAGCAACAACACTTTCTGCCCTGTAGTGGGTAAATATTAAGTAAAAATATGCCTCTTTTGCTGGGATATAGTACATTTTCTGGGCATTCTAAAAATATGCACAACTGAAAATTGTCAATTTTTGATTTATGACGTTCTTAAAAGGAGTGAGCTATATGTTTTTATGTGCATATTCGTATTTCTCTTCTTTTGGTAGGTACTTATTTACGCTCAGTGGTGCAAAGGACACAACAAATGTTGACTTGATCGTTAAATATGTATATCAAAACAAGGAATTATATTAGTAATTAGCTTAAGATAACAATCCTGGGGTATGAAATAAATATTTGTTTTATTAGTACTGGCATTTCTTGGTGGAACCGCATTTTATAAAATAAAATAATAAAATCGCATTTTCAAACACCATCATTCAAACATGTCATCAGTTTGAAAATACCATGACGAAAGACAAGGCGAAAAGTGATCACAAATTTTATTATTATGTATTTTTAAGAAAAAAATACAATTTAGTACAACCAGAAAATCAGTGTTTAATTTTAACGTTTAATATATATTTTTAAAAAAAAAAACATTATACTATAATTATTAAGTTCAACATTTTTTTTTTTCAATTAAACACTTGTAATAAACCGATTAATGAGTTTTATTTTTTTACACGACTAGTTTCGAAAACAGATTTTTTCACCTACAGGTGAAAATTAAATCTGTAAGTTATTTGTAGATGAAAACATCTGTAAGTTTTCGAAACTATTCGTGTATAAAAATAATACTCATCAGTGTTTAATTTTTTTTAAATAATCCACATGGCATTCCACAAAGTTAATGCTGAATCAATAAATAATATTCTACAAATTAAATGCAAAATCTTTAATTTTATTTATATTCATATAAATATATGTAAATGTTATTAAATAAATCGTATTATTAAAGAATTACCTATTATTGAAACAATGTCCTTTAAAAAATCAGAGTTGTACTAATATGGATTTTTATTCAGTTACACAAACCAAGTCAACATAACTGGATAAATTCGATAAGTTTTACAAATACGTACGAATACGTAAGTCCTAGAACATGTCTAACAAACGCGCAAAGACATTTCGTTAGACGTCTAGCTTAACCGCAAACCACTGACTGCAGATTGAAACTGCATTCATGTTTATTTAAGGCAACCGAGAGTTACATGTAAACGGCCGATGTAAAACATACGTGAAAAGCAAACCAGGGGTGTAGTCCTGCGAGGTTAGATGTCGAGTGGACTTCACAATAGTGAAACGGGGATGAATCGAGACTGGTTGAATAGGGTGGGGCAAAGGTAATAGTGCCTACCCAGCTATTGCAAGACCGGCTAAAGGAATTGGTAGACCCTCTTAGCTTTTTCTGGAAAATATCAATGATCTGCAAAACTCCACATTGTCACTTTGAATGGAAACTGTCCACGACAACTTTTCTCAAACAGTGTGGTTGTTGAATATAAATATAAATATATACATATAGTGAACAAGAAGAAAACATATTTTTTTCAAAATACTAAAAAAACAGAACTTTTATTTTGTATTAAAAACTCGTACTTTAAAAATTAACATTTCACAAACTGTAAAAAATATGTTTAGGAAAAAAGCACACATCACTCCATTTTTTTTAAGTATGCCTACAATGGATTAATAATAAAAAAATGGGGGTAAGAGGTTTTTTTCTAGCAGGCGGAGCCGGTTAAGAGAGCGTCTAGTGTACATGTTTTTTTTAAAGTAATAACCCTTAAAGCTTTTACATTTAGAGACTTGTCTGCATGTAGGATAGTAAGGATAGGGAAGGTATATGTAAAAACACATCTCAAACACCCAGACCAATTGAAAATAAATATTTCTTGGATTTATTTTGCAATTGGCGGGAATCGACCCGGTACGCCAGTTTCGCAGTACTACTACTACTACCATCACGCCGTTTCCCTGCAGAGGATAAAACGCCACACTCTCTGTCCTGACATACACTGTCAGCTTCCTTCACATCCATTTATCTAGTCATACTTGCGCTCCGATTACGCAGACTTGACACCACCAGATTTTCGTTTCTAATTTAGATTTAGGTCATCTGATCATGCCAAGGCTTTTTCACCCTCGTTCCTTTCTCCCACTTACATTCGATATAGTTTTCAAATATGTATATATATATATATATATATATATATATATATATATATATATATATATATATATATATATATATATATAAATATATTTATATATATATATATATTTATATATATATATATATATATATATATATATATATATATATATATATATATATATATATATATATATATATATATATATATATATATATATATATATATATATATATATATATATATATATATATATATGCAATTCAAGAAAATTTGAATTAAAAATAGATAAATATCATCACAAAGTGACTGCCAAATAAATCGATAAAATTACATCCCTCATTTTTCTTTAACGACGATACCTAATGATTTCGTTTTTGGATACCGTCTTGTACGACGGTATCTAAAAACGAAATCGTTGTAAAAATATTTTCATCTTAAATCATTCGATGTTAGTGCAATAAATGAAAAAGACTGGTAATATTTTCTGGTACAATGGTGTTTTTTATCTGGAGGGTTGGATTTCCCCTCTCAAGGAGTGTCTGTAAATGTACCACGTAGGTTCTTTACCACCCTTAGAAGAGGAAGCGACTGGGGGTGGAAAGGGCCTTCAAGTGAGCATCACGATGATCGATATAACATACCCACAGTTGGCTACGAAGGGAAATAAAAGAGAAGAAATTCAACCTATGTCTGACTCTATGCTACATATGTTCGTATGTTTGACATTAATTTTAAAAATATTATCATTAAGGTCGGGTTGTGGTCCCGTGGTTAGTGTCGCGGACTCTTGAGTCAAAGTTTCTCGGCTCGAACCCACTCTGCCCCTCTAATAATGAGCCGCTTAGGCTAGCAGAAAAAAAGTATTGTTTTTTTTAATAAAAATATAAATTTGTGTGTTTTTATTATTCCCTCAAAACCTTCTTTTCATCTCACCAATAGATGTCTCTAGTGAAGTGCGAATGATTCAACAAAAATAACTGGTCAAATTAAAGAAACATAAAAAAATTGTTAAATTTCTCATCATAATATTGAGATTTTCTGTATTCCTACTATTTTTTGCAAAGTTATATACTGTCATAGGTGGGCCATTTGAACATAAATATATGAACCACGAATCATGTCCATTTTCTTTTGAAAAGGTTTCCTCATTCAGAAATTAGTGAAACGTTTCTGTCGTTAGTAGGTTATTTGTAATTTAGACAGTGTTTGGTTACTAACGATTATTTACCTTAATGATACAAACCTTTTAGAGTTTCATGTTCTAGTATCTTTATATGTAGGAATTTCAGTTTACGTGTTTGTATGTAAATATTGACCACATCATTAAAAAGCGGAAGGAAACACGTGTGGCGATTAATTTGTAGAACTCCATTTAAATTTATACATTAATGTTCTTGTAAATTTATAATTTCTTGAATGTTTTCCGCAGATACTTTGTGGCACATTTTATAAACTTTTTAAAATTAAACAACTTTGTTGTAACTGCTTTTTTATTCATACATTTTAACTTACCGGTTTCGACAAGAACCTTGTCATCATCAGGGTTTATTAAATTCTAAAACATTAAAATACTCTCACCAAAATGTGTGTGGAAGTTTTTGGTGGGAGTATTTTAATGTTTAAGAATTTAATGACAAGGCTCTTGTCGAAACCGGTAGGTTAATATGGAATTAATAAAAAGTGGTTAAAACACAGTTGTTTAATTTTATAAAGTTTATACATTAAACGCTAAAATAAAACATAGATTTTTAAAGTCTACCAAATTGTATTTTATTATGAAAAACACATAAAAAAACTATGACAATTGTTACGCCCTGTTATGGAATTTTCAAACTTCAAAGACGAAACGAGTATCACAAAAATTAAATGTGTTTTTAATAAAAAAAACAATTTAGTAGTCTTTAAAAGCAAATACTTATAAAATGAAATATGTCTATTTTTATATTACTTACAAAAAAACTTAAATTTTATACTATTAGCCTAAGCGGCTCATTATTAAAAATACGTTTCAAATTGTAGTACAAAGTGTGGACTTGGACCCAGAAACTCTAAATAATGAGTCTGCGACACTAACCACGGAACCACAACCCGACACGGTTTTGACTCTGATATTTTCAAAAATGTATCATAACTTAGTAACCAGCCGCTTCTCTGAAGGAGTAAGCAGAGAAAATAGAACTCCACACCACTCTTAACATTAGGCGCCTCTTCCACATTCATACATATCCTTGTACATACATACCCGCCGATTATTTCGTCTCCTGCTTTCAAGTATTTGACATACCTGATCGTGCTAAGTTTTCCTCATTCTTCTTTGGCTCCTTTTTCCAACTTCACTCGCCTCACAAATTTGTTTTACCATTCTTTCCTCACTCATTCGTTCTATACTTCCAAACCATCATAATACACCTTTCTTAATTTTATCGATAAATTTTATCTCAGCTTTGCATACTTACCTTGTACCATTCGAACATCTATCATTTTAACCTTATCTCAGCTTTGCATTCTTACCTTGTACCATTCGAACATCTATCATTTTAACCTTATCTCAGATTTGGATTCTTACCTTGTACCATTCGAACATTTATCATTTTAACCTTATCTCAGATTTGCATTCTTACCTTGTACCATTCGAACATTTATCATTTTAACCTTATCTCAGCTTTGCATTCTTACCTTGTACCATTCGAACATCTATCATTTTAACCTTATCTCAGATTTGGATTCTTACCTTGTACCATTCGAACATCTATCATTTTTACCTTATCTCAGATTTGCGTTCTTACTTTGAACCATTCGAACATCTATCGTATTTACATTTAAATATCCATCTTTGCCATCTATGGTTGGATTGCGAAAGCTTTTATCATAGAAAGACACAAATAAAAGGGTATCTGCTAAATAAAAGCTTTCAACTGCAATTTTTTATGAAAACTTCATGTGTAACACATGTGGTTGACAACTCGCATGCATTATTCATCTATTTTAAATTGATCTGGAAATATAACTTTTATGTGGAGCAAATTCAGCATTTTTACTCGAACGTAAATTTGGAAGCACTCAAATTATTGTTATTATTATTATTTTTATATATTTTGGCCAATTTCGTTCCTAAATTAATTATAGACAATTTATTTACAATTCATTTACAACATATATTGTCAATAATTAACTGGTCAAATTATAAGCTTAAATAATAAAAATGAAAATGATATTTTCTGGCGTTTCTCATTATAATCCAGTATTCGGACCTCACATACTGATATAAGAGTTTCTGCTCAATAAAAAACTTCTTTTCATCTCACCAATAGATGTCTCTTGTGAAGTTCTTGTGAATCAAGAAAAATGTTTCTGAATTGGTTAACATATATAGAACTTCCAAGAATTTGAGTAGTGTGGTTGTCAATAATGGGTAGAATTGGTGGATGTTACACGTGTGTAAAGTGATCACTTAAACCAGCCTATGACGGTCGTCAGCCCCGTAAATGCCCAGACTTACATATTCTTCTTCATCTTTGATGTGATGTCAAAAAATAACATGAAAGACAATTTATTTTATCAGTCTGAGGGTTGATTTTGTTAAAGCAGACGGAGAATATCAAGAAATAAGGTATCTAGACATCTTCACGTAATAAAATCTTAAAGCAAATTTCACCTTTCTTTGCACTTGAATGTAGAGAACAGCCTACTAGTGCCTTTTCATCCCTCTAGAGGCCTCTTCAGGAGTTATTGATTCCTGGACAAAAGGCTGAAGCCCTTATACAAACCAGGGCGCAGACATTTCTTTTCATCATCGTCATAAAGTCTTTGAAAATCAATGCAGATTCACCGAAACTTTTTTTAATTTTAGATTATACTATACTCCACCAATCCAAACTTTGTATTATATACTCCATTTTATCCTAGATTTGTCATCATCGTCAAAAAATCTCACAAAATCATTTATTTACTTATTTATTTAAACTTCATGTACAGAAAATAAATAAGTTCATCGGCGGGCTTATTGCTAAAAAACAATATCTTCCAACCAATCAAAAACAGACTAGTGATATTGATCAAAACGTTTGATACCATATATGGCCGTTTGCAATCAGAGGGTAGATAGTACTTGAATATTAAAAAAAAAAACATAAATTACAAATTCAGATGTCGTAGTCATACAGGAGAAAGTGACTAATTACATTTTTTAAAAAAAACGTGATCATTGACTATTTGATATCTTACTAGCTTTATATTGACCTGAAAAATACCCAAAAGGATTTAAAACTTGGAAGCATAATATATTGACTTGTTAAAAATGACTAACTGCATTGATTTTTATTTTCTTGCCAAGCAAAGTTGACTTAAATGGCCCTCCTGAACATTTTACGTTTTGTTAGTTGGTCATTTTCTCCTGTACGACTTCGATATAAAAAAAAACACAAATTACTAAAGATGATAATAAGGATGGCAAAGGAAAAAGGGAGTTTAAGGAAGGAGGTAGAGTGAAAAACTAAGGGAAGAGAATTGATGAACAGTTAGAATTGTAATCATAAATAGTAATGTAAATATATCATCGTTAAAAAAGTCTTCCAAAATCTTCTCTATTTCTTCCACACTTTTTATTTTTAGAATCTATCGTACCTACTCCACCAATTGGAACTCTATATTGTATACTCTACACTTTCCTAGGTATGTCAAATTCTTGAAAGCTGTCAGGTAGGGAGTTGAAATAATCGGCGGATATGTACAAGGAGATGCATGAATGTGAAAGAGGCGAATAATTCTTGAAAACTCAAAGTTCTACGACGTTCTACTCTCTCTGCTTCCTGCAGAATGATGAAGCGATGTGATGTTTGTTAGTTTTAATTAGTAAATACAATTTCATCAATTGATCCGGCAGTCACTTTGTGGTAAAATCTATCCATTTTTAATTAAAGTTTTGCATAGTAAATACCACTATTTCTTAAAATCTACTGTGACACGTGTTTTTATGCATTCTGCGTCATTTTCAAACACCGTATTGTTTGAAAATGATGCGGAATGCATAGAAACACGTGACGGAGTAGATTTTATGAAATAGTGGTATTTACAAAGTAAAACTTTTATTAAAAATAGTAAATACAAGTTGTAGATGGACACGCGTTGTTGGAGCTCAGACTGGTTAAACATAAGAAAAAAAGCTGCATATTCAAAAACAACATTATGCCAAAATTTCAAGGCAATCGGTGTATA
The DNA here is from genome assembly GCF_059751285.1 of Brachycentrus maculatus. Classification (NCBI taxonomy): domain Eukaryota; kingdom Metazoa; phylum Arthropoda; class Insecta; order Trichoptera; family Brachycentridae; genus Brachycentrus; species Brachycentrus maculatus. Next base: position 804,439 of record NW_028281167.1, on the reverse strand, counting down.
ACTTTAGGAGATATAAGGATTTTGTAAAAAAAAAATATTTATTGATTTGCCATTTAATTTTGTTAAAAAATATGATTATTTTAATATGAAAATATAAAACACTTGTGTAAGATCACTTTTACGTTTATAAACGTCGAACACGAGAAGTTTCGAAAACTACAGATGTTCTCGGAACTAATTTCGTCTACATTAATAAATTCGAAATTGATCTGATACAAGAACTTTATTTTTAAATTAAAATTAACGTACACCTAGTGTGGTATCGTTAACAAGAGCTTTAGAACATGCTGTGTATGCTGTAAATACTATCTTAACATATAAAGGAAAGAACAGAAAATAATTGCAAACATTCATCTCGTTCCGGTTTCTCAACGACTAAAGCTATAAAACGATTTGTTTGGAGGGAGATAAACATCAATTTACTCTGATTCTGCATCTACAGGGGAATCGAACATGTTCAAGGTGTATTCATTCGTTAAATTTTACAAATGAAGGCGCCACCGTCAGCCATACTTCCAAAATCTATCAAAGAGAACTAGCATGTGAAAGAAAACAAACAACATTTCATGTATATTGATAGATCATTAAGAATTAGTGCGATGTTTAATAATGGGCAGAATGGTGAACATAACATACAGATGTTTAAAAATGGGCAGGATGGTGAACATAACATAAATATCGTAGTCATACAGAAAAAGTGACCAAGTGCATTTTTAACAAAAACGTAATCATTGACTATTTGATATCTTACTAGCTTAGTATTACCCTGAAAAAAATCCAAAAGGATTTTAAACTTGGAAGTTTAATATATTGACTTGTTAAAAATGACTAACTGCATTGATGTTTATTTTCTTGCCAAGCAAAAGAGACTTAAATGGCCCTCCTGAACATTTTACGTTTTATTAGTTAGTCATTTTCTGTTGTCCGCCTCCGTAATGTAATGGTCAGCACGCTAGGCTACCGTTCGAGGTCCCGGGTTCGATTCCCAAGGGGGTCGAATAAATATAAGTGATTTTTTCACTTTAATATTTATTCAATATTACCCTGGACTGGTACCTGAAGCAGAGGGCTGATCACCTTTTCTTCGTGTGTAAACGATCCAGATAACACTGTGTTCATATGAAGAAGTGTCCTATGCACCATTTGGGTGCGGATAAGGGTTTTATTATTATTATTATTATAAATAAATAAAGATAGATCTTTCATCTCAACATATAGTTAACATGTTTGTTTACACCTTAACACGACGACATACATCCTTGGAAAGTGGAACAGGTAGTAGGATTTACCCTAAAAAGATTAAAGGTACAGTAGATTGTATTTTAAATAAATAAATCTCTCCAAATGTGCGGATTGGAGTCGAGGAGATAGGGCAAGTGCGCACTTTGCCATCGACTTTATGGGCTGCGATGGATCAAAGAAATCGTAGGAAAGAGAGAGATTCCAGAGGAAAAATAGGGCCTATTCGGACCTCTGGGGCAATAACATTGATGCCGAGAGATGCGTGGGGTCACGTGTGAAAAGCGCGAATCGTTTTGCAGAATGGGGACAATTCACGATCGGTGTGACGCACGAAAGGGTTAAACCGGAAATTGCTGAACGTCTCGGGACAATGTCGTACTTATACGTTTCCGTTTGAAGAATGGAGTTCCGCTGGCGAGAATTCCCTCAATATTCGGGTACACTCGAAATGTTGTGAATAAAATAACAGATGAAAAAAAAAGTTTAAGAAATATTATCAATATTATTAATATTATATTTAAAGCATTTACTTTGTGGTTAGTCATTTTTACTTATTTATTTTTTTACAAATATTTTAATAATATTGGGTTGGCAACTAAGTAATTGCGGATTTTTTTATTGGATATTGACGAACATTCGTCAATATCCAATTCAAACCCCGCACACTCCTTTCATCCTACGGGTATATAAGCTGGTTCAATAATATGTAACTCTAGTGCATGTTTTATCTTGGCTCGTAACGCATGTTTGTGCTGAAAAAAATTAGTGCATATTGGGTTTCGGGTCGACCAAAAATCGCATGTGTCAAACATTTTGTGTGTAAATGGTGCAATGGTGGTGAAGGGTGGCATTGGTAGTGATTGTCCTGACGAAGAGGCGGGTACGTCTCGAAACCGGTAGACATAAAAATCTCAGTGAGTGGTTATTTACTAATATTATTATTATTTTTGTAAAAAAAAAAATAAGTAAAATTTTTAAAAAAAGGAAAAATCATGTTTTTAAAGAGTCTGAAAGTCTTATACTCGTATACATTTCATAAAAGTCTTAGCTAATTGAAAACTTTCTACACTTAGCCATAGCTGCTGCCGAGAACATGCATATGAAAAAAAGTGTTAATTGAAGGCCATATACATATAAGTATTGATTTTGCGTTTAATTTGTATTCCATATTTTTATTTAAAATATTTAACTTGATAGCACTAATTATTACTTATGTGCCTAGAAATGTAAAGACATGTAAGGATCCTCAGTCTATTTAATCTTCACAGTATTTTTATAATGCAAAAAGAAAAAATATTAACGAATTTAGATTATTTTGTTTTTCAAAAATTAACTGTACAAATTAGTAAACTCAAATCAGTGTTTGTTTTTAAATTATTTATTTTTTAAATAAATGTAATGTGTAAAGTAATTATTTAAATCAGCCTATTGCCAGTCGTAAACCATTTAAATACCCACCAGACTTTTTTTTTGTTGTAATTTTTTTGAGATATTAACATTTTATATAAATATCCTCATTCTAAAACATATTATTAAAGAAAAATAAAAAAAAATCTGTAGAAACGTGATTGTGAGTTAAATAGTAGTTTAATAACATTTACCTACAATAATAACTAAATTACTATCACCCCGCTTCCCCGTAGGGGGGGGCAGAGAAAATAGAACGCCACACTATTCTTTTTTATAAATAAAATTATGTGTCAACCACATTCGAACATCTTTTTATACATACAAATGTATGTGCTATTCACATAGTGAATCGCTTTCAGTAAACACGCTCTGCCACATTTCGTACAGTTTTTCCTCATTTTATACTGAAAAATGAAGAAAGTATTTTCAGGAAAATATGATCGCTACACGTTCATTATAAATCAAGTATAAGATTGTGTCGATAAGGCAGTTTCCTGCTTTATACATTGCTAGTTGGGGAGCAGCCTCATAAAAAATGTATGGATTTCAGTCGGAAGCTTTTGTTTCTACCCTTAATGCCGCAAAGGTTTAAAATATGGCATTTCACCCTTGGGTTCGTTTTTCAAAAATGTTTTATTTATTAACAGTATTATGGTTTTATAATTTTTTGTTATTATTATTTTTGAATTTTTTTAACTTCGCATATAGTTTATTTCAACTGTGATGAAGTACTTATTTTATTTTTAAAGAAAATATATTTTTTGTGTTTTTTATTATTTACAGAAATACTTCAATTTCAAACTATTTCTCTGAGCCTAAGCGGCTCATTATTAGAAATAGATATCAAATTGTGGTAGAGTGTGTTCGAACCGAATAACTCTGACTTAAAAGTCCGCGACACTAACCATGGGACCATAACCCAACTCTAAAACTTAGAATGAGCTTCACATACGGTAATTGAAAATGACGCGGAATGCATCGAAACACGTATCACAGTAGATTTGAAGAAAAAGTGGTATTTACCAAGTAAAACTTTAATTTAAAACAAAGTTATATCTTAATAACAAAATGTAAAATCACAAAATTAGTGCTTCAAATATAAATTACATGAAAAATCTACTTATGCCATCGCTTTGGGTAGCTGAAAAGGTGATAGTTAATTGGTAAGGTGGCTTTTTTGTGAGATTTGTCCAATTTGTTTTGTTAAAACGTCCAATTTGGAGTGAAAAACCTGAATTAGTCATTACTCTACTTAACACTCCGATCATTTCTCCTGTATTCCTGTAAAATATGCCTCATGCTATAAACTAGGCCCCGTGGAATATTTATAGATTTCTCTGTGTTAACTTCTGCCCAGAAAAGATCATAAATCTTGTTCAAGATATTAAATAAGGAAACTCGTTTATACTGTGTATAATTTTATACGTATAGCCCGTTTCTAATGCGGTTATACTATTATACGGGTATAATAAAAACCAAATTATGGTGAAAATGTATAGGAATATTAAAAAGTTCAAAGAAAAGACAATCTGTTTAGTATTTTAGATATTTCGTAAATTCATCATGTAAGCCCCATTAAAAAAAGGTATATTTTTACAGTTTAATGATAAAACTGCTTTAAACTTTAAAAACCAAAACTGATTTCATTAATTTCAGTCATTTTGTGGTAAAATAACTTGTAAGAAATAAAAAATAATAAATAAACCTAAATAACGAATATACAATTCAAATGTAACTTTGTTTTAAAATCACTGGAAATATTTAATTATTACTTAATAATAATGACTAGAATATTGTGTTGTAGATAGTGTTTAAGTATTAATCAGTCTTGATAAAGAAGCGATTAGCTTCGAAACCGGTAGACATTATAATTAAGTTATATTAAAATATTTACAGTGATTTTAAATCGAAGTTACATTTTAATTATAAAATGGAAAATCGCAATGTTGGTGCTTCAAATATAAATTATAAATAACTAATTATTAAGAAACAGCTCCTACCCCCTCTTCAACCTTCAACGTCCCAAAAACCTAACTATAAAATTAGAATTAGCTACCCATATGGTTTTGAAAATGATGCGGAATGCATCGAAACACGTGTCACAATAAGATTTAAATAGTAGTATTTACAAACTAAGTTAAAGTAAAAACAACTAAAACCAAAGAAACCATCACACTGCTCCAGTTGCAGTTTATGTACATCCTGTATTTTGACAAAATATAATATCCACTCGAGGTATGAACAGTTAAATAAAAGGGAAATCAATATTGAAATATTTTACGGAAAAGTTCTTGGAATTCCCAAAACAGAAGAGTATCAATTTTTCCCGTCGTAGTTGAAAAGAACTTTGGGAGAACTGAATTTCAAAATCGACAAAATATTACTGAATTCTGAAAACCTGAAGAATAATTGATAGCTGACTTTTTGTCAGTCAATATGAAGTGTTACTGGGTAAATACCACTTTTTTAGTATTAAAGTCCGTAACCACTTTTTACAAAATATTATATCACATGGTTAAAGTAAACAGTTTAACTCATAAAGTTAGGATATGATTTTTTATACGATTAAAAGTAGTTTCAGTAAATAAACGGAAAATACATAAAATTAAAACAATGAATTATTACAAAAGCATAAGACTAATTAAATTTCTAGTTTTCAGTACATATTAAAGCATGTGGTGTACCTACACAAAATCACATTTCGTATGTTGTATATTTTATCATAAAATAATAAATAATAAAGAATAAATTTAGTTTCAATTATTTAGATATCTTGATTTAAATTTTAACTATTTTAAATAAACTAAATAAACTTGGCATTTTCGATTCATTGGTTATTGGTTTTATGTCAGTTATACCTACATATTTCCTAAGCACAACAAAATAAATACGTTGAACCAATCTAGACGTAAACTTTTTCTTTAAATCTAATGTTTTTATGCATCATTTTCAAACACCGCAAAACTTTAATAAAATTGATAGATATTACCACAAAGTCACTGCCAAATCAATGAATGAAAATGTGAATTATGTTAGAACTCTTAGTGAAAATACTTAAGTAAAATAAACATTAATTTTTTTATCATTACAAGCTGATGACATATCGCTCACTCCTTTCAAGAACGTCATAAATCAAAAAACTGTATTTTTCAGGAGAACGTTTTTAAAGTTTAAAAATATAACACAATGTATTAAAATTAAATATCAAGCCACTTATTGAACTTTTACTACGCAACAGATCTTTTTAAGTAAAACATGAAGATTTTTTCTCCATTTGAAATTTTTTTAGTTTATTTAAAAAAATAATTAAACAACACCTTTTCTTAAAAATGCAAAAGCAACATTTTCTGCCCTATAGAGGGTAAATATTAAGTTAAAAATATGCCGGTTTTGCTGGGATATAGTACATTTTCTGGGCATTCCGAAAACATGCACAACTGAAAATTTACGATTTTTGATTTATGACGTTCTTGAAAGGAGTGGGCGATATATATCGTTGACAAAACACGTAAGATATTTAAATCAATATATTAGCAACATCTGTCGTTTTATTCGAATTTCATTTCTCAGACTTGTTATAACAATATTACTTATATTTTGAAGTATTCTTTTTCACCACTTGGATATTATAAAGCCTCTTATACTCTAGGGCCTTGAGAAAATCCTTTCTTTAAAGAAGGGAGAGTTTCCGACATAAAGTTGCGATGTTAAAAGATTATCAAGACATCCAGCCTTTTTTGGCTCGCAAAGATTTTATTTCGTCTCTTATTTCCATTTACTAAGTGAAGGAAAACATCGGTCCGTCTGTAAAAGCCAGAGTTTTACATTGGCCCCATTTTCTTTTCACTTAATTTAAATCAATGTCTTCGTTAAGGATTTGCAACAGGAAATTAAAGGGCTTTTAAAAACCAATCTTCAGGTCAAATGATAACAAAAAAATGCTGAAAGAAACTGGTTTTTTCACAATGTTTGAAAAGGCTAAAAGGAACAGTCATCTGGGAAATTAAAATGTAGTTACCCACGACTAGGATTTCACCCAGAGTCTTTAAAAATATATAATTCCAAGACTCCAATTACTTTTTTTCGTATTTAAAATACTAAAAAACTTTCTTTAATTTAAAATTACATAGCTCTGACAGCGGAAATTTATCAAACGTAAATTCAACATTTAATTTTATCTAAATGGTCAAAGTAACTTATTTCGGGAAAATATTTTTGTGCTTTTCTTTAGCTGTAATGTTTGAAATGAGTGAGTTGATTCCAATTATTATTTTGGTTTCTGATAATAATTAAATTAAACATTGGATATTAAAAATATCGTCTTTGCTATAATTTCTTGAATCTGATTGATTTTCTGACAAAATTGATTTTTCTTCTTCTTTTGCAAGCTCTCGTTCATAGCCGGTGGTGCATAGGGTACTGCATCGTATAAACACAGTGTTATTTCAATCGTCAACACATAAAGGAAAGGTGATCAGCCCTCCGTTTTAGGTACCAGTCCAAGGTAATATTGAATAAATATTAGAGTGACAAAATAACTTTTATTTTTTTCCCCCCCGCTGGGAATCAAACACGAGATCTCCAGTATGGTAGCCAAGCGTGCTGACCATAATACTTCAGAGGCGGACATATGAATGTATACGTATATAAAGTGATCACTCAAAACAGCTTATGATAGGTCGTTATCCGTTAAATATCCAGAAATCCATATTCTTCTTCATCTTTGTTGAGATACCAATAAATATAATTTGTTTTTATATAAATTTCAAAGGATGCCGAGCATCCGCAGTATGTAGAAACAATACGTTTCTTGTAGATACAAAAGGTAAATTAATACAAAGTATTGATTGAAAGCATTTTGAAATTGATGTTTTATTTTATTTATTGTTTCGGCATTAACTTTGTGGTAAGACATGTTACAATAATTAAAGAAAACACTTCGTTTTTTACCACTTGAGTTTTATTATAGACTACATGTTTCAGAAGTTAAACTTCCATCATTCAGGTCTGTATAATAACTAAAATATAAAATATAAAATTGTTCTATAAATAAGGTACTTAATAAGCTCTTACTTTCCCCTCTCCTTATTTATAGAACAATTTTATATTTTATATTTTAGTTACTATACAGACCTGAATGATGGAAGTTTAACTTCTGAAACATGTAGTCTATAATAAAACTCAAGTGGTAAAAAACGAAGTGTTTTCTTTAATTATTGATGTTTTATAGTGTGTTTTATGGATTTATTCAAAATTACTATCAAAATCGCCGATCGAGCTTTCATATTTTTACTGCCGAATATTATTGCGTTATAAGCGTACGTCCGTTAAATACATATTTGCCTGCGTAATATTTAGTTTACCTGTCATTTCTTCAGTAATATTATTTCCATATACCTGGGAAGTAATACAATGTAAACGTAATACTTCTAGAACGTTCCTTTTACTGAATATTTTTTATCATCTTTACAACAGTAATTCTGTTTTTTGGTAAATAAATTTGTTAACTGGATTTATACGAAAACATAACGATGAATGTGTTATCTTTGAAGTACATATTACATAATATGTGGAGGTCCTCACCAAAAGGTTACATTTCCATTATAAACGATTTTATGTAATCGGGAACTCTAGTTTGTAAAATTGTTACGTTTTGGTGAGATTTAGTGATTTCATATTGGTTTAACACAGAATTGGTCACGTTTTGTCGTAACTTTAATTAATATTTCGATAGAATACAATAAACAGATTTCCATTTATATGACTTTTTGTGCAATATTGGCAATGTTACTTTTTAATGAGGACCTCCACATATGATATCGCTCGCTCCTTTCAAGAACGTCATAAATCAAAATACTTGATTTTTCAGGAGAGCGTTTTTAGTGTTAAATATTATAATACAATATATTAAACATAAATATCAAGCCACTTATTGAACTTATTACTGTGCAACAGATCTTTTTAGGTAAAAGCTGAAGGTTTTTTCTCCATTTGAAAAATATTTAGTATATTTGAAAAAACTATTTAACAATACCTTTTCTTCAAAATGCAAAAACAACACTTTCTGCCCTGTAGCGGGTAAATATTAAGTTAAAAATATGCCGCTTTTGCTGGGATATAGTACATTTTTTGGGCATTCCGAAAACATGTACAACTGAAAATTGACGATTTTTGATTTATGACGTTCTTGAAAGGAGTGAGCGATATATGCGTGTACAATACCACGTAAATATAAATTCAGTTCTAACGTTCGTAAAGTCTAATTTTTAATTTCAAGTAGAGTTCAATCTATTAACCTTGTTCAATTTTGGATACCCATATTACCCTAAAATTTTCAAATGAAATTGTACCAACTGTCTGCAGTTACAATAAATAAGCAGAAATTACAGCATGATTTTGTCCTCAGTTCAAAACACTTTCAGATTTTAGTACCACTACTACCATCACGTCGTTTCCCCGCAGGGATAGGCAGAAAGGATGGAACGCCACACTCTTCTGCCCTGCCATACACTCTTCGCCTCCTTCACATCCATACATCTAGTCATACGTGCCCTCCGATTGCGCAGACTTTTGACACCGCCAGATTTTAGGTTCTGATTGATCTGATCGTGCCAAGTCTTTTCAGATTTTAAAGTTAATACAGTGAAACCTCTATCTATCGTTTTTCAAAGGACCTATCGAAATAAACTATGAATGCGGGGAAACAATTTGTATTACATACCAGTAACTCGAGTGTACTTTTTTGCATATTTGCACAAGAATAGTTGATTTTAGAAAAAAATACAAAAAAAATGGAAATGGTTATTATGCAAATTGACAATAAAACCAATTAAAAGTATTTAAAATGGTTTACTAAAAAAAAATAAAGACAATTGATTACTATTTTAAATTTTTATAGTCAAAAATATCAATTTTGGAGCGTAATTCAAACGACGAATGCGATAAAATGATGATAGAGAAACAATTAATGCGATCTATTTTTGTATGAAATGAATCCGGGGTAGAAAAAATAAACGACACAGCCGGGAAAACGATTATTCGAGGAACGATAGATAGTGGTTTCACTGTATATATATAAACAGTTGAATACCTGTCGCCGAAATAAAATATTAATTTATTTTAAATTTAGAAATAAATCCGCCAAATTACAATTCTATCTGGCCAGGTCTGTGCAGGAGTTCCCCAGTGGATCGGTTTTATTTAGGTATGGCAACACGCACAGAACTGCCGGAAAGTATCGATTAGCCGACCCCCTCCCTACTCCCAGTGGACTGGAGGTAGCCAGGTGCTGGCAGGGTTGCCATCAAGAGTTTTATTTTTACTTATTACTTATACTTATTACCCTTATCCGCACCCAATGGTGCATAGGGCACTACATCTAATTGACGTAGTTTCGTGTTGATCATTGCATGAATGAAGGCAAGGTGATATTAAATATTAAATTTTAAATAAATATTACAGTGTAAAATCACTTATATTTATTTTCACCCCCCCTGGGAATCGAACCCGGGACCTCTAGCACGGAAGCTAAACACGCTAACCGTAACACCACAGAGGCGGATAGCTATCAAAAAAAAATATACATTTTTTTTACAATTATCAAAATAAGTAATCGAATTCATGACTTCAAAAAATAATCATATTTTTGAACCAATATTTTGCTAGAAAATATCGCTCATTTGTTCAAATGATGACGTTATAACGTTTTTTTTAAACAAGTAAAATATCGCTCACTCCTTTAACAACGTCATATATCAAAAATGGTCAATTTTCAGGTGTGCATGTTTTCGGAATCCCCTGAAAATGTACTATATCCTAACAAAAGTGGCATATTTTTAACTTAATATTTAACTGCTACAGGGCAGAAAGTGAAGTTTTTGTATTTTGAATAAAAGGTATTGTTTCATTTTTTTAAATCCTCAATTTTTTTCAAATGGAGAAAAAACCTTCAGGTTTTACCTAAAAAGATCTGTTGCACAGTAAAAAGTTCAAAAAGTGGCTTGATATATATTTTTAATACAATATATTATATTTTTAAACTTTAAAAATGATTTCCTGAAAAATCATGTTTTTGGATATATGACGTTGTTGAAAAGAGTGAGCGATATGTCAAAATGTGCGGAAAGACTATTTACATCGGGAAAAACATGGATAGAATTGATTTTGTGGCGAAATGCTGCGAGATGGTGCGATTGTCATTGTAGAATTGAGTAAAATGGCGCCATGGGATCTCCTTTAATATTTCTAAAAGTGTAATTACGCCATTGTTGCACCAAAGAAGCAATCTGTTCCATAAATGAATTGTCATTTTTTAATTCACAAATAATTCATGGTATTTTTTATGGATGTTGAACGATTTGTACAAGAAAATTAGAGTATCTAATAACTCTAAACTCATAAACTAAGATAAAAGGAAGCTTTCTATTGAGCAGAACTTCTTTTATTAGCATGTGATGTCCGAATCCTAGATTATAATCATATGAATGAAAAACTTGTGAACAAGTGTTTGGAAACACTCGAAATGTTGTACAACAAAAATTATTATCATTTAAAACTAAATAATTTAATTTGGAGCAACCCTGAAAATAAAACAGCACTAACGCTCTTGTATTCGTGAAATGGAAATTGTACTCTAAATTCGAAAATAATAGCCACCGCGGATGGAAGTGCCCATTTGTGTGCACGCAGTGTTGGGTTTATTCGGGGGAAATCTGGGCTCGTCGGACAACAAGCTGGGTTTAATTATTTCATGTCTGTCGCGTCATTAAAATGTTGACACGTTCACTTTTGAAAATACACCCCGCATTCAGAGTGAGTTATTAACCCCGAAAAACGCTCCCAAGGTGCGCGTTACGTGCAAAATTAACCCTTTAAAACTGACCCCCGGATTCATTACCCGATGACTGTAAATTTGAAAGTTAATGCGACGGCATCGAAACGCTTGTTAAGGGACTTTTTTAAGCGGTCCGTCTATTACATCCCTATGGTATTCAATTACGCCAAAGTTATAACGTTTTTTTTATTCATTAATTAATACGACAAAATGGACAGCTTTATTTTAACGTGATGACCAAGCAACATTTTTATGGACACTTGCTTTAATTGAAAACGAAATTTCAGAGTTAGTAATTGTTTTTTTTTTATATATATAAAAGTACATAAATTTATGAGGCGAATAATTTATGATTTATTTATAATTTATTGATTTTATTATTATAAAAGTACATAAGTAAACAAATTGATGAGGCAAATGTTATTGGGAAAAGAAGTAGAGGAAGACCGAGAAAAACATGGCACGATCAGGTATGCCAAATACTTGAAAGTGGTCAGGTAAGGAGTCGTAACAATCGGCGGGTATGTATGAGGAGATGCATGAACGTGGAAGAGGCGAAAAATGTGTGCAAGGACAGAGTGGTGTGGCGCTCTATTCTCTCTGCCTACCCCTGCGGGAAAGCGGCGTGATGGTTAGTTAGTTAGTTAGTTATATAAAAGTATACATATTAATTTTATATTACAATTTATCAATAAAGTTTCAAATAATTACAAACATCATAAAATTCATATTTTTTGTATAAATATCAAATAGAACTAACCAAACGTCACTCCGCTTCCTGCAGTGGTAAACGGAGAAAATATAATGCTACCTAATTTAAATAACAACCTTTACAAACAATCTTCGCCTCTTTCACATAGATAGTTGACGATAGTCATAGACGAAGAGAATGATATGAACAGAATAAAAAAAATCACAATTTTTTAAACAATATTTCAACAATAGAAAATCTTCGGGCCTCGCATAGAAATGAAAGAGTTTCTGCTTAACAAGAAACTTGCCTTATCCTATCACAGATGTCTCTCGTGAAGTCTATTGAGTTCAAGAACTGTGTTTCGAGTTTAATCAATATATGTAGAAGTTTCAATAATTTGAGAAGTGTGTTTGTCAATCATGGGTAGAGTTAGTGATCTGTAGTTGAAAACGTCTGTTAGTTTTCGAAACAAGTGGTGTATAATAAAATGAAACTCATTATATGATAATACAAGTGTTTAATTTTAAATATATATATATTTAAAAAATATATAATAAAAATCACCTAAACCAGCCTATGACGGTCGTTACCCCCGTAAATGTCCAGACTTTCATATACTTCTTCCTCCACGTTGAGATGTCAAAAAATAATAGAAGAAGGGAAGGATATAAATAGGATAAATATTTTTTACATCAAAATTACATTAAATTAAATATAAGATAATTAGAGAATTCAGAAAAATTATTATAATTAAGGCACCTTAGATGTTCTTTAATTCTGATATTGAATATACGCGATGTTTTTCTTATGTAAAAGGCTAGACAATTTAATTTATAAACACCAGAATGATTGTATTTGAAAAAATGACAAAAATCTCACTTCATGACTCCCCAGTATGCAGATTTTGTATGGAGGATAACGAAACGCCAATCCACATTCTCTACAATTGTGACGCACTCGCTCACAAACGAAGTCACATCCTTGGAGGACCTCTACTGGACTCCGAGAAGGTGAAGCTCCTACCACTAAGACAGGTCGTGAGTTACATGACTCACGTAGGTCTTGGCAGTGAGCTGTGATACAGAGGGAGGTCGCAATAGACCTAATATGGTCGCAGCGACATAAGGGATGCAAGATCCCTTGACCCAAAAAATAATTATTCAATTTATCTTCTTTATCTTTACAATTGAACAACTTTATATCTGAACACCAAAATTTCTATAAATCAACGGGTATAGAAATTTAACCTGTAAATAAAATTGGTCGTTACTTAGATCTCTAGGATAGAAAAAATTAAAAATAAGTAAAGCAATCCATAAAGTCGTGCCCATTATAAATAACCAACTAAATTTAACTTCAAGTCCACTTTTATAAATATTCCCACTGTGATTCATTTGTCTTCTTTCTCTTTTGCAGAATTTTATTTTAGTACAAATGTCAAACCGTAATAATTTTATTTTAATGACCTGATGATGGTATGATTATTCCGAAACCGGTAATCATGAATTAGTGTTTATTAAAGTGGTATTACACAAATTGAACGATGAATGATAAGGAGAGTGTCATACAACCATACCTTAAAGTTAACAATTAAAGTAAACAGTTGTCCGCCTACGTTGTGTAATGGTCAGCACTCTCGGCTACCGTTCTGGAGGTCCCGGGTTCGATTCCCAAGGGGGGTTAAATAAATATAAGTGATTTTTTTCACTGTGATATTTATTCAATATTACCCTGGACTGGTACCTGAAGCGGAGGGCTGATCACCTTTCCTTCATATGTAAACGATCAAGATAACACTGCGTTGATATGACGCAGTGCCCTATCACCATTGGAGTGCGGATAAGGGTTTTATTATTTATTATTAAAGTTAACAATGCTTTTAGTATACAAAATACAAGAACAATTACTCTCAAGTGATAGTGGTCACATAGATAGTTGACAATAGTCACAGAAGATGAGAAGTATAAAAACGGAAAAAATATATTTTTCACGTTATTTGTGACGCATATGGGCGTGAGATATTGTACAGATACCATTTTCTTAACAATATTTCAACAATGAAAAACTCACCCTGTAAAAACACATTGTCAGTCCGATAACCTCATCGATTTTCATACATAAAAAGCTCAGCAATTGCTCGAACCACCATCCCCTTTTACGTGAAATACAAAAGTTACACTTACCCCCATATTCATAATCGTTATCCCAACCTTAATCGTTAGGACCTAGTGTATTTCGATCGATTATTGGCAGTAAAAGACTTTTTTATTTACTAAACATAGTTAAATTTTTGTAAACAATTTTATACAATTTCCATACATTTCTACTTAATACAATCTTATAATTTTAGTTACGGTAAGTCTCTCCAAAAAAGAGACTGAAGTTTTGCTTAGAGAGGGACTTTTTTCTTCTGTTGTTGATATTATCATGTTATTCATTTTAAAATAATATAACTGGTAATATATATTTTTATGCGGTACGAGGGAATCACCTCGTTAAGTTTTCTATTGGATAGTCTGTATTTGTTTATAGAGAGCGTTTAGTTTCTTTTTTAGAATGTTTGTGTCTTTTATATTTTAAATTTCTAAAGGGAGGCTGTTGAAACATTGTATTATTTGTATGTTTGTATATATGAGCTTTTGCTTTTCAATGACGTTGAACATTTTATTTCTTGAATGTTTTTTTTTACTTATACTTAATGGCACATTTTATTAACTTTATGAAATAACTTAAACTAAAACTCGAATGTTTTTAACCACTTTAATATTATATTTAGTACATTTTCCAATCGACTTCGGTAAGCACCTTGCCATATTCAAGGATAGATAAAAATAAAATCAAATGTACATAAAAACATTCAGCAAATAACGAATAGGGTGTTTTAATATTTAAATATCCATGATTGCTAACCACACGACTCAAATTTCAGAATCTTTGATTGATACCTTTCACATGTGAGTTTCGGGCATCATCTATGGTGGAGTTGAGTGAGTTTTTTTATGTTTTTTTTTAAATATCATTAATTGATTCTTCGGTCACTTTGTTATAATATCTATCCATAAGTTTTACTTGGTAAATACCACTATTTCTTAAAATCTATTGTCACACAAAATGATATGGAATGCATCAAAACACATTTCATAATACTCAATTTATTATTATTAAATAAAAATAGTAGAGATCGTCATTAAATGTGTGTTAGATTCTTCCTGAATTATTTCCATACCAAGAGACGCCTGAAAACAAAATCTGATTTTTTTATGAAACTCGTGATTCGACCAGAATTTTTTTTCACAATATTTTCAGTACGTTAAAAACTTTGTTCACAAATACAAAGACAAACTCAGATTTGCGAACAAAGATTTGTACACATTCAAAATATTTAGAAAACTAATTCACTAGCTTAACATAACCAACAATTGCTTCTCTGCTAATAATAGTAGGCAGTCAATAAATCGATCGTTTCACCCTAATATTGATGGTACATTACATCAGTAATGCCCTATCAATGGTGGTAAAGGACCCCTACAGTTTCTACTAAGGATCATGCATACGGGTGTAATGTAACTATGCCACAGTGCCTGGAACAGTCTGTTACGTTTAATTTCGTTATTCTGGTATTCAGAAATACAAAGCCGAAACAAGCTATTGGATTAAGTTGGACTTTGTGTGATGTAGCTGCGCAGAAATACACCACTCAAATGGTTGTTAATGTCAAGGTTAAATATAACATGTTAATAATATATGTATGGACATGTTTGTATACTATATAATATGTAAGAAAAAATACTATAAGTGTGCCTAAATTATTAATAATAAAATATAATAAAACCCTTATCCGCACCCCAATGGTGCATAGGGCACTGTGTCATATTAACGCAGTGTTATCTTGATCGTTTACACATGAAGGAAAGGTGATCAGCTTTTCGCTTCAGGTACCAGTCCATGGTAATATTGAAATTACATAATATTGATTATTACTAACTTTTATTTATTAAAAAAATGACGGATTCGCTGCATTAAGGAGTGATGTAAATACAAAAAATTAGGCAATTAAATATTTAATGGGCAAGCGTCTCTTATATTCAAAATAATGTAGGAAAAAATCTACAAAAAATCTGATGTATTTCATGAAGATTTCTGCCATATCAATCATTTTAATCAAATATGACACCGACAAATAAGCATATGAACAGATCATATATATATATTTATTAATGGTTCATTTCAGATTCTTGATGTCAGGTATAAAATGTTAAACATTCGTAAAACGAGAAAATTTTAACGAAGAATTACCTCGAACAACACTGTGCTACAAAAAGTAAGACAACAATCTTAATAAAGAAAAGGTAAAGGACGAATTTTAATTTAAATAAACTGCATTTAAAACATTTCCCTTTTATCGTTGAAATATGAACGTCATCATTCAAATTTATCAAAATGTTTTACGCCTGTCGTGAGTATTATTTACAAAAATATTTTCATTCTTCCTTACAAAGATTTTTGGCATTAAAAAAATATATTAATCGTCAGAAGCACTTTTTCGTGCTGGTAATATTTTAGTATACCACATTCCAAGATTAAATTATATTTCGATTTGGATTTTTACAAATTATCAAAGCATTTTTTAAAATAAAAGCTAATTGCTATTTATTTATTATTCTTCTGACCACTATCGGCATCAAATTATGCAAAGGGCACTGCATCAAATCGATTTATTATTTTGGTGATCATTAATAATATATTTTACCAAACCAAAATGATCCTGCAAAGTTGTTTTATTTTATAAAGCATACTTTACAGTTATAAATGCAAGTATCTTCATGGAAATGTAAAGTTTTGAAGAAATAAATGATTAAATCGGTTTAAGGGATGAATTCTCCAGGTCTGCGTGGGGTCTTACAAGGCAGAAGTTCTCGCTGTTTTTGCAGAAATAATTGGATAAGTTAATAATGCGGGGCTTACCTTTGTCACAATTAGCCCCCATCCTCCCGAGGGGGCAGCCGGCGCGGGGGGCGCGGGGGGCACTCTCCGTGTGCCCGGGACGACTCGTAGACATGGGGGGCACCTAGACAGAGAATCATTTTAATATACAAAAGTATACTTGTGTAGTATTCAAAGACAAAACGATTAAGAATACTTGTTAAGAGTATTTCAAAGGAAATGCGAACATTTTTTTTCTATGGGGGTGTGTAATATTTATGACTTGTATTTCTTGGAATTGGAATAGGAAAAATATTGAAAAAACAGCTAATATTTTCCCCAAATTTAAATTAATTGGCCAATACACTATCTCACCCACTCATCTAACTATGGATAATAAAATGTTTTAAATTTAGCGCATGTTTAACCTCGATGATTACAAGGTTCTTATAGAAACCGATTAAAGAAAAGAACTAATTAAAAGTGGTTAAAAACAAACTAGTTTTGTTAAGTTTAAAAAATGTGCCATAAAATATTTTCGAAAAACATTTTTAAAAAATATTTCAAGGAAAAAAATATATCATGACTTGAGTAGCCAGGAAACTCATGGCACGTTAATTCTATAGAAAATCTATAGTCTCATGTTAAAGCTAGACTTTTTAAAACAGATGCACAACAAAACGAAACTGATTGAGACTGTAATCTATACATACTTTTAAGACCATTAAATATCAGAAAACTGTAAAAAAAACATGTCGATTCCTTACCAAAACGTGTTAAAGAAGTTTTAAAAGTCAAGGGATAACATCTTTTCCATTAAATAATATGAATTATATTAATTTCTCTATTTTCTTGATAACTAATAAATGCTGTTTTTTTAATAATAACTTGTGTTTACATTTATTCAAATAAAACAGTGGTTTTTTTTTCCCTATGTGACTGACCAGTGGCTAATTTTCGTCGTTAATGATATTATCAGACAAGTGAATATGGTAACGGCCATGGACAAGTCAATAATGACGAAACTCCATCACTGTTGAAAAAAAAACTATGTGGAAAAAACTAAATAGTTTTTTTCTTATTATATAAATGCAGTTCCACCAAGAAATGTTAGTGTAAAAATATAATAAATATACAAACTTCGAGACTCACTTTTTGTTCCAAACTTGGCCCTAGCGTAGTGGTAACAAGAGTCAAATCTTCTTCCCTTATTGGTTTCCTATTAGCCGCCCCGTCCAATTCAGCATTCGCGATCATGTCGATATCCTTAGAAGACAAACCTTCTGCTTTGAGACTGTTCAGACCTTCCAACTCCTTATACAGTTTAAATTTATATGGATCATTGGTTTTGGTCAAATCCTCTTTAATGCTTTCAACTACAGGTTCCAACAAAACACTTTGGTCTTGACTATCAATGTTTTGCTTAGGTTCTCTTGTAGTGTAGCGTTCTTGATCAACAGTATTGGAAACGATGTAATTTCTAGTGAAAAGAGGTGTTCCTTTGATACTCTGATGATCAAAGCCCTCTTGTTTTGTTTTGATTATTTTCTTTTGTGGAGTTTGATTCTGTTTTTTATCGGTTTGTATCGTTTTATGCATGAAACTGAATCCGTTGCTGAAGAAGTCGAATGGGCTTAGATATCTTGTGGGTGTTGTTGATGAGGTGATTGTAGGTTGGGTGGTTGAAGATGGATTTGTTCTGGTTGTGGTATTGTCGTCCTTGGCTGGTAGAAGAGCCATATCCAATTCGGCTGAGAAAGATGCGTCCTTTTGATACAGGACATCTTCGTCAGAATCGATGTAGTTTTCTGACATGGATCTCAACGTACTGTTGGCATCTGTGAAAAGAGAAAAACATACTTTTAAAAAATGTCAATTTTTAATTTTGTGTAACGACATATAGCAAGATTTGAAGATATGTAATAAATAGAAATATCCTTCTTACGAGTTTTGTTGTTTATTGAGATCTATTTATTATTTTTTTTAATATTTTATTTTTCGACATCGGAATAATATGATTAATAACTAATAATTTGAGATAATCTAGATTTGTAAACAATTATTTGGACACACTCAAAATGTTGTTAAGATGTATGTCGACATCTCAACATAGGTGAAGAAGAATATGGGAGTCTGAGTAATTACAAGGCTGGTTGAGTGATCACTTTACACACGTGTAACTTTCACCATTTTACCTATGATTAATACTGAGTAATATGGTGATAAGTGTTTTGGTCAGCATATGATACAAAATTGAAAATATTGTCAAGCCTTTCTCAAGTATGTGAATATAACTAGGATTCGGACCTCACGTACAAATAAAAGAATCTTTGCTAAATAAAATTTTTGATTAAAATATCTAGAAGTTCCAAAAATTTAGTGGTATTCTCCACTTAAGAGCTATTTTTAAATTTTAACATCTCATTATAGATTAACAATATATGTATGAGTTCCAAAAAAAAGGAGTGTGGTTGTCAATCATGGGTAGAATTAGTGAATGTTACACGTGTGTAAAGTGATCACTTAGACAAGCCTATGACGGTCGTAATCCCTGTAAATGCCTAGACTTCCATATTCTTCTTCATCCTTTTTGAGATGATAAAAATAAAGGTACATAGTTTATATTCAAACCCATAGATGGAAGCATCTGTAGCTTCCAAAACTAGTTGACACAATATTATATTTAAGTGGTTATTAACGATTATTTTAAATTAAAGTTGAATTAAATACCATACGTATAAACTGAGATGTAAGTTTAGTTTTGAGTATGTCAGTTGGGAACATCCGACCGCAACAAGTACGTTAGTTTCAAACCGCATTCCGGCTATTTGATTTCATGTGCAATACGAGTGCAGAAACAGGGCATTGTGCAATTCTCTTTAACAACTCTTGAAAAGTTTAAACTGCGAAGTTGCTCTCCGCCTCTTCTACTCTCCTACTCTCCTACTCTCCTACTCTCCTGCTCTCCGACTATTCAGCCTGTGCTCAATTATAACGCGCAGCAATAAAAACTTTCCAGGTTCAAAGAAACGAAATTAAACTAGATTTTCCCGCAAATGGTTTAACAGCTTTCGAAGTCATAAAAGCACTGTGGGTAATTAATGAATTCCCGCCCTAATAAAAGAAAAAATGTTATTCGATTTTTTTTAGAAAATTCATCGATGTTTTTCTCTGTTTTTTCTTTTAACCCTTATCAGCACCTAATGGTGCAAAGGGAACTGTATCGTGTCGATGCAGTATTATCTTGATAGTTAATTTTATGAAGGCAAGTTGATCAGCACTACGGTTCAGGTACAGTTTACACACATATCGACAGGCGCCGTGGCGTAGTTGGGTAGACGCTCGATTGCGTCTACCCAACTGGCGTCGCGGATTCGATTCCCACTATTTGAAAAAAAAATCAAGAAAGTTCATGTTTTGTCCTGGAATTTTTTAATGGAACCGCACTTTATATAAATAACGACTTTTTATTGTTATATTTTAGTTTGTTCCACATATATTTTATTTGACCATCGACCGGGTTTTGTTGTAACGACATCATCAGACGTAACCCAGTGCTATTTTATATATAAATTAAAGATTTGTTCTGGTTGAAAACATTTGGGTGTTTGTGAAATATTTTCATATCTTACTTCCCTATCCTTACTATCCTACCTGCAGACAAGCTTTTAAAAATAACTATTTTCGGGTTATTTCTTTAAAAACTAAATTGAAAAATAAGAATAAAAACTCCAGCATATCGGATTTCTAAAATGGTTTATTCAATTTATTATTTGTATTTTCTCAATATAAATATGTGTCATGGGGATAACGTGTTGAATGCGTGATGCGTCACGTTGTCAGGGGATGACGCACCATCATATTACTTTAACGTCACAACCATAAACTTTTTTCAACTGTCGCTTCATGCATTTTCAATTTACTCCTTAGAAAAGAGACAAAAATTTACATAGTCAGATGGAAGTATGCAAACTCACTGAGGACTACCAAACTACGTCAGGTTTAATACTAAAACGAGTTACGTAAGAGGTTTCTGCTTACATTTTCATCGAATTTCTTATTATCTTATAAATATGACATTCACATTTTTCTTCTCATTCATCTCTTAAGAACATGACAGGGAATTTTTGGAATTATTATTTGAAGGGCTTTTTTTTAAAACAAAAAAGGTCCCGGAACTCACAAAAAATCATGTTTACAAATTTTATAAATATGGATTGTATTTACATAAGCGAAAACATTGTTTCGTTGAATTGAATTTGAAACGTATCGGGTTGTGGTCCCGTGGTTAGTGTCGCGAACTCTTAAGTCAGAGTTTCTCGGTTCAAATCCACTCTACAAAAACTTGATTACTATTTCTAGTAATGACCCGCTTAGGCTCACAGAAATGGTATGAAATTTTAATAATTATGTAAATAATAAAAAAAACATAAATAGTATATGTCTATTTATTTTTAAAAAATAATAATAAGAAACTTATATTTTCCATGAAAAAAGGTGCCAAAACGCCGTTTCACCGCGTTACCCACATGAAAAAAATCCCAGATTATTTGTACTAATTATTACTATGAATTAACAAAATTTCCAAACTTTAATTAATGTATTAATTTTTTTCGACTGTTTTAATTCATTTTTCTATCATCAGAAATTCAACCACCCTGGGGTGGTTCAAATTTTTAAATTTAATTTATGATGGCGAATAAATAAAAAATAAATGTTCAAATCGATCAGGCCACTTTAAATTTTTGTATTATCAATGTTGAATACAAGTTAATTTTTGTATGTATAAATTAAGCTAGAAATAATGAGAAAAATCAATCAAAAGGATCTCATTTTATTTATTGTTTCAGAATTCACTTTGCGGTAAGACATAACAAAATTATTGATTAAATCATGAAGATGGAAGATGGAAGCGTCTGAAGTAGTCGTTAAAATAAAAATAAATATAACTGGTAAAAAATATGTTTTTTTAATTTACCATTTCAAGAGGGTTTAAGCTTGTGAAAAATGGGTAAAAAATTATTTTGTACCGGAAAAATAAATAAAGCTCAGCGGATACTTAGTAAAAACTTGGAAAAAACAAATTTTAATATGTTTTGCAAGTTAATTTTGTTTTCTCATTCCCGAATATTTTCACAGACGCCGCACGTATTTTTCTCTTTTCTTTTACTTTTCAAAAGCTTTGTGTAATACTTTTCCCGGCTTATAAGTTCGCCTAATTTTTCCGACCCAAATAAAACAAAATAAGGGGTGGAAAAAACCCTTAATGATAAATTATAAAAAATGGGTTAGCGTGCTAATGATCAATTGTTTTACGTTAGCTTGATAAAAATAAAACAACTTGCAAAGTTTTATAAGTAAAAAAAATACTCATTTATGTTTTATTTATTTATGTCTTATCCACACACTATGGTGCATAGGGCACCGTTTCTTAAAAAAAACATCATTTTGAAAGGAAGGTGATGCGCTTCAGGTACTAGTTCAGGGTCATATTAAAACATATATCGCTCACTCCTTTCAAGAACGTCATAAATCAAAAATCGACAATTTTCAGTTGTGCATGTTTTCGAAATGCCCAGAAAATGTAATATATCTCAGCAAAAGAGGCATATTTTTAACTAAATATTTATTTTGTTTTTACCTTATGTTTTTTTTATATTTTCTCATTTGTTATATTTTCTCATTTTTTATATTTATTCATTTGTTTATTTTAAATATGATTCTTACGTTTTTCTCATTTATTTCTTTGAAATATGCTTCTTATGCCTATTTATTATACCTGTTTATTGTTTTGATATTATGCCATGTATTAGTTTTGGTTAAAAAAAAAATTGTAACTTTATTATTTGTGTTCCAGTCTTGTTAAGTCCCATGTCCTTAAAGGAGAAATAGAAATTACTCATCGGGAATATTATATGTATATATGACTTATGTATGTAATATGTTTTGAAAAATAAATAAATAAAAAAGTAATGAAATAAAACTCAATTTGTAGTAGTGTACAAGTGTTGAATTTTCTTTAAATAATCAATATTCATATTTACTATTTTACTTGTTTTCATAAAATGATACAACACTACCAATCACGGGCTAAGGATTAAAAAATCCAGCTACGGATTAAAAAATCCACTAATATTTAAAACAAATGTTTGTTTTTTTCAAGTTTAAAGGAAAGCAGTAAGAATTTAAGAATCTGCATAATTTGCCGGAAGAAGTTTGTTAGTTGGCCGAGGGGCGTGCTATGAAAACTAATATCACCACTTCAATCTTCAAGGGAGGAGTTTTAGTTAAATTATAAGGGTTACTTAATGCAAACTTGCAAACAAACTCCGAGATCCAACTTTTCGACATTAAGGATTTCCGAATAATTTGATTTAATTTATCGCTTTTATTTATATTTAATAAAGAGTTCGCTGGAAACTTGCTGTAAATCGATTTGTGAAATTTTAATACATTAAATAACTTGCCACCACACTGCTTTCACGGGGGTAGGCAGAGAGAATAAAACACCACACCAATCTCTCTTTGCATACAATCTTGGTCTCACATTCATGCATCTCCTCACACAAACCGACAATTATTTCCACTCTTGATCTGACCACATTTAAGCATTTGAAATACGCGATCATACTTCATTTTCTTCAGTCTTCCTCTGTTTCTATTTCGAATTACAGTCATCTCATAAATTTGTTTGTTCTTTCTTCACTCATACAAAATTCAAACAAAAATCAAACAAAAAAAAATACATAAATATAAAAAATAAAAATAATATTTTGTTCTAATTTTCAACAAAGATGAAAAAGAGTATGTACGTCTGGGTATTTACAGGGCTTAAGATTTAACATTCACTGGTTAACTAGCCTGTGCCAAGTCGTTAGCCTTGTAAATAGCCAGACTTCCAAATTCTTCTTCATCTATGTTGAGATGTCAAATGAATATTAAAATAAATGCTGCTATGTGGAAAAAACCCAGATTTGTGAACGAGTATTTGGACACCCTAAAATTATTGTTAAGATATTTAGTAAATTCTATAACCGATAGATACAAAATCAAACCAGAAGATAGAACCAATATAAATCACATTTTGTTCAACTTAGATAAGCGTCTTTCAGAATCAATTTTGTATGAAATTTGTATCTTTCTCGATGAACCTTTTACAAAAAGAAATCCAAAAACCTTTCCATAAATAAAGATCAGTTGATTTTTTAAAACGTTATTGTAATATAGTAGAATAACGTGACTCCGGCTTGACTCGGTATGAGAGAAATAATGAAACAAGGGTAGTTTTTTACTCTTTTTTTTCAGATACCAAATAGGCTTCTCATCCCAATTTTATGACTTCCCCTCAACCTATAAATTTCTCAAATTACAACGCAAGTTTTTGAAGGAAATGTCTAGAGTTTTGGCTCTTATCAGATTGTAGAAAGGACACATAAGTATTTTAAGGATAAAATAGTGTTAAAAAAAAAATTCAAACAAAAAATAAATAAATATGTTTTGAAGCATTGAAATAATCTAAAGTAATTGTATACTACATTTATATTACCTTGGACTGGTACCTAAAGCGAAGGGCTGATCACCATTCCTGTATGTTTTATTATTAAGATAACACAGCTTTTATTTTATGCATTTCTCTGTGCACTATCGGGGGTGAATGAGGGTATAAAGAAGAATAATTTTAAACTGACAAGGTAAAGTCATATTTATAAAGGTATAAAAATATTTTCAATGCCCAATATATGTATACTTATTTTCACTTTTTGACACACATGCTTTCTTCAGTACTGAAAGTTTTTTTTTTTATTCCAGAAAAGATCCAATATTGATTTTAAATTTTTCAAACATATATTTATTTTAACACTTTTCTTGGAGAAAGACCGAGGAAGACCGAGAAAAACATGGCACAATCAGGTATGCCAAATACTTGAATGTGGTCAAGTTAGTAGTCGTAACAATCGGCGGGTATGTATGAGGAGATGCATGAACGCGGAAGAGGCGAAGAATGTTTGCAAAGACAGAGTGGTGTGGCGTTCTATTCTCTCTGCCTACCCCTGCGGGGAAGCGGCGTGATGGTTAGTTAGTTTTTTTTTTTTATACTACCCTGGACTGGACTCTGAATTGATCATCTCGCCAGAATTTAAGTAAAAATCAAGAAAAATTTTATCGATATGGTGCAGTGCCCAATGCACTATTCCATGAGGATAAAGTTGGGAAGAAGAAATTTATACAATAAAGATTACAAGTACTTGAATTACCACTATTTCTTAAAACCTACTTTTAAACGTGTTTCAATGTATTCCGCATCATTTTTAAATACCGTATATTCAGTAAAAGCTAGTGGCGTATTTAATTTGATGAAATATTATTTTTATTTAATAAAATTTTTAATTAAAAATTTATGAATTTTACGTATTTTATAAGGTTTTGGTAATCCAAACTTATTGGTTCGAAAATAAAATGTAAACATCATATAAAGTACAGGAGATACGTTTGAGCCTTATTTACGACGATATTTTTTTGTTATTATTTCTCTGTTTTTTTTCTGAATTAGAAAACAAACCTGAAAATTGAGAACATTTTGGAAAACATATTTTTATTGTTATCCTAGAAAACACCTCGAGGAACACCGCAGACTTTTAAATGGAACAACGTGACACATTACAGCAAATAGAAATACGACGTAGATAAATTAACGGCAAACAAAACTAATGGTATGAGTCCATCGTTCCTTTGGCGACAAAAACATGTTTTACTGTTTAGGTAAATAATTAAAAAGAATTAATTAGAATTTGGTTTGAAAAGACCTCTCCAACGATTTCTCATTCGACCCATGTTACTATTAGATGTTTGAATATTTACCCCTGGCTCTACCCTAATCACCTTAGTTCATTATTAAAAATGTATTATTTTCTAGTTAGGGGTTGGTAGTATGTTTAGCTGCTAACGTCACTGCAGCATTTATAGAACTTTTGCTATTTTTTTTATTTTTTAATATCTCGTAACATAATTATAAATATGAAAAAAAAACTATCGAATATGGTTATTTTAATAGATTTATACTATCCACTGACACTTTGTGATGGAATTGCATTTTTAATATATTATTAGATTAAAACCAATATTTTTAGCTTTTCCACTTTATTTTTATTTGACCAGCGACTGGGTTTCGTCGTTACCGACATCATCAGACTGTTGGTATGACAGATGTTGGTAACGACGAAACAAAAATAAAGTGGAAAAGCTAAAAATATTGGTTTTAATCTAATAATATGGTTATTTTATGTTTAAGACAGGCATATTTTTTTTTCATTAAATGTGTTATTTTTAAACATTCATTTTTAAATTAAAGTTTTATTTGGTAAATACCATTATTTCATTTGTATCATCAAAAAAAAATTGCATTTACCAAGCAAAACATAAATTAATAAATAGATAGATTTTACCACAAAGTGCATGGTGAATCAATTTATGAAATTATTTTATTTTTGTATTATTTATTCCTCTTTTTAACCAATATTTGTACCCAATCTGCATGGGGTACAACATTGTACTACTGCAGTGTTATCTTGATAGTCAATCATTTGTAGACAAGGTGATGAGTCTTTCGCTACAGATAGCAGTTGTAAATAAATATTACAATGGAAAAAATACAATTATCTTAGAAATCGATCCTGGAACCTTCAGCGCAGTAGCTGACCGTGATAACCACCTCACGTCCAAGGTGGACCTCAAATTAAGTCTTAAGTGAAAAAAAATCGTATGTGTTGGATGAAATTCGTATGTGTTGGAAAAATAAATATGAAAATAAATTAGGAAAAAATATTGTTAATTATATATTGTTCATTAAATAATCCATATGGCTTTATAAAAACTTAGCTCCACCACTTTTGTACGGTGTTTGAAAATGAGGAAATGAAACGTATCTAGTAAACGTGACGGGTCCTGAAAATTTCACCTAACTCTTGTCCAACTATCGATTACCAATTCACCGCCTAAAAAGTTTCATATCAGAAATGATTAATTCATTCGTCATTTCTTGAATGTTTTTCGCAGATAGTTTGTGGCACATTTTATAAACTTTATAAAATAAAACACTTTTGCTATTCGCTACGCAATGCACAATAAAAACAACATTTAGGAGTTTTAAAGTCATATTTTTAAATCATATTTTCATATGGTTTATGGAGTGCGTGGAAGATTTTGGTAAGGAAAGGTAATTTACTATGAGTATTTCAATGTTTTGGAATTTAGTACATAAACCCCGATGATGACAAGGTTCTTGTCGAAACCGGTTGGATAAAGTGTACCAATAAAAAAGTGGTTAAAACAAAGTTGTTTAATTTTTTATTTTTTAAAATTCATTTATTAATCAAACATTTTGTTGTATCAAACACAGATTAAAAACAAAGCTTTCTCAACTTCATAAATTAGATTTTTTTTAAATCACCATAGTAATTTGTAATTTTATCATTTACAGCAATTTAAGAAACGTCGTGAATTATTGGCAGTTACGTGTAAAGATTCTTTAGTTTAAAATTAATTCATAAATAAAATACTTTGCCTTGGTTGATTTTATTACCTACTGAATGTAAGTCACCACGAATCTCTTAAGTTTATAATTCGGTAGAGAAATTCCAAAATTACGGACTGAATATTCATGACATCCTAAAGAGATACGGTGTAGGTTGGAGGCAGTGATTTTCACTTTTGGTAAAATTCGCCTTATTTTATAACCCTAAATTAAAAGACATTCGTAATATTTACGAGTGTAAGCATTTACAATTTTCTTAATAATTTTTGGTCAATTTTTGGATAATACATATCAGCCTTTGGTATTCTCCTATTTAAAGCTATGCTAGACAGTAGACAAAACGACATATCGCGTCTTTATCAACGTTATACCTATTTTGCATCAGTGGCGTAAATTTTACGATAATCCTGTATTCTTCTTCTTCAAACCCTTATCCGCACCCGATGGTGCATAGGGCACTGCATCATATAAACGGTGTGCTCTTGATCGTTGACACATGAAGGAAAGGTGATCAGCCTTCCACTTCAGGTGCCAGCCCAGGGTAATATTGAGTAAATATTCAAGTAAGTATGTAATTCAGCACGCTCTATAGGTCTTGGGTTCGATTCCCAGGGGAGGGTTCAAATAAACAAAAGTGATTTTTTTTTTCATTCTAATATTTATACAAAATTACTCAGGACTGGTACCAGAAGCGAAATGTTGATAACCTTTCCTTCAAGTGTTAACGATCAAGACTGTGTTTTGATGCAGTGCCCTATGCACCATCAGGTGCGAAAAAGAAGATAAACTTAATGTTTGTTAAATAAATAAAGTTCTTTAAAAAAACACATTACACTTATTTTCTAAAAGTTTTTCGTATTTATTTTTGGTAAATTTGAGTTTTTCTAACTGTCGTAAATTTTACGGAAGTCTCGTAAGTTATTTTAAAGAATACGGTTCTTTGAAATAGCCCAGTGGTTAAGGGTTAGTAAAAATTTCCTGTTCAATTTGAATTCTTTATCACGTCAACTCTACTTGACGCTCGGGTTCAGTTTCAAATTGGGTCAATATGAAAAATAGTGGTTATAATTTACCCTCGGGCTTTGAAACAGCGTGATACTGTCTACTTTGCTGTCGTGTAATTTGAGATCAATTTACTTAACCTCGTTTCCTTTACAGTGACATGAACAATTTGTATCTTTAGCCATTTTATTATTTTTATTTTTAAAGTTTTATTGAAAAAAAGTACTCTTTCCGCAGGGGTGGGTAGAGAGAATAGAACGCCACACCACAGTCTTTGCAAACATTCTTCGCTTTGTTCTTCCGAATTCTCATATTTTATTATTCTGACTCCTGACATAACTTTCAAGTGTTTGAAATATACTTGATCGTGCTAAATTTTCTTCGGTTTTCTTTTGCTTCTTTTTTCGATTGAATTCGCATAGTAAATTTGTTTTACCGTTCTATCCTCAATCATATGTTCCATATGTTCAAACCATCTCAAAACACCTTTCATAATTTTATCAACGATGCTTACCTCGCCTAAACGGCTGAAATTCCGATACCACTGCTTTCAACCATATGAAAACCTTGATCATTTAGTTTTTTTTAACCATTTTTAAAGTAAAATGCTTTGTTGGCAATTTCAGTCACTAGTCGCCTGTGAAGTTCAAAATATATATTGTAGTACGAGTGTATACATATCGCTTACTTCTTTCAACAACGCCATATATCCGAAATCGTCAATTTTCAGCTTGTTTTCGGAATGCCCAGAAAATGTACTATATCCCAGCAAAAGCGGCTTATTTTTTTACTTAATATTTACCCGCTACATGGCAGAATGTGCTGTTTTTGCATTTCGAATAAAAGTTTAATTATTTTAAAAAAATACATAAACCACATATTTTTCAAATGGAAAAAAAACATTCAGGTTTTACCTAAAAAGATCTGTTGCACAGTAAAAAGTTCAAAAAGTGGCTTGATATTTATTTTTAATACATTTTATTATATTTTTAAACTTTAAACGATCTCCTGACCAATCAAGTTTGTTGATATATGACGTTGTTGAAGGGAGTGAGCGATATGTGTAAGGTACGATTTACGCATGAACAGTCTCTCCAGATTAATTAGCAATAGTTCTAAATTTCATCGTGTAATTGTAATATTGAAAGCCTGTAGTGAAGCTTTTAAGCTTTCCCGACAAGTAGGTTAATGGTATAATGGAGTAATAAAACAAAAGCTTTTAGTTTTAATGCTCAGAATTTAAAGCGTTCATGTCGGGAATCCATTTGCTGCCATGTTTCAGTCAATTTGATGGAAAATTTTAGAAGAATTGCTTAACTTAAACGCACTCCCCTCCCCCCGTTTGCCTCCTTAGAAAATCAATATATTTCATTAATTGATTCAGCAGGTAGTTTGTAGTAATGTCAATCCATTTTAAATTAATTTTTTTCATGGTAAAAAACAGTATTTTTTAAAAACTATTGTGACACGTATTTCGATGTATTTGGCATCATTATCAACACCATAGCGGTGTTTGATAATGGTACTGAACACATCGAAATATGTAGTACAAAATATTTTAAGAAATTTTGTTATTTATCAAGAAAATTTAAATTACAAACACGTGTCACGTTTTTAAGAAATAACGGTATTTTTTTCACCATAATTTGCACCCAATGGTGCATAGGGCACTGCGTCAAATTGATGCAATATTGATCGTTCGTGAGTAAAAAATGACAGTAAAACAAATTAATGAAGCAAATGTAGTTGGAAATAGAAGCAGGGGAAAATTTGACTTGATCATAAGTGGTCATACGTGCATTAGAATCAGCGTGTATGTATGAAATATTGCAAGAATGTGGAAGAGGTGAAAAATGCTTGCAAAGACAGAGTGCCTGCATCCCCTTGTAGGAAGTGGCGTGAAGGTTAGTTTTTTTTTTTTTTTGTTAAATATCTACTAAAGATTTAATAAAATGTAATATACCTACATTTAAATATCATAAACATAATTTTTATTTTATATTCCTTTTTTTAAAGTTTATAACGAATGTATGAATGTGCCATACGCAATTTATTATACACTTTATAATATATAACGGAAGTGTTATTAGCAGTTTCCGCCTCCTAACAACTTCCGTTTGCATTTCATTTCCTGTTATTTCCCAAAGACTTTCTCGAAGGAAGTAACCCCGGTAATTACTGCCCCTTTTAAGCGTGAATAACAAACGTGCATATATGTGGTTATATACGAGTATGTATGCATGATACATAATATTGTAAGCACACGAGGTTATTTAGTATGATTGCACTACTTTGTCCAGATTTGTGAACAAGTATTTGGACACTCAAAATATTACATATAAAATAACTGATCTTATTTTAACTAACCTACTAACTAACCATCACGCCGCTTCTCCGCAGGGGTAGGCAGAGAGAATCGAACGCCACACCACTCTGTCTTTGCAAACATTCTTCGCCTCTTCTACATTCATGCATCTCCTCATACATACCCGACGATTATTACGATTCCTGACCCGGCCGCTTTCAAGTATTTGACATACCTGCTTGTGCCAAGTTTTCTTCGGTCTTCCTCTGCTTCTTTTTCCAACTTCTAATTATAAGATACATAAAAAACATGTTTTCAGGCGGGGCTCAAGAATGTGATTTTATAAAGAAACCCAGATTTGTGAACAAGTATTTGGACACACTCAAAAAAGTTTGATTTCACTTAAGTTACTTATCTTTTTAATCATTATAGCTAAGTTCAGTGTTATTATGTTATTACTCCATTTTTATCACATTTTCTTGTTAGCTATTTGAAAGAGCTAAGAAATCTAATATTTGTTTGGAGTTTCAAATTTTACCCAACTTTAAGGTTAAATTTATTTAATTTTATTACGAAAAGTTAAAATACTCGTGCGTGGCAACACATTTGGAAAGTTTTATCGGAATTGTAAAACACACAGATCCTGAGAGTTTTGATAACTTACAATATGTCATAGTTGACAATACATAAAGTTCAATTTCTTCTTTATTACTGTTTCTTACATATCGCTCACTCCTTTCAAAAACGTCATAAATCAAACATCGTCAATTTTCTATTGTGCATGTTTTCGGAATGTCCAGAAAATGTACTATATCCCAGCAAAAGCGGCATATATTTGAACTTAATATTTACTCGCTATAGGGCAGAAAGTGTTGTTTTTGCATTTGGAAGAAATAATAATAATAATAAAACCCTTATCCGCACCCCAATGGTGCATAGGGCACTGTGTCATATAAACGCAGTGTTATCTTGATCGTTTACACATGAAGGAAAGGTGATCAGCCCTCCGCTTCAGGTACCAGTCCGTGGTAATATTGACTTAATATTACAGTGAAAAAAATCTGCTTCGCATTTGGAAGAAAAGGCATTGTTTAATTTTTTTATAAATAAAATATCTTTCAAATGGAGAAAAAACATTCACGTTTTACCTAAAAAGATCTTTTGCACAGTAAAAAGTTCAATAAGTGGCGTGATATTTATTTTCAATATATTTTATTGTATTTTTAAACTTTAAAAACGTTCTCCTGAAAAATCAAGTGTTTTTATTGATCACGTTCTTGAATGGAGTGAGCGATATGTAAAATATTGTAACGACGTTAAAATTTATGCAAAAAATTGTGAAATCGGCGCTCAAAGTTTATCGTTTATAAAATACTATTGTAAATACTTTTTTGGACTCGTTTAATCAACTTTTAATTATTTTTCTTCTTCTTTTTATTTCTTATCTGATCTGTCTATTCCATTATCCGTCTCTTGTGATCCCATAGCTTTGGAGATCTATGATATCCATGATATAACCAATGTTACACAGTATATTAAATAATCACTTTTTCTAGCCAATGAAAGAATTACGCTATATTAGTAGTTAAAAACTGAAAAGATTTTTTTATTTTATTTTTTGATTGTTTTAACTTTATGGAATAATTGTTTTGACTTTATGGATTTACATTTACATTAATACAAAAATAAAGCACTATTTTTGAATTTCTTAATGTAAACCCAACTAGTTTCGAGAACTGTAGAAAATACAATCTTTATTTTGAGAAAAGTTTGTAAATATGTTCAATTATGGATGAGAACAGCATTAGTTCTCAAAACTAGCTGTGTTTACATCAATATCCTCAAAAGTAGTCTTCTACAAGTTTTTTTTTTTAAATATGATATTTAAATTAAACCTAAAATTTTATCAATTTTTACAATTTATTTTTACCAACATTTTGAGTGTGTGAAAATACTTGTTCACAAATTTGGATTATATCCAACTATAAGAATCATTGTTCATATTATTTTTTGACATCTCATCAAAGATCATCTCACCAATAGATGTCTCTAGTGAAGTTCTAGTGATTCAAGAACAAGGTTTCTAAATTGGTTCATATAAATAGAGCTTCCAAGAATTTGAGTAGTGTACTTGCCAATAATGGGTAGAATTGGTGAATGTTACACGTGTGTAAAGTGATCACTTAAACCAGCCTATGAGTAAATGTCCAGACTTCCAAATGAAGGGGCCTTCTATGGTCGTCTATGGTTCTTTTTTATCTTTGATGAGATGTCAAAAAATTGTATTTTCACCACATGTTTTCAACAACTAGACACTGACCTGGAGGTTTTGAGGAGTAAAAAGCGATTTCAGAAAGAATAAAAGGATAAAAAGAAGAAAGGGATGTCATACCTTGGCAACTATATCCGTCCACATGTAGAACGTGACCAGGATGACATCCACACTCGTATGTTCCATCGTGCAGTTCTCTGCACAGCTCCACACATGGGCTGCCCTTCCCACAGCGTCCTGGAAATGATACATAGTTACGGCTGAGATCTCAAACGTTCAAATTCAGAGCCCGACCGGCCACGCTAGGGATCAGACGTGTTTCAAACAACAACAAAATAACATGTATTTTAGAATTTAGTTTTTAGAAAATACATCATTTAAAAAAATATTATTAACATACTCTCCTTATCATTCATCGTGCATTTGGTGTAATAACACTTAAAAACATTTTAGGTGGTATTACACAAAGTGAACGATGAATGATAAGGAGAGTGTTATATCTCCATATTATAGAGTTATCAATGCTCTTTATATACATAAAAATATAGTTATGATTTTTTTTAACTCTTTATATGTCAATAACCCTTTTATTTTTAAACCTTATTACAAAACAAAGAAATATTTCGAAAATTTAGAAATCCAAAAAAACCTACATTCTAATAATTATTTATTAAATAATATATTGTTTCAAAATTCTTCACCTTTGCTTTCCATTTTTCCTTTGTTTTCAAACTCCGCCCCTTGACTAACCCCCTCCTTACTTTCCCGTCTCCTTATTTATGGAACAATTTTATATTTTATATTTTAGTTATTATATAGTCCTGAGTGATGGAAGTGTAACTTCCGAAACATGTAGTCATTAATAAGACTCAAGTGGTATAAAACATGTGTGTTCTTTGATCATTATAAGAAAATTTAGTTGTAATTTATCATATATGGTAAATAAATTAAAAACATTTTTTTCTTTTTTTTTTTTTTTTTTTTTTTATTTATTGACTTGGCGTTTAATTTGTAGAACTCAATTGTAATTTATGTATTAATTTTAAATCAAACACAGATTTTTTGAGTCTACTAAGTTGTATTTTATTAACATAAAACACATAAAAAATTATATTGTGACAATTGTTTCGCCTTGTTAGGGCATTATCAAACATTCGTTTGATAATGCCCTAACAAGGCGAAACAATTGTCACAATATAATTTTTTATGTGTTTTATGTTAATAAAATACAACTTAGTAGACTCAAAAAATCTGTGTTTGATTTAAAATTAATACATTAATTAAAAACATATTTTTTCCAAGCCCTGAAGTGAATTTTTGACACCCCTTAAGTCCAAATGGGGTAAACAATATATATCCTGCCTCCATAGTGCAATGGATATTACATTTACCTACTATGCTGGAGACCCCATGTTCGATGCCCAAATAGAGTCAAAATAAATACATATAAGTAGTGACTTCTCGACGCAGATGGAGAAGATTATGGAATTTTATATAATAAGTGTCTCAATTTCACATGAAACACCTATGTTGATTCCCAGTGAAGAAGTCAAATAAATATAAGTGATTTTTTGACACTTAAAGTTTTTCAATTTGACCATTTTACTCTTATAGTTATTGAAGAACATTTTAGAGTGAAAAAAAATTCTTTTAATTATTTGACCCCCCCCGTCCTTGGGAATCGAACCCGGGACCTGCAGTACTGTAGCCGAGAGTGCTGATCGCCACACTAAGGAGGCGGATGAACTTTTTAAAGTAGTCCCTTAGCAAACGGATGAGGTCACAATAAAATATGGAACAAAGGCAAAATAAAGGAATGGGTAAATGATCAAGAGTTAATTTTATGAATATTTTAAAATTATAATTCTTATTTTTTTATCTTTTTGTGTGTAAATTAGGTTAAAATCGTTAAAAACAATAAAAATGTATTAAAAAAAGAACTCCACCGACAAGACACACAAGGTAGCTTGGTGGGTGTCTGCAAAAAAAATGTTCCAAATATGTAAAAATTGTGATTTAAATAAATGTTTACAAATAATAATAAATAAATAAAATTAAAAATAAAAAAAATAAAAACGCATGACATAGAATTATTAAAGTGCCTACTAGATTAAATTTTAAAAGGGGAGTCTGTGAAATGATTCACTCGTGCCCAAAATGGTATAATACACCCCCGTACAGTCAATTGTTTACTTATCGAGCCCTTAAATAATTAAGTTAGTAGACGTAATAATATATTTATCTAAAGTTCGTACGTTGCTCCTCCAAATATCATTGTTCAGTTTCCCCCCCAGTTTTCAGAAGGGTTGTACGAAGTTTGCGTATGATTCGGCCGCGGGGTGTGTTAGTAGGAACCTTTATCAGAAAATGCTATTTTCAGCCAAACTTTAGCCCCTGAAAGTTTTCGATACGGCCCGAGATTTCAGGCAACTTTCCAACCATTTTTGGGAATGTCGAAAACCGCTGAAAATTTCAAATGGTCCGAATAAGATCTTTTATTTATCGTCTGAAATCTAAAAGGTAAAATATTTTTTCTATAAAAAATTATAGAAATAGTAAAAATGTTATTTTACAAGATTTCTTTGTTAAACGTTAAATAATCCTGTCAGAAAACGTAATAAATTCTCATTTTTAATTGTTTTCAAACGCCGCTTATTATTTAAATGGTACAGAATTCATTGAAACACGTGTCACAGTAGATTTTAAGTAATAATGGTATTTATCAAGTAAAATTTCAATTAAAAATTGATCGATATCATTACAAAGTGACTGCCGAATCAGATAATGAAGTTTTTCATTTGAAAAAAAATATATTTGTAAGGTTTACGTTTACGTTTAACGTGTATGTCTCATATAGATAAATCTATGTAATTTATATTATATACTTGATCATAAGTCGATGTATGTATTTTATCATTTTACTTTTTACCATTAATCTTACTCCCCTAACCCCTAACTAATATGTTTGTGTGTATGTGTATTCACATTTCATATAAGAAAAACTATACCCTGAACTGTTTACAGTGAAAGCTCTCTTTTTAAACAAAAAATAAATATACATTGCTCCTTTTATATGTTCTATTGCCCTAATAATTTTAACAAAGCTACTTTAAAATGTCTCTTTAACATCAAAGAATTGGTATTCACCCTTTTAGTACAAAATATTTCGCGGTCGTCCTATTTCAAAGGAAAATTCGTCTCATATTTATGTTAATATAATCAGTTTTATTATAATCCGTATTGAACGTAATGACTTAGTCATTATAATAAGCCTTTGATCTCCCTCATTTCCAGATGACTGCGCTTTTTCAAAGGGTGGGAAGATCGATGGTGCAATAAAATTTTATATGGGTGACTGCCGTCAAAATTTATCGTAAATTTTCAATCGTGAAATGAATATTTGATCATCACGAAATTTTAACATTTCATACTACTTGTATTTAATGATATAAGAATGTTTTATACTTTGGTTCGTTTGAAGACACTTATTTCGTTAATTGATTCGATCACTTTGTGGCAAGATCCATCGTATGTATTTTATTTTCTTTTAAAAAAAGAGAGATATTTGTGTTTTTAATATTTACACAAATATTTCAATTTCATACTATTTCTGTGAGCCTTAGCGGCTCATTATTAGAAATATGTATCAAATTGTGGCAGAGTGGGTTCAAACCGAGAAACTCTGATTTAAGAGACCGGGACATTAACGACGGGACCACAACCCGACACATTTGAAAATGATGCAGAACGCATCAAAACACGTGTCACAATAAATTTTGAGTGGTATTTACTAAGTAAAACTTTCATTAAAAACATGGTTTCGAAATAAATTGTTTGTAATGAATTAAAACTCAATAAGTGGTATAATACAAATGTTTTTTTTTTTAATTCATTATTTACAGTGCACCATTCACTCCGTTCCCAAGATTCACCCCCCTTTACATGCATTAACAGGTAACAATTTGTAGTTAGGTAGACGCTCGACTGTGACACTGGCGTCACGGGTTCGATTCCCACCAATTGCAAAATGAATTAAAGAAAGATTTAATTCATTTGGTCTGGGTGCTTGTGATGTGTTTTTCACATTTACCTTCCCTATCCTTACTATCCTATCTATAGACAACCATCCAAAATTTGTTAAAGAAATATAAACACAAAAACATAAAAATATTTAAAAATTAAATTTTTTTATTTCAATTTGTGTCATAGCCAAGAATTTACAATAAACGCCTTGCGAGTCTTTAAAAAAAATAAAAATGTAACTTTTCGCAAAATACAAAATCAATATTATTCCCAAACGCGTTAATGTTCGTTTCCCGTAATAAAGAATAATTATAAAACTCCATTTGGGTAATTATAACCAAATTAATCAGTACTGATTCAATTATTTCCTTCCCTCGTTATATGGCGCGAAAAATGCCTTCATTACCGGAACGTGATAAATTTTTCAGATAAATCACATCCAAGTAGCGTTATCACGGAGCCACTAATCTAATTAAGAGCCAATAACTTCACGGCTCCGAAAATTATCTTAAAATATGGCGACGCTTCCGGTAGCTTCCTGAATCTAGGATATCCTGAATGATAAATTACATACGATACATTCATTGAATTTATAATTCAACATATGGGTGAACGAAAAATGTAATGTTATTTTATTATTTATTTTTGATCTACACTGTTTTCGGTGTTTTCATATCTGTTCAAAATTGCGCCTTCTGTCGTCTCATAGTATCTAAAATGATTATATTTAGAATATTAAATAAGGGTATTTGTTAAATAAATAAAAACTTTTAACACACACACATGTACATATGTATATATATATATATATATATATATATATATATATATATATATATATATATATATATCAACACATATATATATATATATATATATATATATATATATAAGAGAGAAAAAGAATTTTTTTTTTATTTTTTTACAAAAATGCTTAAATTTCTTACTGTTTCTGTGAGCCTAAGCGACTCATTATTAATCGTTTAAAAAATTAGGCTCATTACTAATCGTTTAAAAAACTTATTTTATTACTCATACATAAATAGGAATGAAATTTTAAGTTCGAACCCAGAAACTCTAACTCTAAAATCCGCGACACTAACCACGGGACTACAACCCGACGCAATCCACACAATTTATAATAATGTTTCACTGCATTATCAAGCTTTCAGTGTAAATAGGGTTAAAAGCAATTAACTCTGAAATCTTTAATTGCTTTTTATCAATCTTAGAATTAAACAAATCTGCTTATAAAATATCTTATTGGAGTTCAAAAGACGTTTAAACATTTTTAAAACGAAATACTTTTACAATTTTTCCTAGTAGTCTGTGAGCCAAGCAAGCATAAAACCACGAATTGGGAAAAGTTTTCACATATATATTTATTTATTGTTGATATATCGGCGTGGTTAAATCAAAACGTACATGAAAAATTATTTTATAATTTATGTCTCGAAACGGTATGATGAGAAATATATGTACGTTTGAGTGTAATAAATTTATCTGTGAAATTTACGATCGAGGGAAGTATGCTGCTTTAATACCTAATGGGGTAGTAAGATTTAAAATGAACGTTGAATGAATTAAAAATAAATTTCTATTTGAAAAAATTTTTTTGCTTTTTATAGATTTGGCGTTAACTTACTTTTTTTTAAATAAAAATTTTGTATAATACCACTTAATGAGTTTTGAAGTTTTGTACAAAATTTCGAAACTAGACTTGTGTAATGAAATAAAACTCGTTCACGTACAGTGGTTTTATACAAGTGAATATATTTTTTTAAATATATCTCCATGTCATTCTACAAAGTAAATGCCAAATCAATAAATAATATAAGTGGAACAACAAATTTATAGATTTGGCGTTTAATTTGTACGAGCAGAACTCCGTTTTATTCATTTTTTAATATTAAATTCAAACACTGATTTCTTTAGTTTTTTTTTATTTATTAAACTCCTATCTGCACCCAATGGTGCATAAGGCACTGAATCATAACGACAAAATGTTATTTTGATTGTTGATTGTATGAAGGCAAGGTGATCGGCCCTGCGCTTCTTGTGCCAGTCTAGGGTGATATGAAATAAATATGAGAGCAAAAGTCTAACATATTTATTTTCACCCCCTGGAAATTGAACCCGGGACCTCACGAACGGTAACCACTACACTACGGAGGTGGACAAGTTACTGGAGTCTACTAAGTTGTATTTTATAATTAATAACACAAAAAATATTGTGAAAATTATTTCGCATTGTTATCACATTATCCAACTACTGATGACTGTGAGATGACATTTGAATAAACAAATATTTGCCGTGAGCGCTGCCAGATGTTTTTTTAATGTTTTCAGCCAATAAATCTAAATTATAAAAAAAAAATTACTTCGTTTGCAATTAATTAAGGGGATAAGCTATGAATATATGTATTTTTCCGATTTAAAACCGCTAATTTTTTAATGTGTAGTGACTACCCAACACCGGGATGCGCGTTTTTATTTTAGCACCGGAAGAAAAAGGTTAAAAATGTTTATGTACGAAAGGTTTAAGATATTTTGTGAGTCCGACACGCCCCCAGCAATCTGTCAAAGACAAGGTTCATAATTAAACATTGCTTTTTGTCACGAGACGCCAGTGGAATAATAATCAAGGCTTTTGTTCGCTTCTCGGTGCCTTAAAAATTATTTCCTCCTACGAATTTCAAACAACGGCGTGTCGCGATTATTTGTCAAAGGGGAAATTGTTTTTTGGAATAAGGCTATGTTAATATAGGCTTCTATGGCAACATCATAACAAGAAATGCTAACTGTGTGAAATTAAGTTATATGATATAATACTTATGAAAAAAGGAACCAAACGTTTAACCTTTTACGCAAAATGAGCTTTCAAGATTCCAAATTCCTTTTTGCCTTGGGAAATTTAATCCGATGCATTAAACACACACAAAAATAAACAAATATATCAACCATAGTAGTGCAAAGGGCACTGCATCATATAAACGTAATGCTATCTTGATCATTTATATATGAAGGAAAAGTGATCAGCCCTTCCCTTAAGGTACCAGTCCAGGGCAATATATTTATACATAGTGGAGAAAACATCAATTTGTATTAATTTTGACATTGCATCAAAGATGAAGAAGAATATGGAAGTCTGGGCATTTACGGGGCTGACGACCGTCATAGGCTGGTTTAAGTGTATCACCAATGTATTCACAACCATACTACTCAAATTCTTCGAATTTCTACATATTTGAACAAGTTTTGAAACATTATTCTTAAATCACTAGAACATCACTAGAGACATCTTTTGGTGAGATGAATGATAATCCAGGTTTTGTGAACAAGTATTTAAACACACTCAAAGTGTTGTATGTTTTTTTAATAAATTTTTATCTCGAAATATTTATTCTTATTATTTTGTTTGCAAATAAGACTTGGTCCTGTCAGAAACATGTATTCACAAGTTGACTGCCAGAAAAAAAAAACATCTATCATGCATTGTTTTGCCGCAAACTTGCCTAAGAGATCGCAATTTAACTGAATTCGGTCTACATACATCTTTCTTTTGCAAAACTCATACATTATAAATATGTGGAACTAGCATTGAACGTAATAATTCAAACACAGTATTGTCGTATTTAAGCATCCGTGTGAAGTCTCCCAGATTATCGTTTCCTCATAGTCCTTTACGATCTAAATTAAGACTTAGGTTGAATGGGACATAGCTAACCGGAAATCCTTCCTACTTCCGTTCCGTAGCGCCATCTGTTCCACTCGTTAAGAAGACTAACGTCTTATGTATTCAAATGTATGTAAATTCGACAAACATGCCGGGAAACTGATCCCAGAACAACAACTAACGGGATGAAGAAGGATTTTGAGCGACCAACGAAGATTACAGAATATTCCTAAATTCGATTTTAGTAAATAACATTCTTCTGCCTCCGTAGTGTAACGGTCAGCACGCTCGGCTACCGTTCTGGAGGTCCGGGCTCAATTCCCGGGGGGGTCAAATAAATTTAACTGTTTTTTTCATTCTAATATTTTTACAATATTACCCTAGTCTGGTACCTGAAGCGGAGGGCTGATCACCTTTCCTTCATGTGTTAACGATAAAGATAACACTGCGTATAAACGCAGTGTTATCTTTATCGTTAACACATGAAGGAAAGGTGATCAGCCCTCCGCTTCAGGTACCA
This sequence comes from Brachycentrus maculatus, assembly GCF_059751285.1. Lineage (NCBI taxonomy): Eukaryota > Metazoa > Arthropoda > Insecta > Trichoptera > Brachycentridae > Brachycentrus > Brachycentrus maculatus. The sequence goes on along the minus strand of NW_028281167.1, from coordinate 763,008 downwards.
GACTAGGGTAATATTGTAAATGATGATCATATAAATGATGCCGTGCCCTATGCACCATTGGGTGCGGATGAGAGTTTGAATGAATGAAAGATTTATAGATAAAATCTATTGTTTCTCAAACGTTCATCTTACCATAAAACAAAGCAGTTATTGAAATATTAAATAAATATAAAATTGGCGTTTGATAATGTCTTAATAAGACGAAACGCGTCACATGTTATCATATAATGAAAATAAATGTAGAATTCAATCCAATAACCTTGTTTCAAATTGGATATTTTACCCTAAATGTATAAAAGAAAAGATAAAGACCATTAAATCATTAATCAAATAAAACAATAAACCATAAGTGTACGTCCCTCTCCAAGCACAAAAGCGCAGTCTCTTTTTTGGAAAATCACAGCGAAACTATCATTATAAGTTTGCCATATGTAAAAATGTATAAAAATTGTATTAAAAATGTAACTAGATTAAATAAATAAATTAAAAATAAACATGTATTACAATTTTAAATATCAATATAGATGAAGAAGAATATGGAAGTTCACTAGAGCCATCTATGATTGGATTGGTAAAGATTTTATTTAGCAGAGACCTTTTTTTAGATTCTCTGCTAAATAAAAACTTCCTTATTCCAGCCATAGATGGTTCTTGTGAAGACGTATCGCTCACTCCTTTCAAGAACGTCATAAATCAACAATCGTCAATTTTCAGTTGTGCATGTTTACGGAATGCCCAGAAAATGTTTTATATCCCAGCAAAAGAGCCATATTTTCAAGATAATATTTACCCGCTACAGGGCAGAAAGTGTTGTTTTTACATTTTGAAGAAAAGGTATTGTTTAATTATTTTTTGAAAAATACTAAATATTTTTCAAATGGAGAAAAAACCTTCAGGTTTAGCCTAAAAAGATCTGTTGCACAGTAAAAAGTTCAATAAGTGGCTTTATATTTATTTTTAATACATTGTATTATATTTTTAAACTTTACAAACGAAAAATCAAGTTTTTTGATTTATGACGTTCTTGAAAGGAGTGAGCGATATGTGGAATGAATAAAGGAGGAAAAGATACAACAACCAATATAATGAGGCAAATGTAGTTGAAAATACGAACAGAGAAAGACCGAGGAAAACTTGGCATGATAAAGTATTTCACATCAACAGAAATTTATACGTAGATATATATACGAGTACATTAAGGATGCAAAAAGGTGTTTTGAGATAGTTGGGGCATGTGAATCAAATGAGTGAAGAAAAGATGGTTAAACAAATTAATGAGGCGAATGTGGTTAGAAATAGGAACAGAGAAAGACCGAGGAAAACATGGCATGATCAAGTGTTTTAAATACTCGAAACTGGCCAGGGCAGGAGTTGGAACAATCGGCAGGTAAGAATGAGGAAATGCATGAATGCTGTAGAGGCAAAGATTGTTCGCAAAGAAAGAGTGGTGTGGCATTCCATTCTCTCTGCCTACCCCTTTGGGAAACAGCGTAATGATAAGTTAGTTAGTAAGTTATACCATTATTACTTATGACACGTGTTTCGACGCATTCAACATCATTATCAAACTCCGAAACTCAACCTAAATTTGTGAGTTGCGCCCTTGGGACATTGAAGGGTGAGAACGGGGTAGGAACTGTCTTTAATTTTTTATCCGTGGAAACTTGAACAATATGAAGGACGCTTGAGTCATTGTTGTATTTTTAATAATCAAATTATGTTTAATGTTTTAAATTTTTGTTTTTATTATGTTTCAAAATATTTTGGCCTTGTATGATTTAATATTTTGGAGTATTTTTTTCAGTTTTTTTTTTTAATAAACGTATTACATTGTTATTTATCAATTGGTTTCTGAAAAATATTTTTTGTTAAGTATACATCATGTTTTTTTTTTTTAATCTTGTTTTGAGTTTTCAACAATGTGTAGAATTTATTTGTGTTGAAAAATAAATACATGTAAATTAAATATATGTATATTTTTTGTGTAAACCCCAGGAGGGGTTAAACAAATAAATGTGATTTTTTTACTCTAAAATTTATTCAATATTATTATTACCCTTGACTGGTACTTGAAATGAAGGGCTGATCATCTTTCCTTCATGTGTTTACGATCAAGATAACACTGCGTTTATATGATGCAGTGCCCTATGCATCATTGGGGTGCGGATAAGGGTTTGAATGAAAAATATTTTTGTGTAAATATATATATATATATATATATATATATATATATATATATATATATATATATATATATATATATATATATATATATATATATATATATATATATATATATATATATATATATATATATATATATATATATATATATATATAGATAAATATTTATATTTATACTGTTACATGTTTATTTTATATAAATTTGAAATTGTTCACTGTATCTTTCCGTGCCAAAGTTACATTTTAAACTACATGAACGGAATTTATTTATAACATTCAATCAAATACAACATGGCCAAATTCAGATCTTAAAACCTTTTAAAAATATTCATTTTTAAATATCGCTTTAATACTTATTTTCATTTATTGAAAGCTCTTTTGTAAAGTTATCAACAACGACAAATAGCAAAAAGCATCATATAATTAATAAATGAAGAATACCAATCACTGGGCTTCATATATCTAATTGAAACACTCAAATTCAGCAAAAAAATTAAACAAGTCCAGAATATACAAAATTGGACGTGGATCGACAGGCTTGCTATTTGTCCTCTTTTGTTTGCACACCCTCGTCTTTTGAAGCCCGTCTGGGATGTCATTTATTTCTGAGAATATTTCAAATGTGTCAGGAACTTAATTAAAATTATAATTAACATTTTTTCAATTAATCTGCGCTTCATATTTATTTTGCGAAGACTTTAATTACAAAAAAATCTCTAAGCATTCTATTGATTTAATGATTTTTATGTCAACCTTTTTGTATTGACTTACATCTTAAGATTTGTGCTAAAAATTAAAAAATCGAAGGTTAAGTTATAACATAAAATTGCGTGATATAGGATAAAGAAAAAAATATTAATGTTAAAACTGTTACATCAAAAAAACAAGCTTATGTTAAAATCAGTTTTGTTCGCCTCCGTAGTGTAATGGTCAGCACGCTCGGCTACCGTTCTGGAGGTCCCGGGTTCGATTCCCAAGGGGGGTAAAATAAATATAAGTGATTTTTTCACTGTCATATTTATTCGATATTACCCTGGACTGGTACCTGAAGCGGAGGGCTGATCACCTTTCCTTCATGTGTAAAGGATCAAGATAACACTGCGTTTATATGACGCAGTGCCCTATGCACCATTGGGGTGCGGATAAGGGTTTTATTATTATTATGTTAAAATCAAACAAAATTTATTTCCAGTTTTGAGTGTGTCCAAATATTTTTCATTGTGAATTAAGTAAAATAACTGTCCACCTCCATAATGTAGTTGTTAGCGCGCTAGGCTACCATGCTGGAGATCCCGGGTTTGATTCTCAAGGAGGTAAAAATAAATATTGGTAATTTTTCAGTCTTCTAATATTTACTTAATATCAATTATATCCTGGACTGTAACCTGAAGCGCAAGGATGATCACCTTCCCTTCGTGTATTTAACGATCAAGATTACACTTATCCACGATTGGTCGCGAATAAGGGTTAGAGGAAGAAAAAGACTTTACATTTCCTCAATGTTTTTTTACATCTCAATATAAATGTAGAAGAATTTGAAAGTCTGGGCATTTACAGGGCTTACGACAGTCATAGGCTAGTTTAAGTGATCACTTTACACACATGTTACATAAAACTGTAAGTCCCCAGACTTCCATATTCTTCTCCATCTATATTGAGATGTCAAAAAAGTATAAAATAATTCCTAAGCGGAAATAATCCAGATTTATGAACAAATATTTAGACTCACTCAAAATGTTGTTAATAATGTTGTATTATTTGTTAATATACAGTAAACCCCCGTATTAGGTTGAGATAATTAACGCGTTATCGGAGAGAACTTTTTAGGGGCAAAACGTTTTTAAATTAAAGTTTAATTTAACAATGACTCATTTCGGTCATTTCCATGGTTAAAATGTCAAAAATACAATTTAAAACGTCAACTCTCTCATAACGTTTCCTCCGATAACACAGTACCTATCTCAATGTTATAGGAGGGCTTACTGTATATCTGAAAATGAAACATTATTACAACTGTTTTGAAAGAAGAACGATGAGCGAATATCCGGCAATATGGGATTTGAAACGTCATCTCCTTATAGGATTCCTGTCAGCGACGTAATTAGACGAGCGAAACCATTGGCACGTGAGTTGGTTTCCATATTTTTCTTATTTAAAAATGCCTCCGAGCTGAAACGTGTCGCCTGGCAAAAGACGAAACATTTCTCAGAAATGGAACTTACAAAATACACATTGTAAAAGTCGAATAATAATAACGCATGAAAATTGTGTCTTTATTCTGTTTACCCGTCAGAATTCTGTTAAATAAATGCTCGGCGAAGCTCGCGACTAAATTATTCAAGCTTTTCCCCAGGTGCTTTGTTTGTTCTCTCAGTGGAAATTACGAAAATATCGCGGAGATTGTGAAAATATTTCTTAGAAATTATTGATTTATATTAAGTAGGATTCAGTGATGAATTTTGAGGATTAGGAAGTAAGATTTGAGCCCATTCTAACACAACTTCATTTCGTTTCCTAATTTATTGTCTATTTTTTCCCGATACTTTGTAACACATTTCATAAATCTTGTACAATAAAAAAACTCAAACATTATTTTAAAATACTTTTTTTTCCAACTGGTTTCAACATGCACTTTTTCTTCTTCAGGGATGATATTTAAGGATTAATTTACATATTCTTATATTTTTATATCAAATATAACTACATTTATGTAATTGCTTTTATATAATGAAATAACAACGTGTTATAGTGGCTGTTCAAATTTAAAACACAGTAAGGGACATTTTTTTTTGCAGTAGGTTTTTTTTGCATTTATGGACTAAGTAGACTCTACTTAAGTAGTCCAAAAATGCAAAAAAAAAACTGCTACAAAAAAATGTCCTTTATTGTGTTTTAAATTTGGACAGCCGTATTCTTGAAGATCAATTTGTTGATCGTTGTTATATATTTGTTTTATTTTAAATCGAATTAGGTACCTGAATTAATTTTTTGTCCTATTTTCGTTATATCTTAATAAATTTCAAACTTGTTTCATTATGAAATAAAACGAAAGTTTTACTTATGTTTTATTTTAAAATGAAAATAGTTTTAAATTTTTGGCAATTTTGGTGATTTTGTCGAACCCATTTCGACAAGCACATTATAAACTTCAGAAAAAATGTTCGTTTTATTTTGACAAGTTTTATAAAATGTATTTAAAGTATCTACGAAAAACAAGTAAAAAAATGGATTGTTTTGTTTTATTTATAAAATATTGTATTTAAAATCATACCTTGAAAAGCTGCCTCGAATTGCGTCTCCGACGTATCCAATCCTTCTAGCGTCGAAGAACACAAAACTAAAATAGCACTTAACAGTATAAACATAATTGAACCCATTTTCAAATTCATCGTAAAACAATCTTTTGAAAAAAGCACTGTTCACTGTTTCATTTTCTCTTTTCCATTGTCAATGACTAAATCAAGAAAATGTGTTTTTCACAGTCTAAAAAGCTGTTCGCTCAAAATAGATTCTAGCAAACGGCGAATCGCTTTTGTTGATCCAAAACTTTTGTCATTAACATTTTCACTTTGAAACTTGTCAACTTTTATCACCCGTCTTCCACATTTCAAATAATTATCTCTTCACTCAAACTTTTTCTTGCCTTATTGAAGCGATTTTACAGCTTATTGAGTTGTATCAAACATTGAACACGTGTATTTAAGTTTGAGAGTTGATAAATTGTGACTTTGAGTTGGTAAATCACATTTAAAGTGAAACTTTAAACCGCAAACACTGCGAACAAAAGAACTTGTAAGAATAATTTAAACAGGTTTGGCTTAGCTATCGGGTTTCTTCGTACAGAGGGTTATTTGATCCTTATGCTCGAAGGATACGCTGAGATGAGTCGTTCCTCGTTTCGTTGAAGGATCCGTGTCAGAAGTATTTCCAAAAGTCCTGAAACAATGTAAAGTTTTGTTAGTTTCAAAATACTACCCTCGTGGAATGGGAGTTATCAAGAGTTCAAGCGTTTTGCGCTGCATTGAGGGGTTTATTTTACAAGCATAACAGACAATGGGAAAATTAATTAAGTCTCGTTTATTAAGTATACACATAAGGGTTTCAAAATCTCTTATAAACCATATGTTTAAATAATTGAGAGGACATGTACCATATAATTCATGGAGTTTACAAACATTACATACAAATTGATCACAAAATTTTTCTAATGTTAAGATTCAAGTTAATTTGAGTTATACGTGGTGATCTTTAATAAAAAATTGGTCAATTAATTACACTGGTCGACGATAATTTAGTCAAATAGATTTTTTTAAATTACCTAACGCCCAAGTGACCCTGAAATCTAGCTACGGCTTATGCAACACCACTTATCATGACCCTACTCAGGCTTCAACTTTGTAAGTTTCATAGCCTATGCCTACTCGTGAGTGGATTTACTCTTTATGTTTAAAGTTACTATAATTTCACGTAATTCATGAGTGAAAGTTTTAGACAAAAACACTCGCTATTCAAATGGATAACTGTAGTTGTTTCTTATATACATTGCTACACGAATGTGTGTGTATGTTCAATAATTAAACAATCTGATTTTTCTGATCTGTATTTAATTTTTAAATACAAATATCCCTCTTAACGAATGCACGGCAAATCGATGTAAAATACAATAGATGTTCGATTGGTAAAATGAAAAAATAATACAAAGCTGTGACAAGCATTATCCGACTAACTTACTAACTAACCATCACGCCGCTTCCCCGCAGGGGTAGGGAGAGAGAATCGAACGCCACACCACTCTGTCTTTGCAAACATTCTTCGCCTCTTCTACATTCATGCATCTCCTCATACATTATCCATCAAATTAATATTGGTGTTGAGATGGATAGGATATATGGAATGTAAGAATTTCTCACTTTGTGAACTTCTCCATTCCTACACGGGAATTTTTCTCATATTGAAACTCGATAAAACATTTTATGACTACCCGTGTTTTTGTCAAAGAGATTAATTCATTTTAAAAACATGTCCATACATCAAGAGCTTTGATGCGTAAACCCTCGTTAAAATATGTTTATTTTTTGTTTTTCCAAAAAAAAACTCCACACACTTTCGGCCGCCATTGTAATTAGAAAAACAAACGACAAATTGGAAGCAACAGAATAATTCAAATATTCCCCTTCCCACTTCCGGGATTCCCGGTCATTTCCCGCCATAACTTCCCGCCTGCGACGGCCCCGCCATCTGTTGTCCGCTAAGTGAAACAACGGGCCCTTCGCACAAAGTAAGAATTAAAAATTCAGCAAGCGAAATTGGTCGCTCGGTGCGCGATCATTAACCCTGTATGCCGTTATATTTCCATGCCACGAGGGTTTCATCTCGTTTAATTAATAGCCCCGTACTACCGCTTAAACTGAATGCCGAAATTCAAAATTAGCCGATTGAATTATTCAAATTAGTAATGCCATCATTATTGTTTTACTTTTACACAATTGTTTATCAATATTAATTTCACATCATTTTGTAGAAATATTTGTTCACAAATCTGGGTTTCTCCACTTTCGAATTATTTTTACATGTAATTTTTATCATGGTGATTATTATACATGAGAAAAGTGATCGCCTGAACCAGTCTATGAGAGGTTGTAAGCCCTGTAAATGTCTATACATCTTTATTATTCATCTATGGTTTAACATAAATCAGCCTATGTCAGATCATAAGCCCTGTAAATACCCAGACTTCCATATTCTTCATCTATTTTGAGATTTCAATAAGTATAAGTTGTTCATATACAAATTTCAAGGGTCACTTGCCACACTTTAAACCAGCTTTATTAATACCAAGACTTCCATATTTCTTCTTTATCGATCCATGTTGAGCCGTCGATATGTAAATCTACCTGTATTCAAATTTAAAATGAAGGTTTACAATAATTTGACACATATTTTTTTATTTAAAAATAAACATACTTTATACTCTTTGATAATCTCCTCATCATTCACTTTTTACTTTGTGTAATAATACTTAAATACTTTAGTTGACGACGTTTAACCATACCACAAATTTAATGCCAAATAACTGAAGAAGAATATTTGTCTGGGCATTTACGGGGCTGACGACCGTCATAGGCTGGTTTAAGTGATCACTTTGCACACGTGTAACATTCACCAATTCTTCCCATTATTGACAACCACACTACTCAAATTCTTGGAAGTTCTATATATATGAACCAATTTAGAAACCTTGTTCTTGAATCACTAGAACTTCACTAGAGACATCTATTGGTGAGATGTAAAGAAGCTTTTAACTAAGCAGAAACTCTTATATTAGTATGTTAGGTCAAAATTCTGGATTTTAATCACACATATGAGAAACGTCAGAAAATACCATTTTCATTTTTATTATTTAAGCTTATAATTTGACCAGATAATTTATTTACAACATTTTGAGTATGTCCAAATACTTTCTGCTAAATTAAAAGCTTCTTTACATCTCACCAATAAATGTCTATAGTGATTCAAGAACAAGGTTTCTAAATTGGTTCATATATATAGAACTTCCAAGAATTTGAGTAGTGTGGTTGTCAATAATGGGTAGAATTAATTAATAAAGTGATCACTCAAACCAGCCTATGACGGTCGTCAGCCCCGTAAATGCCCAGACTTCCATATTCTTCTTCATCTTTGATGAGATGTCAAAAAAATAATATGAAAATAACTCATGTAATTGCTGATAATCCAGATTTTGTAAACAAGTATTTGGACACACTCAAAATGTTCCAAATAACTGAATAATTTTTAAGATTAATTCTATATTAATGCTGAAATATTAATAAAGAATTACCGTTTAATTTTAACTTACAGTCGGTAACTTTTGATTCATTCAAATTATTCACATAATGTATTTCGAGTGTAAGTAGGAGTATAATCCTAGGGATATACTGAGCCTCCCGGTGAGGTTTAACTCTAATCCCTGGATTTACAAAGTTGGAAGTAGTAAAGGAACTTTGTAGGAATGAATACACCTCCTTTTACGTCCATGTAGGATTAAGGGAGTGTTACACAATCTTCATTAAATCTTTGACCTTTGATTTAACAATGATAAAACCATAAATTAGGTCTCAATGCTGGACATCGGTTACTCGAACGACATGACAGACCTAATTTTTAATTTAATGTTTTTCTACTTCAACAACCCTCAAAGAAAAACCGGCGGCTGTTGCCGAGAATAATAAATACTTGGGATTTTTGCAAGAAATATTTTTGCCAATTTTTTTAATGATGTTTTTATACCGAACAAACGGAATTGAAATCAAACATTATTTAAAACACGTTAAAAATATGCCCATTGCCGATTCATTTGTCGCCTTTCTCCCTTTCAAAAATTTTATTTTTATACAAATTTCAAATGCCGAAACGGTAGTTAAAAAAGAAGAGATATAAAAGTAGGTGCTGATTTTGTTGGTTTTTGATAATTGTTAGTGTTATGTTCCTATGCAATTTTATTTTAAACGAATATGTGGTTTTTTAAATTATATGAGCATTTTTCATATTTGTGCGAAAAAATCGAAAATCTACAAATTAACTACAAAATTGTTAAAAATCATGTTTTGAAAGTGTTGCTTTTGGACTGAAAAGCTATCAAGAAATCCCAACAAAATAAAATATGTAATGTAAAAAAAACTGATAGTTTCTGACTGGAAAGATTTGACTGCTCGCTACTATATACATTAATATATATAGTACTTTTCACTCCCGGATATTAGTGCCAATTTAGCACCATAGTCTAAATACCATATATTTTTCGGGGAGCGTTCTGGATAAGCTTTCCTGCATAAGAATCGGACAAAACGTTCGGATAATTCTCTCCCCTCGAAGTGATAAAGCTCTCCAAGGATAAAATGCTCTCCGGCGACTAGATTTACATACACAAAAGGACAAACAAGCCGGTAGCTTGTGGAGAGGACCTTAAACAAAAGAGAAGATTCTGCCTTTTCAGCGAGTTTTGGGTGGATTTAAATAATAATAAGCGACACGTGGGGACATAATGTATTACATAATTTAATTTAAGCACCTTCAAATATTTTTCTACTTCAGCAAACCCTGCAAAACCCGGCGACCATTACTGGGAATTATAAAATACTTGGGGATTTCTGCTGTTTTTAACAAAACAATGCACATTTTCGCTTTCTTTTTTTACCATATGCTTTTTTTAACACTCTCCTTATCATTTGTCGTTCACTTTATGTAATATTATTTTTTGACATCTCATCAAAGATGAAGAAGAATATGGAAGTCTGGGCATTTACGGGGCTTACGACCGTCATAGGCTGGTTTAAGTGATCACTTTACACACGTGTAACATTCACCAATTCTACCCATTATTGACAACCACACTACTCAAATTCTTGGAAGTTCTATATATATGAACCAATTTAGAAACCTTGTTCATGAATCACTAGAACTTCACTAGAGACATCTATTGGTGAGATGTAAAGAAGCTTTTTATTTAATGTAATGGTTTATGTAATGCCACTTTATGTAATGCCACTTTAATAAACACTAATTCGTGTCTACCGGTTTCGGAATAATCATTCCATCATCAGGTCATTGAAATAAACTTATTATGGTCTGACATTTGCACGTAAATAAAAATTAGAAAGAGAGAAAGAAGACAAATTTATCACAATGGGTATATTTTCAAAAGTGAACGTGAAGTTAAATTTAGTTGGTTATTTATTATTTTAATTTAACTTCAAGTCTACTTTTAAAAATATTCCTATTGTGATTCATTTGTCTTCATTCTCTTAAAAAAAAAAAATGTATGACCGTGATAATTTTATTTTAATGACCTGATGATGGAATGATTAATCCGAAACCAGTAGTCAAAAATTAGTGTTTATTTAAGTGGTATTACACAAAGTGAACGATTATTGGTAAGGATAGAGTTATATTACCATACCACAAAGTTATCAATGCTTTTAATTTACAAAAAACATTGAATTACCTTTTTTAGTTTTATTTATAACGGTTATTTTAAATGTTGCTTTTTCATTTCGATGACCCTATACAAGTACATCTTTATTAATTTTATAAATATTCAAATTAACAATGTTTTTAATGTACAAAAAACATACATATTTTTTTTAAAGGCACTTATTATCCAAGTAAAACATTCATTTCATTTCATTCACCCCCTTATCCGCACCTCAATGGTGCATAGAGCACTGCATCGTATAAACGCAGTGTCATCTTAAACCATTAACACATAAAGGAAAGGTGATCAGCCCTTTGCTTCAGGTACCAGTCCAGGGTAATATTGAATAAATATTATCCGTTCTGGAGGTCGAACCCGGGACCCGAGTGCCGAGTGTGCTGACCATTACACTATCGAGGTGGCCAAGTTAAACATACATGTTTATTGAAAATGGATAGATATTATTATTAAGTGACTACAGAATCAATAAATCATTTTTTGCATATATTTTAATTTCCTAACAAAGTTGATTGACGACTCACGTGGTTTTAGTAATTACCTCACGATTTATATTGTAATAAATTTTCAAATCCGTTGTATTACGTTGGTTCTGAATTTATAATAACTTACACGCAGTAGCGTGCCTTTTATATTATATTATTCGAAGCCTTATCCGCACTCCAATGGTGCTTAGGGAACTGCATAATATAAACGCAGTGTTATCTTAATCGTTAACATACGAAGAGAAGTCAGTACTAGTAACCGCTTCAGGTACTAGTCCAGGGAAATATGGAATAAATATTAGTGTGAAAAATTCATTTATATTTATTAGACCCCCCTCTGGGAATCGAACCCGGGTCCTCCAGAACGGTAGCCGAGCGTGCTGACCATTACACTGCGGTGGCGGCCTTTTATATAGGCGCATAAAACAATGAGTTCCTACTGTATTTTAATCGAGAAAATATGAAGAACTGTGATAGTGAAGGATTGGGGATATGGGGTACCTATAAAACCACAGCGACAAAACACATTAGAACTATTGGAATAAAAATTAATTATTATTTTTTAACAAAATAAATAGCTCTTTTGTATAAAATTCTACTTCAAGAGCGTTTCGTCATGATATTAAATAAAACATTGTTAAAAAACGTTTTTAGACAACACAATAAATAAAGTCTAATCGAAGATTAACTTTCCTTTGAGTAGAGCGTCAGATTGCCTGGTAAAATTTGTAGCATCTAGCATATCTATATAGGGTCTGTTAGGGTTGCATTACCGTCGAAAACGCTATTAATGCATTTTTAAAAAATGGAGTTTCGTAGATTACTCAAAATTTAATGTAATAATCTAAAAACACCGGATTTTAAAAGCAAAAGTAAACTTTTTTTTATTTAAATTGAGGGTTTTGTTATTTAGAAGAATGTAAAAAGTCGACCGAATATGCTTTTTTCTTCAGCCAACCTTCATTAAGAACTCAATGTACGCCACTGCTTGCCGTCATATGCCACAGTGAAATTGTTTAATATGGCTACTAGCTGTTATTTCAACAACAACTTTTGTATTTTAGAACTTTATATTTAACGTTATTATTTAAAAACACAGAATTTGCTCAAAACGTAATTATTTAAAAACACAGAAATTTGCTCAAAACCGATTTCGAGCAAAATTCTGTGTGTTTTAATCAAAAGCTGATATTGAAGTTATTTAGAAAAACCAAAGAGGTTGACAATGGAAAGATTTTTTTGTATGTAAATTAATACGTTTTTTTCTCTGCCAACCTTGACTAAAAGATGATCATTTTATATACCACAGTAAAATTTTTCAATATTTCACATAAATATCTGTTATCTGAATAACAACTTTTGTATTTTCGAACTTAATATTTAAAGTAATTCTTTAAAAACACAGGATTTTTATTATCAAAACTCAACTTTTTTTTCTCGAACTGACGATAAAGTTATTTAGAAAATAAAAGAAGTCGACCGTGGAAAGTTTTTTTTTATGTAAATGTAAATAAAAACGTTTTTTTCTGTCAGCCTTGATTAAAAACCAGGCACACGCTACTTGCTTATCGTTATATTCCACACTTAAATTGTTCAATATTTCAGGTAACTATCTGTTATCTGAATAACAACTATTGTATTTTCGCAACAAAGTACTAGTTAGCGTGTCGGGAATTGGGAATTCGAATTCAATCCGCGAATTCCCGTGACATTACCAGGATAGCAGAGAGCACCAGCGGTGTGTATGAGTGTGGAGGTCCTCACCAAAACGTTACATTTCATATTATTTTTTAACATCTCACCAAAGATGAAGAAGAATATGGAAATCTGGGCATTTACGTGGCTGACGTCCGTCATGGGCTGGTTTTAGTGATCACTTTACACACGTATAACATTCACCAATTTTACCCATTATTGACAACCACACTATTCAAATTCTTGTATGTTTTCATCTAACCAATTGATGTCTCCAGTGAAGTTCTAGTGATTCAAGAACAAGGTTTCTAAATTGGTTCATATATATATATATAGAAATTCCGAGAATTTGAGTAGTGTGTTTGTCAATAATGGGTAGAGTTGGTGAATGTTACACTTGTGTAAAGTGATCACTTAAACCAGTCTATGACGGTCGTCAGCCTCGTAAATGCCCAGACTTCCATATTCTTCTTTATCTTTGATGAGATGTCAAAATAAAAATAAATAAAAAATATAAAAAGATAATAAAAAATAATATGATTTCATATTGGTTTAACACAGGATTGTTCACGTTTTGTCGCAACTTTTATTAAAATTCCGATAGAATATAGTAAACAGAACAGATTTGCATTTAAAGGATTTTTTGTGCAATATTGGAAATGTAACTTGGTGAGGACCTACACAAATGTTCTAACTGGGATAATGATGAACGATTTTACATCACTTGTATTTCTCAATCAGTTTTAACTGTGCAAACTATAACCATCTTATGACGAGTAGTAATATAAATAATAATAACACAAGACAATCATTACCGTTCCTATTGAAATATGTAAAGAATAAGGGAAACATATTGAAATTAACTACTGGGAAATTAAGATTTCGATGGCACACAGTAAACAGAATAGATTTGCATTTAAAGGATTTTTGTGCAATATTTGAAATGAAACTTTCTGGTGAGGACCTCCACAAGTAATGGTACCCCTTCCGATTTCTGCACGCAACCCGTTCGTGACTAATGAAGCACCGTACGCCCGTGCGCCGAGCATCTAAAATGTAAAGCGTCGCATAATAATAATATTATACTTGGCATAACCCAGATTCTGGAATACGCCTCGCTGGATACTACCCACCCATCAAATACGATCACTTGACGACGTATGAACGCTGGAAAAACTCGAATGCTTGATGTGCCATTTTACCTTAAATAAATTTTCACGAGGATTTCAGAGCTAACTCAAATTGGATTGAAAGGTTATTTTTGGGTAATATATCCAAAATGAAACAAGGTTTATTGGGTTGAATTCTACATTTGTTTATGTATATGTTAATACGTGACGCGTTTCGTCTTATCAAGACATTATCAAACACTAGGAGTGTTTGATAATGTCTTAAGAATTCCCCATTACTCAACAATTCCTAAGAATACTCAACAATTCAACATGGAATTCTACCAACTGTCTGCAGTTACAATAAATAAATTGAAAGGCTATTTTTGACATGTAGCATTCACCAATTCAATATACATGTATATATATATATATATATATATATATATATATATATATATATATATATATATATATATATATATATATATATATATATATATATCTATATATATATATAAATATGTATATATATATATATATATATATATATATATATATATATATATATATATATATATATATATATATATATATATATATATATATATATATATATATATATATATATATATATATATATATATATATATATATATATATATATATATATATATATATATATATATATATATATATATATATATATATATATATATATATATATATATATATATATATATATATATATATATATATATATATATATATATATATATATATATATATATATATATATATATATATATATTTATATATATATATATATATATATATATATATATATATATATATATATATATATATATATATATATATATATATATATATATATATATATATATATTTATATATATATTTATATATTTATTTGAAATTAGATTCATATCAAGGGATATCGGGATGCTATTACTCATATTTTTTTTGTACTTGAATTTTTGTCATGTAATGCAAAAAAGAATATAAAATAAAGAAAAAAATAAGGTTTTTTCTCCCCTTAGTGTTTGAAAAGGGATCTGGTTGGACATTGAAGAAACGAGGTCGAAATAAGGGAAGGAAATTCAGACATGGTGAGTTGAACGATGCGTGAAGGGTAGTTTGGTGCCTAGAACAAGATAGAAGGGGAGGACAACTTACGCTAGTAAAATTACTGAGCAAACACATCGCTCTTCACGCAGGTGTGGCTTGAAATTGTACTACATACTCCATGGCTGGGGAGTACTTAATGCACAGTAAAAAATATAAATTTATTTATTGTATCTGCAAAAAGATTGTAGAATTCCATTTCGATTTGTTGGGTAATATATCGAAAACTAATCACAGTTATTGGATTTAATTCTACTTTTATTTACATGTATATGATGATATGTGACGCGTTTCGTCCTATTAATACATTATCAAACACTCACTAGAGTATAATGTATATAGAGTATAATAATTTCAATAACCGTGTTTATTTTTGGATATATTATAATAATAAATAATAACAATAAAACCCTTATCCGCACCCCAATGGTGCATAGGGCACTGTATATATATATATATATATATATATATATATATAATATATATATATATATATATATATATATATATATATATATATATATATATATATATATATATATATATACTTGTTCACAAAACTTTATTATCTCCAATTATAGGAGTTATTTTTTATATTTTTTTATACATCTTATCAAAGATGAAAAAGAATATGAAAGTCTGGCCATTTACAGGTCATCAGCCACGCAAATGCCCAGACTTCAATAAAATACCCGCTATTAAACTTAAAGTTGAACTTACTTTTAAAACAACATAAATAAGATATTTCAAACTACTTTTCTTTTTCCAGTTTATAGAACGTTAAAAACATTATAGTATTTATCATTAAGTTAAAATTGCATATTTTCGAGTTAACGTTTTTTGCCAGTATACCTACGATGTGTAGTTAAAATAAAATAAAATTTATTTAGTTTTCTTTTTTTTTACTGTCAAAGAACCTAAAATTTAGTGATACATGATTTATTTAGTTTAAACATACATAAATCACATGTATAATATTCCAGATTAATTATTTCTATTACTCATTTTGAGACATGGGATTAAGGTTTAGAAGACTGAAACACAAATAAGAGAGTTAAAAAAAAAACTTACACAGGGCAAAATGTAAAATATAAATCAATAAAAGGTATAGTAAATAAGCATATAAAAAAATAAGGTTAATTCATCTTTGTTGAGATGTCATAAAAAATAAGTTATATTTCAATTATAAAACGGAAAATCATTATATTATTGATTAAAATATACCAAAATTATAAAAAAATATATTTTAATTCTTTCATAGTTTTACTCCACCACTGAAGGATCACTATAATTATGTGTGTACGTTTAAGTTCCTACCCCTAAACAACCCTTACACTTTAAAGGGTGTTTGAACATAAGTTAAACGAGGAGATTAATGTCCTTTCGGAAAATTACTGAAAGCAGAAATAGTTTGACGTTTTACTATAAACTTTTACATTTTAATTTATTCACATTCTAAGTAAAAAAAATCAAATATGAAAGGATCATTTAGTTATATAATTTTATGAACAACTAGGTGTACCCAGCCACGTGCTGCTGTGACCCAGTCTAGGTAAATGGAATGAAAAGAAAAGAGAAAGCACACTTTTATAAAATATTTATTTAATCGCACAAAGCCTTTGAAGCAATGAAAGTATTAAAAACACAAGATTGAAATCGAAAAATTTAGTAGTAGAAGCAGCTATCAAGA
This sequence comes from Brachycentrus maculatus, assembly GCF_059751285.1. Taxonomy (NCBI): domain Eukaryota; kingdom Metazoa; phylum Arthropoda; class Insecta; order Trichoptera; family Brachycentridae; genus Brachycentrus; species Brachycentrus maculatus. The sequence goes on along the minus strand of NW_028281167.1, from coordinate 745,710 downwards.
AACACGCTATAAGCCATGAGTTATGTAGTATTACGTATTTCGCTGTAACTTCCAACAGATGGTGCTGCCATTGCGATAAAACAAAACTTTTTGATGTCAAAAAATTTACGTAATCTATTAATAAATTTGAATAAATAAGATTCTGAATAAACGAAATTTTTATTTAAAATATAAAGGTTTAACACTATCCTTATTATTTATTAGTCGAATTTGACCTGATGATGGAATAGTTATTCCGAAATCGGTAGTCATAAAGTAGTGTTTTAAGTTGAAGTATACAAAGTGAGTGATGAATGATAAGGAGAGTGTTATATTACAATACCACAAAGTTAACAAAGCTTATAATACACAAAATAAAAAAATATTTTTCATAACCCTTACTTACTCCGTTTTACCTAAACACAGTCGATATTCTTTGAATTCACTCCTCCCGTAAGCAATGAGTTGCAAGAGTGATTTCTACGTAGGACTGACTGAAGCGTTGAGTTAATTAATTATCGACACAAAGGCTCAAGAAGCTGGGAATTTGTATTACTATTACTGTTATATAAGAGATGGGGATGAAATATACCATATATGACACCATAATAAATAATTAATGGGGTTATAAGACCACACATACCTAGATACAAGCGTGTCATATCAAATTCAATCAATATTATGTAAAAAGTATGTAAATAATATTAGTTCTATTTAAAAATTAATGCATAGGAATTAAATAAATAAGAAATAAAATTACATATCGCTCACTCCTTTCATAAATCAAAATGACTTGACAAAATGACAAAATCCTTTCGAAAAAAAAAACTAGATTTTTCAGGAGAACGTATTTAAAGTTTAAAAATATAATACAATGTATTAAAAATAAATATCAAGCCACTTATTGAACTTTTTACTGTGCAACAGATCTTTTTAGGTAAAACCTGAAGGTTTTTACTCCTTTTGTAAAATATTTATTATATTTAGAAAAATAATTAAACAATATCTTTTCTTTTAAATGCAAAAATAACACTTTCTGCCCTGTAGCAAGTAAATATTAAGTTCAAAATATGCCGCTTTCGCTGGGATATAGTACATTTTCTGGGGATTTTGAAAACATGCACAACTGAAAATTGACGATTTTTGATATATGACGTTGTTGAAAGGAGTGAGCGATATCTGAAATAAGTGAAATGTTTAAATACTGGTTTATTGATTTGGCATTTAAGTGTAGAACTCCATATTTTATGTATTTTAAATGTAAAAATCAAAACACTGATTGGAGTCTAGTAAGCTTTATATTTAACTTATTTACATTTACCCTTACAAAGTGCCACAATTGAGTCTTGATACCAACTCTAAAGTACAGAAGTGAAGCATGAAATTTGTAGTATATATTTAGACCTTATGATGGAAGCTTAGCTTCCGTAACTATTTGTCATAAATAAACTCAAATCGTAAAAAAAACAAGTGTTTTCTTTAATAATTTGAAGTTTTGTTGAAATTGTTCAGTATATTTTGGAGGTAAAAAATCATTTCAGATTCTCGAAGATTAACCTTATTTTATATTCAAATATTTGTCACCCATTTATGATTGACATAAAACAATTCCAATTTATGTCAGGGTTGTGAGTTAGTCAGGAGAAGCGTAGTCGGGTGGAACTGTGATATAGAAGAAGGACTGAAAGTCAAGTTGGACGGAGTGTAATATAATGACATCGGGCGCATGGTACAGTGCGCCGCTCGATATTTCTGTATACTTACTTGTTGCAGGTAGCGAGAGTCACCCTGCGAAGCTTCGAAGTGTACCCTTGATACCAACCCCTAACGTCAAGCTCGTTATTGAAAATAGTGTGTTCATTTTTTTGACATTCATATCACGAAATATATGACGACTAAAAATTTTAAAAAGTCTCTAGATTATGACCTTTAATTGATACCTGTCACACCGCATTCTCAGATCTGATACAGAAGCATCTAGACTCCCACTCAGACCTTCTCTTGCAAAAAATATATGAACTAAGTTGCGAAATTTAAAGAAAATGTGAAACAAAATTGTTTAGCAATTTTACTGTGAAAAGCTTTTTATGTATCAATTTATACAACAAACACAGATTTTTTGAGTCTACTTAGTTGTACTTTATTAACAAAAACATATAAAAAAATAATATTGTGACAATTATTTCGCCTGGTTATGCCATTTTCAAACGAACGTTCTTAGTACATAGACTCAAAAAATCTGTGTTTGATTTAAAAATTAATACATAAATTAAAATAGAGTTCTACAAGTTAAAGGCCAAAATAAAAGCTTTTTAGGTCCCGTATGAAAACAACTGTATTTTTCAAAACTTGTAGTGTGTAATGAAATAAAACTCATTAAATGGTATTATAAAATTTTTTTTTTTTTAATAATTTAATTTCATTCCACAAAGTTACTGCCGAATCAAAAAATAATATTTTATTTCAGTTATTCAACAAACAAATCATTCAATACTTAATAGTTCATCTTGCATATTGTTATATTACACATTTCGCTAACTCCTTTCAAGAACGTCATGAATCAAAAATCGTCAATTTTCAGTTGTGTATGTTTTTGGAATGCCTAGAAAATGTACTATATCCCAACAAAAGCGGTATATTTTTAACTTAATGTTTACCTGCTACAGGGCAGAAAGTGTTGTTTTTGTATTTTGAAGAAAAGGTATTGTTTAATTATTTATATTAACATACTAAATATTTTTCTAATGGAGAAAAAACCTTCAGGTTTTACCTTAAAAGATCTGTTGCACAGTAAAAAGTTCAACAAGTGGCTTGATATTAATTTTTAATACATTGTATTATATTTTTAAACTTTAAAAACGATCTCCTGAAAAATCAAGTTTTTTTTATTTATGACGTTCTTGAAAGGAGTGAGCGATTTGTTATATTATACATTTGTTATATTGAGGAACGGAAGGATATCTGTTTTCCTTTCATTTCCTCAGATTTGTCTTTATAAAGGGGGTTGTCAGCGTCAGCCGAATGAGGGTTCTCCACCAAACGCCCATATCTCCATTCTTTTAAAAATATCACGTATCTTGTAAGACCACTCGTCGGAACGTGACAACGTGAAATAAAACGTAATATACACATGCAAGGACAAAGTAGAATACTACCTTCTCAAATGTGACGAGTAGGGGAAAAAACAATAAGTTTATTAATTGATGCGGCAGCCACTTTGTGGTAATATCTTCTTCTTCATCTTAATCTTGGTGTAAGCCTTGCGGCCTGTTTTTAAGAGGGCCTCCTGCGATGTCGATTTCCAACTATCGACCCATCTCTTTGGTGGTCTGCCCGGGAGTCGTTTACCATGGGGTTATCTTCTTCTGCCAACTCCATGCTTCACATCCATACTACACATTGGACCTCATTCGACTCATATGCTTAAACTGTCTTAACAAGCTTTTCTTAATTTTATCGATAAAGCTGATCTCAAAAATAATAAAAAAAGAGAAAACGTAACGAATGCCATCTAAATCGGCTTTCCGTAAAAGTTACAGTTATCCAATATGCCCATCTCTAATATTAGAGGAAGATTCATTGTTTTATGAAACAAGTTTCGATATGAACATGGCGGATGTATTATAAAAGTTTTCTATTAATATTTTCTTATTACTTAATACATAATGTATATTATATCGCTCACTCCATTCAAGAACGTCATAAATCAAAAATCGTCAATTTTCAGTTGTACATATTTTCAGAATGCCCAGGAAATGTACTATATCCCAGCAAAAGAGGCATTTTTTTAACTCAATATTTACCCGGTACAGGGCAGAAAATGTTGTTTTTGAATTTTTAAGAAAAGGTATTGTTTTATTATACAATATTAAGAATATTTAAAAAATTATTAAAGAATACCTTTTCTCGAAAATGCAAAATCAACATATTTTGCCCTGTAGCGGGTAAATATTAAATTAAAAATATTCCGCTTTTACTGGGATAAAAAACATTTTCTGGGCATTCCGAATACATGCAGAACTAAAAATTGACGACAGAAATTTTCTTTAGTTTTTAGTATTGTTCACCCTTAATTATTATTCAATACTAGAATTTCTGTTTTTTCTTTTAATAGTTCATACTTTTGGTCGATAAATAATGTTATCTGTGTTAGCCAAAAAGAATAAAGGTTTTATTATACGCGAGAAAAATAGTTTCTTGAGTAACGTATTACTTCCCCACGACATTTAGAATGGTATATTGCAAGCCCAAGTAGGCGCCTTGTACGGCATTCCTTCACTACGGTAACACGCTTCTGTGTTCTTATACAGGAGGGTTGGCAATATACACATTCTGAACACCCCCTCGCTACATTACCGAATAGGGGAGTGTTGGGGAGAGGAAAGTGGAAAACATTGGGTAATACGGCGCACTAATTACAATATTGCGTGACGTCTCCCACGAAAGCCCACAAATACAGTAAAACCTCGATATAACGGACCACTTGGGGGAGGGGGTGTTCGTTAATCCTTAGATACATTATTTCTTATATTTTTACTAACAAAAATCTCTGACAACAAAAACTGAATGTCAAGAAAGTATTCACAGAGCCATCTAGTTATAAAAGGGTAATTTTATAATCCTTCTAATAAAGTCATAATTCTAACACCTAGGTGTGTGATGAATATGCAATAGTGTGAATGTATGAAAGGGTTCAAACAAGTTAAATAAAAGCAAGTTTTGAGGCGTGTTGTGTTGTGTTGTGTTAAAAATGAGTGTTGAGATGATTTTGACATGTAGAACGAATGAGTGAGGAATGAACGGTAAAACAAATTTATGAGGTGAATGTTGTTGAAAAAGCAGCAGAAGAAGACCGAAAAAATCTTGGAACGATCAGGTATATCAAATACTTGAAAGCGGTCAGGTTTGAAGTCGAAATAATCGGCGGATATGTTTGAGGAGATGTATAAACGTGGATGAGGCAAAGAATGTTTGCAAAGACGGGTGAGGCATTCTATTCTCTCTCCCTAGCCCTGTGGGGAAGCGGCTTGAGGTAAGTTTATTTTAGTTTATGTTTAAAATAAATAAAAACATTTTTTTAATATGAACACAGTTTTCAGATATAACTAAACAATACAAAACACAAACGAAATTATATACATTGTCTTCGGACACTTGTCGTGAAGTCACGTTGCTGTTTGATATCGAATTATTCATGTATAATATTGACAGGACGTTTTAAAAAAATACGTTTGACCTAATATTTGTCCATTATATCCGAAGTTCGTTAAATAGAGGTCCGTTATATCGAGGTTTTACTGTAACAACGGATACGGTATACAGAAACGTCGAAATGCTCTCAAAGTAAGAAATTATCCAGGTCTTTAGTGCCAGACATGAAATACCTGACTTGTTAAGTATTTATCGGTGTTTTGTTCTGAAACACATTGATACACAATATGTACTCATATACTACATACTCTTGGCAAGTAAAAACAGGTGAAATCCAAATGCTTAGATGGGCAACGTCGCTTAGAGATGAAATAAAGAGTTCACGCGTTCGTGGAAGCCGGAGTGTAAATGATATTAATAGTAAGGTAGAGAAAAGGCAATTGAGATGGTATGGGCACATAGGATGCAGATAACCTGAACATATTGTAAACAAGGCGATCACCTTGGATCTTCCTTGAAAGACACCTAGAGGAAGACCAAAAAATTCATGGATGCTACAGAAAGATAACATAATTCCAAGACATGACCTAGGTGACGTTATTCATGTTTGTATGATAGAAAGACCTACAACCTGAGGACTAAGAGAGCTGACCCCAATCGTCTACAAAGACGATAAGTTGGGATGGAGCCAGGAAGAAGACGAAGAAACTTAGGTCTTATGGAAATTTTATTTTAATTTTTCTTTATTCTAATAATTTTGTACCGGTAGTAACGGTCAGCATGTACGGCTACCGTTCTGGAGGTAACGGGTTTGATTCCCAGAGGAGGAGGGTTCAAATAAATATACGTGATTATTTCACTTTAATACTTATTCAATATTACCCTGGACTGGTACCTGAAACGAAGGGTTGATCACCTTTCCTTCATGTATTAACGATCCAGATAACTTTGCCTTTTTATGATGCAGTGCCTTATGCACCATTGGGGTGCGGATAAGAGTTTGAAGAAGAATATTCTAAAAAGTTGGCTTGAATAATTTCTCCGAAATCCTTGCAGAAAGCAATGGCCTTCCCCTTTCAAATCGATAAAACACTATTTGGCCTCTTTGGTCTCTAAAAAAATAATAGTTCATTCGATAACTTAAAATTTTCGCATTTTATCATATGGATACAGCCTAATATCATCCATTTTAATTACACAGAGCATACATACATGAATCAAAGCTTGATCTCAAGTTTAAACGACCGCTAACGATTTTCAGTAGCTTTCCAATCAGAGAGCTTTGGACTTCTATTAATTCCGTACAAAAGCGGACATTTTACTCTCCTTTTAATGGGATTAATTCCTCGTTTCCCCAATAAATTATTTCCATTACGATATCATTTCAAATACATCGCTTCGGGTTTTTTTTTTCACAAAATTAGTTTTGATAAAAATATAAAAGGATACTCTGACCATCACAAATCCAATCAAGAAATCCTGAAAATGTTAGTAAGTTTATTTATTGACTGATTGATTAAACTTCTTCTTCTTCTTCTTTTATTGTGCTGTGTTTTTCTCGTTTCTCTTTTAGTGTTTTTTGTAATTTTAATTATTATAATATTATAATATATAATAAACAAATAAATTATTAAATTTTAAATATCGATGTATATATCGCCTACTTTCAAAATCTGCCAGATTCAATTTTATAATATTTTAAAGTACTCTATCGGAATGTTAATTGTGGGTTTTATTATTTGAAATATGTATTTACTCGTATACGTGAAAACCCTGTTAAAAATACTTAAAAACAGCGTTGTATTTCAAATTCCACTATAATGGAACTTGCCTTCTGACCCATATCGGCCAATCAGAGAGCGGGGATAGGTCAAAAATTAAGATGGCGTCATTATCGGTCAGTGTCTCGTTTTTTTTTATCTGAAAATTTTCTTTAAAAAATGGGTAAATTCTATATTTCATAATATTTTACCTAATGAAAAATCTTTTAAAAATAAATGTTGCCCGGAAAATTTTTAATTTTTTTTTAAATCGACTAACAAGCATGGCGGATTTTGAAAGTAGGAGACACGTTTAACTTATTGAAAAAAATAATAATACGTTAATGAATCAAATATTTTCATTTCAAAATTAATTTATATTATAAATGTAGGTTAAGTTCAAACTGAAAAGAGATGTACAAAAGGCAAACATCTTTCTGTCTGATGCCATAAATTCTCAAAGGACATCGGAGAAAACTTTAGAATCAGGATAATGCAAAGGGCGTGTGATATTATGAAAGGGTCTGGCGAGGGTACGATCAAGAGACCAGAAGGGGTAAACAAAAACATCCCCTAAGACGGACTTCTATGAATAATAAACATTTATCAATCGCTTCATGTAAGTCAGAAATCCTACTACACTGTATTTTCTATCTCTAAATCCCTATTTTTGTATTTTTCATTCAAAATAAATGTATATCAAGATCATCAATACGCCACCTAAATCCTGAACTGTCCTGAGCCATTTTTTATTTTATTATGAGCTTTTTTTCATTTTTTTTAAATTCTGAAGTTAGCTTATATTACAACTAATATAAACTATTATTTACACTAAATTCACATCATCTTTATAAATATATATATATATATATATGTATATTTACATTTGCTTAGATTAAACAAAACATTTATTTTTAAATTCTTTCGGACTCTTTTCATTGTTCATACATTTAGGCATCTAATCATACATTTTTAAACCCTTATTTTGTTATATTAAACAATTTTGCGACTGGGTTTTTTTCAACAATGGCAGTCTTATCATTATTTTTAGTGATAAATTCATGAGAATTTTTGTTTAATACTATTTTATCTTTAAAATATTTTGGTAATTTATCGTTAATAAATTTATCTATAAAGATCAGCGTATTAAATTTGTGTCTCTTTTTTATAGATAACCAGTTTAGTTCTTCTCTCACTTTTTCAATTTTTTTTCTTGAGTACTATTCTCATTGCTTTATTTAGTATAATTTCTAATTTATTTCAATTTCCTTCACTTCTCAAAAATAAAATTATAGCATTAAAAAAAGTATTTTCCAATGTTGACTTCTTTTGGTAAAAACATAAATTTAAAATTTTTATTTTATGTTTCAGGGAAAGTTATCAGGGACTTGGAACACAATATTTTTTCAGATTATCGTTGTTTTAATTTTGTCAGCCACTTTTAGCATAACATTGTTTTTTGATTTGGCGTAATGTGACTTACACAATTCGTACAATACGTAAATACCACAAATACAAAAATGGACCGTTTGATACAAAAAAGTATGTTAAAAACTAAATTTTTCCAAAATATCTCAACATAGATGAAGAAGAATATGGATTAGTCTGGGTATTTACAGGGGTTATGACTCATCATAGGCTGGTTAAATAATCATATTACACGCGTTCAACATTCACCATTCTTCCCATGATTGACAACTACACTACTCAATTTTTTTATATGTGTATGACTTATCATATGTTATGTAAAAATAGCTCTTAAGTGGAGAAATTCAGATTTGTGAACAAGTATGTAGACACACTTAAATTGTTATGAATATATGATGTTATTTACACTGCTGATTTTTTGCTTTACAGTAAGTTCTCAACATAGTTCTGTTTTAAGTTTTGAAGTTAGTGAGTCAACATATATAAGTGCATTTTTTACAAAACGTGGTCATTGACTATTTGATATATTACTAGCTTAATATTGCACTAAAAAAACCCAAACGATTTTAAACTTGAAAGTATAATATATTGACTTGTTAAAAATGACTAAATGCATTGATATTTATTTTTTTGCTAAGCAAAAGTTACTTAAATGGCCCCCCTGAACATTTCACGTTTTGTTAGTTGGTCTTTTCTCCTATACGACTACGATATGTTGAAATGTTTAGCAAATAAATTAAATTATAATATTTTTTTAACTGTATATTATTTATTATAAGCAAATAAAACTAAAATCTTTGTTTCTCGAAACTTGTGTTAACATTCATAAAAACAAGTGGTCTTTTACAAGCGTTTTATTTTATATTTAAATCATCATCTCATTCCCCAAAGTTAATGTTGAATCAATAAGTAGTACAGTATGTGTCATACTTGCAGATACTGCATTCAGCAGTAGTTATATTAGTTCAGTCCTGTCCTCAACACAAATAATATCTCATTTCGCAAAGTTCGAACCGAAGCCAAGCTTTGATTATTAAATTGTATGTTTGCTCAACTAACCCTTTAGCCAAGGGATGAAGTTTGCTTGTAGTTACATTGACTTCAACGCTGTTTGCTATGTACCTTTACAGTATATTATAATATCAATACAACCTAATTATTTATTGACATCTCATCAAAGATGAAGAAGAATATGGAAGTCTGGGCATTTACGGGGCTGACGACCGTCATAGGCTGGTTTAAGAGATCATTTTACACACGTGTAACATTCACTAATTCTAACCATTATTGACAACCACACTACTCAAATTCTTGGAACTTCTTTATATATATGAACCAATTTAGAAACCTTGTTCTTGAATCACTTGAACTTCACTAGAGACATCTATTGGTGAGATGTAAGGAAGCATTTTATTAAGCAGAAACTCTTTTATTAAGAACAAGGTTTCTAAATTCGTTCATATATATAGAACTTCCAAGAACTTAAGTAGTGTGGTTGTCAATAATGGGTGGAATTGGTGAATGATACACGTGTGTAAAGTGATCACTTAAACCAGCCTATGACGGTCGTCAGCCCCGTTAATGCCCAGACTTCCATGTTCTTCTTCATCATTGATGAAATGTCAAAATCAATATGAAAATAACTCCTGTAATTGGAGATAATCCAGATTTTGTGAACAAGTACTTGGACACACTCAAAATGTTGTACACCCTAATTATTTGAGTATGCATTTTTAATGATATTAAAATATTTCATATTATTCACTGATTAGGCATTGACTTTGTGGAATGACATGTTGATTATTAAAAATAAAACACTTGTTTTAGACCACTGGAGTTTTATTTCATTTCACACGACTAGTTTCGAAAACTATAGATGTTTTCATCGTTGTGTTCACAATAATTTTTTTGTGATCATCTGTCGATCTACTCAAATTCTAATAATAATTTAATTAATAAAATATTTTTTCAAAATTCTTCACCTTTGCTTTCCGTTTTTCTTTTATTCTCAAACTCCACCCCGTGACTAGCTTCCCTCCCCTTTACTAACCCCCCTCCTAGTTATGGCATTTTCAAACGAATGTAAAGATTAAATGGACTGACGGTCCTTATGTAGCTATACAATTCTAGGTACTTAAGTGATAGTTTTAACATGTGCCGTAATATGTACCTAGAATTGTATAGCTACATACTTAAGTGATAGTTTTAACATGAGCAGTAATATGTACCTAGAATTATATAGCTACATACTTAAGTGATAGTTTTAACATGAGCAGTAATATGTACCTAGAATTGTATAGATACATAAGGATTGTAAGTCTATTTAATCTTCACATTCGTTTGAAAATGCCATAACTAGGCGAAACAATCGTCACAATATTAATTTTTTTAATTTTTTCTTTCAAATACAACTTAGTAGACTCAAATAAAATGCGTTTGATGTAAAAATTAATTCATAAAATAAATATAGCTCAAGTGGTAAAAAACAAGTGTTTTTCTTTTATAATTTCATTATGTCTTACCACAAAGTAAATGCGGAAACTATAAAAAACTAAAACTTAAATTTAAAATGGATAGATTCTACCACAAAGTGACTATCGAATCAAAACATGAAATTAAATAATTCTAAATGATAAAAGAAACGTTCTTTTTATTACTTTCTATAATACTAATCCGTTTCTATTATACCTACTACCACTTATTAAGATATTTTAATTAATATTTTATCATAAGCTTTGACGATGACCCCATTATTTGAATATTTCCCTAATTATTCTTACCTGATTGACAACGCATAATTTAATAAATTTCTAATCAGAATGAGGCAGGTATTAACTCAACGTTACCCAGCTTCGATAGTTTAGGTTTGAGATGAACTGTGCTTTACCTAGGTTTATCAACTCTTGATAAGTTATCGGTATTCTCTGACTGACGATTAGTTGCGAAGTTTCAAGAACAGTATTTAACCTCTAGGATAGCTGAATCTAGCTATAATTACTGTATCGTAGTCTGCCTAAATTATATCAATCTATATCCAATTTCCTGGTTATAAATCGTTTAACCCTTTAGTTACTATTGTCAATCTTATGTTATTTATTGTTTTCGCATTTTTTGTAATATATTTATTTTATTAAAAGAGAAATATTCACTTTTTACTATTTCTGAGAGCCTAAGCAGCTAGGTATCAAATTGTGAAAGAATGGTAGTGATAGTGGGTTCGAACCCAGAAACTCAAGAGCCCACGACTTAACCACTAGACCACAACCCGACATGATATAATATTAAATTATAATTTATTCATTTTTTGATTTCTCATCAAAGATGAAGAAGTATGGAAGTCTGGGGGACATTTACGGGGCTGACGACCGTCATAGGCTGAACAAGTATTGCGAACAAGTATTTGGACACACTCAAAATGTTGTATATAAATAAAATACTCTTTTTACTACTTGAGTATTATACTGTCCCGACTAGTTTCAGAAATGGCAGATGCTTCCATCTACGGGTTTAAATATAAACTACTACTACTACTACTACCATCACGCCGTTTCCCCGCAGGGGTAGGCAGAAAGGATGGAACGCCACAATCTTCTGTCCTGACATACACTCCTCGCCTCCTTCACATCCATACATCTAGTCATACATGCTCTCCGATAACGCAGACTTTTGACACCACCAGATTTTAGTTTCTGATTGATCTGATCGTGCCTTTATATTCCGTGCTCGTTCTGTTTTCCTTTTTTAAATATAATCTTTTTACATTTAACTAAAAAATACAGTACTCATATGGGAAAAACAACTGTTTTATTAAGATGTTAACAATGTGTATAAATTGAATGAAAACGAAATTGTTTTAAAAAAATGCATTACAGATTTCTGCACTAACATCTGGAGTCGGTGGGGAGTCGCATGAATGTGTAAGAGGGGAATATTGTTTTGTAAGACAGATTCGTGTGGCGTTCTATTCTCTCTTCTTACCCCTGCAGGGAAGACGCGTGATAGTCAGATAGTTACTAAGTTGAGTAACCTAGAAATAGACTTGCATACTCATTGTTTTTGAAATTGCTGTAAATATTTATTACATGCGAATTATGTTTGCAAAGATTGAGTAATTGGTGTTCTTTTTTTCTGCCTACCCTTGCGGAAAAGCGGCGTGATGGTAAGTATTAAATAAAATACTTAAAATGTACTTAGTAATTAGATTCATAAAATAATTCTTCATATGGTTTTTTTAACCCTCATCCGCACCCAATCGTATATAGGGCACTGCATCATATAAACGCAGTGTTATCTTAATCGTAAATACATGAAGGATAGGTGATCAGCCATCCGCTTCAATGATAAAATGTAGTACGTATCTTTCTATTTCTATCAATTGATTTCAACCGGTATATAATTTATTAAAAATATTTAAGAAATTACAATGGTAGGTGTATATAAAAAAATATATATATTTCTCAGAAAATTAAAATATAAATGATAACTTGTTTACTTACTCAATTCTGCAAATAATCCAATATTTTACCGATGGTGATAGAACCACTACATACAGAGCTTTTACGAACGCACCTACAAAGATGTATCAAGTTTAAAAACTAAATAAACAGTGCTTTTTCGAACGCACCACGAGCCCGCGATCTCCTGAGCTTAAAGCCGCCTCCGATTTTAACGGTTTTATTTTATTACCCTATATTTTTCTATGGCGGATAGCCATAAGAAAATACAAAAAGGACTCCCGCGATACGGCACGACCGACCAGATACGAGTCAATACCCAAACTGAACTCGTTCCCTTCGCAGACGGAGTTTTACCCCCTGCGCATGCGTCCTGAACTTACCCCGCTTTTCCGAGAGGGATGAAGATATAAAAAAAGTTTCAGGATCGGCTGTTGTCTGTGTAAGAAAAAGGGAGACGGATGTATTCGGTCGGACTCGAACGGTCGTAAGACGGTTGAAATAACACGAAAAGTAGACTTACTCGTATTTTCCATTTACGCTTTCCTAATTAAATGATTCTTTTAGGGGAACGTTAAGTGTTTGAAAATAAAAGAAATCCGAAGATACTTGAAGGTGTTCGAATGTCCAAAATATCTCATACATAATTAGGTGGGCATTAGATTAAATTCCTCGTATTTTATTACGATTACGTAGGTATAAGATTAAATTTCAAGTAGGTAGTTTTTTTAAATTTCTTCTCCATTGTTGGATGGTGCATAGGGCACTGCATCATATGAACGCAATATTTTATCTTGATCGTTAACACATGAAGGAAAGGTGATCAGCCCTTCGCTTCATGCACCAGTCCAGGGTAGTATTGAATAATTATTACAGTGAACAAAATCACTTGTATTTATTTGACCCCACCCTTGGGAATCGAACCCGGGATCTCCAGTATGGTAGCTGAGCGTGACGACCATTATACTACGGAGGCGGCCATAAAATTTAAAGGTACTGAAAGGTGTTCCGATATCCAAAATGTCAGCACGCTCGGCTACCGTACTGGAGGTCCAGGGTTCGATTCCCACGGGGGTCAAATAAATATTAGTGATTTTTTCACTCCAATATTTATTCAATATACACCCCGGACTGGTACCTGAAGTGGAGAGCTAATCACCTTTCCTTCGTGTGTCAACGATCAAGATAACATTGTTTTTATATGATGCAGTGTCCTATGCACCATTGGGTGCGGATAAGGGTTTGAAGAATATTCTTCTTCATCTATGTTGAGATCTTCACCTGAAGGTCAACCACTTATACATGAGCACTTATACTTATGTATAAGCACATTGAAAAAATTGCAACTACATATCATGTCTTAACAAAAGAAATTATATGGGTACCTATAAGATTACATTGATACAATTTACGTGTTATGATTTCATATATATATGCTGATAACAAAATTGAGACTATATATCATGTGATATTTTCCTTATCTCGATGTCGTATCGAAGCATAAGCGTAGAAATTTCAAAAAGTTCATAGAAATGACATCTACATGACATTTAGAAAGATAAAAAAATACACGGGAATTAAATGCAGCTTTGTGTCAAAATTTCAAAGCAGTTGGTGAATGTCTAAGGCGGATTCAATATTTTAAACAAAGGGATATTAACATTTTTATTTACATAACCAATTAAGTAACGAAAACCCATTAGGCACTTCTATACATGAAGTCCACAAATATTTTTTTTAAACTGCTGGCATAATTTATATGGGACGCTTTGTACTTAGATTTTACACACTACTGAAGAATACTACTACTACATTTTCAAAAATAATATATGCTCTATTAATTTAAATAAAAAATAAAAGCTTCTTTCATCTCACCATAGAAGTCTCTAGTGAAATTTTAGGGATTCAAGCACTATGTTTTAAATTCGAATAATATATTTTCCAATAATTGGAGTAGTTTGGTTGTCAATCATAGGTAGAATTGGTTAATGTTAAAACAGGCTTTGACGCTCGTAAGCCCAGTAAATGCTCAGACTTCCGTATTCTTCTTCATCTATATTGAGATGACAACAAAATATTTTTAAAATAACTCCTTTAATTGGAGATATGTGAACAAGTATTTGGATACGCTCATAATGTTATAGATATTTACTTTGATTAAAGAAAACACTTCGTTTTTTACCACTTGAATTATTCTTTAATTATCGTAACATGTCTTACCACAAAGTTAATGCCGAAACAATAAATAAGATATTTACTTTCATTATATTTTTTGAAAGCTCCTCGTATGAAATGCGTATCTAAAAATTATCAGTCTATTATTGATTTCAGACAATAATGATTATAAAAGTAATTCAAATCATTTCAGTTCAATACTGGTTTCGTGTTTATTCAGAAATATAAGTAAGCAAATATTTAATCACCAAAAAATATAGTGAATAAAATGTATTTGTGTTAATTGTTCAATAGACTCGTAATTATTTGACACTTATCATAACAAGATCAAACTTACAAGAACATCGTTATGAGATGATTTTTTTACAAAATAATTAAGATATTTTTCATTTAAAGGTAAGAAGAAAAAAATCCATTCTGTGTTATTTATTAATATTTAGTCTAGTAGTGTGTGAATAGTGCTATGGTTGTAACGTGCAGCATTGTTTGCATACTGCTGTAGTAATTGTCCTGACGAAGAGACGGGTACATCTCGACACCGGTATACTAGAATATCGGTGAGTAGTTACATACTTACAACACCGACATTTTTGAAGAAAAAAGGGTAAGCGTAAAAATTACTTTTCATAAAGAAAATTATACAAACATGAAAAAATATCAATAAAATTTAAATTCCCTTATATGAATGAGGAAAAATAAATACAAATATATGACGCATGAAAGAACTTATCAAACTCAATGTTTAAAGATATTTACAGTTTGAGCCTTCCTACAAGACTTTTTGGGATCAATTTATAACTGAGAATAGAAAACAAACCATACTTAATAAGTCAAAATACAATAAAAGTCAAATATTGATCGGAAAGTAATGAATAGTACCAAAGAGGTCAAATAGTGTTTTATCGATTTGAAAGGGCAATGTCATTATTTTCTATTTTCTGGATTTCCAAGAAATTATTTCATCTGCTTCTTCTTCTTCTTCTTCCTCTTTATTTAGGACTATGTCCTGTAATTCTCCGGTCGGCTTCTGGGAGGTGGAAGACCAGCTATCTCTCCATCGTTTAGGTGGTCTTCCTGGAGATCTGCTACCTCTTACGCTGCTGTCCGCTGCTATCCTCACCACTCGATCCAAACTCCTTCTTCCCAAAAAATTATTTAAGTCGACTAATTATAACAAGGAAAAATAAAAACAATATCCTCATCCTATTCCATAACTTCTTCTTCTTCTTCCTGGCTCCATCCCAAGGCAGATCCTCACTCTCTGTATCTCTACGCTAATTTTTCTAGTAAATCATAATACTTTATACCCCATGTGCTTATGCGTTTTGTTTATTGAAATTTCCAACGACTTTGAGTAGAAATTTGGATAAATTCCATAATTTTTGCAACTTTCGAAAAACTTATATTTTTTATCGTACTTATCAAACGGTCCTTTTTAAGGGATTTACATAGCATATTGCCCAGATGGCGTCAGTCACATTACAGCAAAATCAATTCGACAATATTATGCTTAAAGTGGCTGACAAAATTCAAATTCGAAATAAATTTCACGATAATCTGAATGAAATATTGTGTTCAAAGTCCTTGATAACTTTCCCTGAAACATAAAATTAAAATTTTTAAAGTATGTTTTTACTAAAAGAAGTCAAGTTTGGAAAATACTTTTTTTTTAATACGTGAACTTATAATATCTTTTCTTGATTTTCAGATAAACGCCGAAGTTGCGATAACTTTAGCGAAAGATGACACAACTTTTCCGACAAATTTTCGAAATCTTGGTTCTTATTTTCATAATAAGTTTCGTGGTAATTTCTTCATTTTTCGTTTTGTTTTACACTTTTGTGGGTGATACTGAAACGACCATAGAACGCGTGAGTTTCATTCAAAATCATTTGTAAAATTTTAAACTCTTACTTTATTATATAAAAATAACCACATTATAGAAACTGGCCGTTAAAAGTTAAGTTTTTTTAATTAAAAATAAAAGTATTATTTTTATTTTTATTATTTACAAAACTACTTCAATTTCACACTATTTCACTAAATGTAAGCGGCTCAATATTAAAAATAGGCAGGGCTTTTTTTAACAAAATTGTTCTAGAAATTTTTACTAAAAAAATATATATCGAAATATCATTTTAATATTCATTTCAAAACCATATTTTATCATTTTGACGACTTTTATAAATACTGATTGTAATAACATAAGCGCAAACACAGTTTCGTTTAATTGATTTTTGAAAATTGAAAAAAAAATATCAGTGAAAAAAGGTGCCGAAATATGTAGGTATTAACTTCTGGTAAAGAGGGTTCGAACCGATAAACTATGACTCTAGAGTCCGCCACACTAACCACGGGACCACAATCCGACACAATAAATTATATAAAATAGCCTTTAAATATATATGTATTTAATAGGCTGTTCGTATTTTTATTAATTTATTCGGCACTCACTTTGTGGAAATATCTATTCATTTTTTTATTAAAATTTTACATTTTAAATATCTTCTTCATCCCATCTTCATTCTTCAACGTCCCAAGGATAAAGCTCTATAATTTGGACTCAGCTTTACACACTGTTTGAAAACGATGCGGAATGTATCGAAACGCGTGTCACAGTAGATCTTAAAAATTTATGCGGCATTTACCAAGAAAAACTTAAATTAAAAATAAAAGTTTTTTTCTTAAAATAAATCTTCTATAAAACTCATTTTTTGCAAATTATGTAATAAACATTAGCAACGCTGGTTTTATGAAAATATTTATAAAAACACTAAACAACAACAAAAAGTTGCGTTTCTAATAGGTGTGTGTCTATCTAAAGGTTAACTTAATAAAGACTGAAAAAAAACAGTTACATAAATGTATATTTTGTATGTTTTCTATTAATAAGGTAATTGCTATTTTCAGTCCGCTAGATCTTCATTTTATGAAGGATGTGGCAGTACAAAACTATGCCTTGGATTCCCTTCCAAATGTATTCTAGAGGAAAATTGCCAAGCGGCTGTTACTATTCTACACGAAGGTACTATTTTTCATTCATAAGTGTTTATAATTACAGGGTAGGTGTACTTTTGTATTGGAAAATTAATCAATCTGAAAGATAACGAGACAAACGGAGCTTTCTTATTGCTTTCGTAAACAAAATTATTTGCTTACAATTAAATCAGTTTTTAAAATCCCACAGCATTTAATTTGCTCGGTATAATTTTTTTTGTTAAATTATTTTTAGTTCATTTTTTTTTAATCTTTTTATCAACTTGTTATAAAATCAATTAGTTTCTTCATAAAAAATTAATCTCAAACACATCAATCAATTCGCTTGGTTCAACATCCCTTTTACATGGTATAAAATCTTTTTATTTAAATAATAAATGATTTTCTTGGAATAAAATCTTTTTGGTTATTTTTTAAGATACTAATTGATTTCTTGGTATTTTGTATTTTTTTAAGTATCGATTATTTTCTTGTTTTTTTTTCATAAAATTTTAGGTCATTATTTTTTAGTTAGTAGTATTTTTTCATTAATCAAAAATCATTTGCTTTGTGTAAAATATTTTTTTTATTAATTTTTTTTTGTGTAAATACATATTTTAAATTAATTGTATTGCATGGTAGAAAATTTATTAAAAAAATATTAGCTTAGTACAGCAAATTTTTTATACATCAGGTATTTTTCTGTGTAACTTCTTATCTTTTTAAATAAAATAACTTGCAATAAATTGCGCAATATACTGTTTTCAGAATAAACTTATCTTGTTTGTTTACCCTACCATCCATTCCGGTAAAATTTTGTTAATATGAGAATGTACATCCTTTTGCAGATGACAAGTTTACATTTGAGTTGAGAGCTATTGACAGCCCTGCGTACGTAGCAGCTGGTTTATCAAAGGACAAGTTCATGGTACTCATTCAATTTATTCATAAGTACTTACCAACTTTCATTCCAACTGTGGGGATACATAGGTATGTATAGGTACAGTAAAACCTCGATATACCGGACCCCAATTTAACGAACTTCAGATATAACGGAGAAAAATCCGGTCAAATGTAAAAAAAAAATAAAACCTCCTGTTAAAATTATACTTTCAAAACCCTTATCCACAACCGATGGTGCATAGGGCACTGCATCATATAAAGGCAGTGTTATCTTGATCGTTAACACTGAAGGAAGGGTGATCAGCCGTCCATTTCAAATACCAGTCCAGGGTTATTAACTATAATATTTATTCCACATTTGAAATAAATATTAGAGTTAAAAAATCACATATATTTACTTGACCTCTCCCTGGGAATCGAACCCGGGATCTCCAGTACCATTACATTACGAAGGTGGACAAACATATTATACATGATACATAGCCATGATAATTATGTCATTCGTCATTTTATTATGTGTTATAACTTTTTTTTTAATCTCTGAATGTTTTTTAATAGTTTTATAACATAAATGTAGAATTGTTTAATTGGCTTTTGTTTAACGTAGCTATTTTTTGCTAATATAATATGATGTTTATTATTGTTAATGTAACTATTGTTTATTATATCATTTTTTATATGTAAGCTGTACAATTCCCGAATAAATAAATAAAAATAAAAAAATTGTCTAGCACTAGAATTTGAGACAAAATGCCGTCCTTCTCGTGAACTTCACCTAGCCGGAGGCAACAACACCGCAAAATGAAGTTATTACTGCTAAGATCACATCTCGACGATCTAATCACATTTATTGACCATTCGTCGGATAACGAAGTTCGACTTTACTATATAAATTTTCCTAATTTTTTAAATAGTTGATTTTTATAATGAAATAACAGCAACTTTTTATAAAAGTGAATATATTTTTATTTTATTTTATTGGCAAAGCACCCAAAATTGAGTGATAAAGTGCATATAAAGCATGATTCCTTTTTCAAAGCAGAATAACTGAAAGCAAGCGCGTCGATATCAAACAGCAACGTCACTTCACGACGAGTGTCCAAAGACAGCAAATATAATTTTTTTGTGTTTTGAATAGTTAATTTTTATCCTTATAATTTATATAATACAAATACAAATAAAAAAATTAAGAAATCTAAATACAGTGTTCATATATTCAACAAAAAAGTTTTAAGATTTTTTTTTAATTTCATATCGGCTTAAACGGACAACCCTTCCCCCAATTCGTACGTTATATCGTGGTTTTACTGTACTAGCTCAGCGCTTCGTAAACTTTTTTGCTGGAGGCCTTTTTTGCACTTTTTATCTCTGCAAATATTTCCCGAACAAATTCAAGAAACTTTTGGTTTGGTGAGCCATTTGCTGATAAGTTTTTATGAAAAAAATCTGAAGAGCAAACCTTTTTTACTGATTTAATATTTGTTTTTTTGTCAAGCTTTTTAAAAGTTCAATTAAAATCATTACACAAATTTAAACATATGTATGTTATATTTTCATTATGTATTTATTAAAAGTCTTATATACACTTATACAATAAAGAACATTTAATTGAATAAAGAATATAACTCACTAACTAACCATCACGCCGCTTCACAGCAGGGGTAGGTAGAGAGAATAGAATACCACACCATATTTACAAGTACACCTTTCTTTTTGTACTGAATTGGATATTTGAGAATTCACCCTTTATAGATTTTTAATATTTGCATTCTTTTACAAGCATTGTGAAATTTATTATAAGTACTAGAAATGTGTGCTTTCAATTTTAATTTTTAATTTATTTAAGCGAACTTAGCCACAGAAACGCGTGGCCGGGTACAGCTAGTAATAAAATAAAGCCTTTTTTGAATTGTCACATCTAAACGAGCTTTATGTAAAGGAGAATTTGAATAACCGACATGAGTATAAAAATAACTATGTCGTAGAGTATTATTTTGGAGACCTAAAACATACAATGACCCTCCTCGAATTCTCTCTACTCACTGAGGAAAATACCTTTATTGACTTTTTATTCGTATTTTATGAATTTTCAAACGACCCGGCGAGATATTCTTCGAAATGGAAAATACGTACATTTTTTATTTTTTATTTTATTTTATTTGTTCGAGAATTGTACAGCTTTACATTTAAAAAAGTATACTTTAAAAAATAAAGCCAACTAAACAATTCCACATTTATGTTAACTATTAAAATTTGTTGATTTTGATGGTTCTATTCTTCTCACATGTGCATACCATTGTCTTCTTCGTTGCCTTCCCCACCTAACGACATCTTTGATCTCGCATATTTCTCTTATCCTGGTGTTCCTAATTCTTTCTTGTAGATTCTTACCAGATATGCTGCTTAGAGTCTTCATTTCTGACACCATAAACGCATTTTATGCTTTTGTTATTTTCTTTATATTATTAAAACTTACTAAGTAACCATCACGCCGATTCCCCGCAGGGGTAGGCAGAGAGAATAGAACGCTACACCACTCTGTCTTTGCAAACATTATTTGCCTCTTCTACATTCATGCATCTCCTCATACATACCCGACGATTATTACGACTCCTGACCCGGCCGCTTTCAAGTGTTTTACATACCTGATTGTGCCAAGTTTTTCTCGGTCTTCCTCTGCTTCTTTTTTAACTACATTCGCCTCATAAATTTGTTTAACCGTTCTTTCTTCACTCATACGTTCCTAATAACTATATGTTATTCTTATTTTCGATTATTTTTTTGTTTGTAAATAAAAATAATACTTGACACTGGCAGAAACATCATTTCACTTGGTGACTGCCAAATAAATAATTAAAAAATAAATAAATAAAACTATATCATCTTAAAAGACTTTTGTAATTTAAGGGAGATGACAGCTCGATGGAGTGTCAGCAAGCAAATGGTCATGTGACAGCACACACTTCGTGGACGTTCGCTAAAAAAGAACCCTTTACAACCAGAGAGGGTGTGGTGAGAATTTTAACTATCCTTTATTTGAAATATAAAATAATTTTTGGGTAACTTAGAAAGCTACTTTTTCGCAGAATACTGCCTCAAACGCTTCACTGTGATTGAATTGGGGAAAAGAAAATAATGGAAAATAATTCATTGCAAATAAATGTGTTTTTTTTCCTGAAGATCATCTCACTCTCATTGTTTCTAACTGCTGGTTAAAGAGCATTTTATGCCATCGAATCCGCGACATATTACTTATAATTATTTCACTGATTATCAAACAAAAATTTTAGAGTTAACGTTTTTTGCCAGTATACCTAAGATATAACTTTTTATTAATCATAGTTCACATTGTGTAATACTGCTTTAAAATATGTTCATTTATAAGTGGTATTAAACAAAATGATCGTTGAATGATAAGGAGAGTGTTATTTGTGTATTTTTATTTATTTCTAATTAAAATACTTGTACAAACTTTTCCTTCCCTTTCTAGGCACAAAATATAATACATTTGTTGAACGCGTCCTATTCTGATGGAGTCCTGTGGTGCAAATTTACAAGAGATCCTGTTTCTATAGTGAACGGAACCGCCTTCTTTTTGGGTCTTGAGAAATATCATATAATGATTTTATCAGGATCTGGTTTAAAATGTACGTTTCCTTATCTTCTAAATTCTTCATCAATACCGCTTTTAAATCTTATCTAACTTTGTAGTGTAATGGTAAATATTTTCATTTATTCATTCAGCAGTCACTTTGTGGGAATATCTATTTATGATTTAATTGAAATTTTACTCGGTAAATATGTACCTACCACTATTTCTTAAAATCTTATATATTTTTGCATATGTTTTAATGCACTCAGCATGTATGTTTCATTATCTTTCGAATTCTTCACCAATACTGAATAGAGCAATTCTTCACCAATATTTTGTGAACAAAAAATTTAATCATTCAAAACACTGTGAAAACAATTTATATTGATTTGCCATCGGCAGTCAAACAATGAAAATATGTTTACTTTTTATTTAGAATTTTGGAATCGATCTATACGGTGATTTTTTTACTAATCTGTACACATTTTTTGTTGTTTATTAGTTTTGGCATTCACTTTGTAGTAAGACATGATTTAATTGTAAAAAACTTGTTTTTTACCACTTGGGTATTATATTTATTTTTAACGGCTAGTTTCGGAAGCTACAGATGCTTTCATCTACGGGTTCGAATATAAACTAAAGCATTAAGCATTATTACCCGCCTCCGGGGTAAATTTCCCCATATGGGGTAACAATTAATTTTTTGGGGTAGTGAGGAAGTTTGCTTTTTCATAAAGATATAAGTATTTTGACAAATTTCAAACGATTCAGAAATCGATTGAACGATGAAGACTTCAAATTGCTCTTACATCAAAAAGTCCCAATTTTATAAGTAATTGTATCAAACATGAAGCAACACATTTCTCCAAAAACTGAAAAGGAAACATGAAAATGTGAATTTTCGTTTGATCCAATTTGAGAACTTTATTTTGTTTGTCTATTACATACTTACTATTTTAATGTAACATTTTTAAATAAGTTTATTTTAAATATAGATTGTCTTCTTTTCAAAATGGGGGGAGAGGGTAATATCGACAAACGAAAAAAATTTTTGGGGTAATGATTAAAAAAGTTCCCTGATGGCTGATCTGTAGCTTCCGAAACAAGTCGTTAAAATAAATACAATACAAGCAAAAAATCAAGTGTTTTCATCTAAAATTTAATTTTTATTTAAATCCACAACACGATTGCACAATTTATTGAGATAAATCCATCAATTTATGATTATTTTAAATACGTTTGTATTATATTCTCAATATTAATAATATTTAAAGCATTTACTTTGTGGTTAGTCATTTTTACTTATTTTTTTTTACAAAAATGTTAATAAAATTAGTAAATAACCACTCATCGAGATTTTTATGTCTACCGGTTTCGAGATGTACCCGTCTCTTCGTCAGGATAATCACTAACACAGCATGCAAACAATACTACCCTTCACCACCGCAGCACCATTCACACACTCAAAACTACACAAAATGTCCAACACATGCGAGGCATGTCTAACACATCTTTGGGTCGACCAAAAATCGACATTTTGTGTAGTTTTGAGTGTGTGAATGGTGCTACGGTGGTGAAGGGTAGTATTGTTTGCATGCTGTGTTAGTGATTGTCCTGACGAAGAGACGGGTACGTCTCAAAACCGGTAGACATAAAAATCTCGGTGAGTGGTTATATACTACTTTTATTAACATTTTTGTAAAAAAAAAATAAGTACGTTTGGGTTATTTTTGTTATATTATGTTTTCAGTAAACAGCGTCGGCTATCATGATGTAGTACAGTATCTACTCAATGAATTAGGGCCACGCAGAATTTCACGCAATTTCTCAATTCAAACAGGAATAACTCAGAGAAAACCTTAAATAAAACAACATTGAATTTTATTTACACATGAACACTTTATTACGCTTAAATTATGCATATATTTTCATATAAATATAGTTAGTATTTAGTATTTCCACCTTTGGCAGAAATAACTGCCTCAATTCTTTTTGGCATACTTAAAATGCACTGTTTTATTATGTTTTTTATTTCTTCGTCTTCTGACCAATTTTTTTGAATATTTTTTTTTTGACAGTCTACTGTCGGATTTGGAAATGAGTAAACCTTATTTTTTAACATGCTCCATACGTTTTCTATAGGATTAAGGTCCGGAGAATTTCCAGGCCAGGGGAGCAAAGGCAGATTTTTGTTAGACAAAATTTTTATTATTGATTTAGCCCGGTGGCAAGGTGCCCCATCCTGCATGAAGGTGTATGGACCTTCTGTTGGGTCGAGTGTATGGTAGAAGGGCAATAAAATTCGTTCGAGGACCTGCTTATAGGAATTTTGGTTCATTGTTCCTTCCACGAAAAACAACGGCCCAGGTAAATTGTTAATAATACATGACCATATCATTGTTGCAGGGGGGTGTTTGATAACTTTTACCACACAGGCCTCATTGTAACGTTCCATTGGTGCTCTCCTGACGAATCGACGGCTCTCTGTCACGGCTTCTAACCGGCACTCATCACTAAAGATGACCTGAAAAATAATGAAAATTTAAGTTTAATTCAAATATATAAGTTTATTTACTAAAATGATATGTTGAAAATTCAATTTAAATAAATACCTTTTTCCAATCATCTACCGAGTAATTTCGATGTAGCCTGGCCCATTTTAATCTATCCGCTTTCATTCGTGGTGTCAATTTTGGTACTTTTACAGGGCGCCTGCATTTCAGATTTACTTCGTAAAGACGTCGCCTCAGTGTTGATACCGATATATTTATACCCTCTTCTTCCAATTTTATTTTTAATGTTTTAACTGATGCACTACGGTTTTTTAACGCACTTTGAACGATTTTTCGATCAGTCCTCGGTGTTGATTTTCTAATCCTACGACAGTTCTTTCGCCGATTGCTGGAGGCGGGTGACTGATTTTTTATTGATTTTGAAATTCTGTCCACTGTTTGATGAGAAACATTTTCTTTTTTTGAAATTTCTCTATTAGATAGTATTCCTAATTTCAGTAGCACTATAACACTAGACTTTTTTTCCTCAGAAATGTCTTTACTTTTTCCCATTTTGTCTTTTTCAAAAAAAACACTTGTGTTTACAAAAAAAATTATACTTTATGAACTAAAATTAAAAATTAAGTTTTTTTCACAAGACACGATAACTATATAACCTCTCTGAACAAAACAATAACCAGAACTCAAGAAACTTCACTAATAAATAAGATAGGACTAATTTTTGAACTTTCAACTATCTGTCTACCTGTGCTAATTAGGGACCTTTCTCAGAAAAAGGGTTTTAAATTTTGTAAAGGCTTAAATAATCCAGGTATATTTTACATATTTTTGAAGGTAATATACATGATATTAGATGTCAATAGAAAACTTAAAGTATTTATGTAAAATAAATATAATAATCCAAAAGATTTCAGAGTATTCAAAAAAATAATGGGTGGCCCTAATTCATTGAGTAGATACTGTATGTGAGACAAGTAGAAACAAGGTACTTTTAACAAACCCAACACCTCTAAGTGAAACTTCAAACATCCTGGTAAAAATGCACGCAACCCTTATGACGATAGCTTGGATTGGCACCAGTTCAATTGCAATTCTACTACCCAGGTATGCATATAATATAATATACAGTATAGAACAGATTGTTTGAAACAAAACTTTTTGTAAACAACATTTTGAGTATGTCCAAATACTTGTTCACGAAATCTGGATTATCTCCAATTGCAGGAGTTATTTTCATATTATTTTTGACATCTATAGGTGTCAAAAAATAATATGAAAATCACTCCTGTAATTGGAGATAATCCAGATTTTGTGAACAAGTATTTGGACACACTCAAAATGTTGTAAATAAATTATCTGGTTAAATTATAAGCTTAAATAATAAAAATGAAAATGGTATTTTCTGGCGTTTCTCATGTGTGTGATTGATATCCAGGATTTGGACCTCACATACTAATATAAGAGTTTCTGCTTAGTAAAAAGGTTCTTTACATCTCACCAATAGATGTCTCTAGTGATGTTCTAGAGATGCAAGAAAAATGTTTCAAAATTGGTTGATTTATATAGAACTTCCAAGAATTTGAGTAGTGTGGTTGTCAATAATGGGTAGAATTGGTGAATGTTACACGTGTATAAAGTGATCACTTAAACCAGCCCATGACGGTCTTCAGCCCCGTAAATGCCCAGACTTCCATATTCTTCTTCATCTTTGATGAGATGTCAAAAAACTTTTTATTATTGCATTTTCGTAAAAAAAATGTAAAATCTTTTGTTAATTAGTTATTTCACAAATTAATATTTAATATGATCTCATTTGGGCTCAATCAAAGATTTTACTCTTCTTGGCATCTATTATATAAGGTTTTGGCACGTGGATGCCATTTTTTCGTCTCGAAACCATACCTGAATTATGGACAAAATGAGCATTTCCGCCGTAGTGCAATAAATTTTTGAGAGCCGATTCTTACAGATTTCCGATAGATTTTCAATTAGGTTTATGTCTGGTAAAATTCTTTACCAGTCCAACCAGTTCATTGTTTTTGTGTGAAAATTTTCATCTTTTTTTGGATTTGTGACGGGGGGTTAAATCCTGCAGAAATATTCCATTACCATTTGACCTTCGTTTTTGTATCTTTAGTAGTAACTTTTCCAGTAGAATTGGGTGATACTTTTCGCTATTATCATCTCAGTCACTGAAATAAGCAGCAGCTCTGGTCCATAATACGAGGAACACCCCCAAAACATTTTTTTAGAGGGTGTCGAAAATACGAAAAAAAAGTTTTGTTTCAATTAATCTGTTCGATACTGTAACACCCTCCTTATCGTTCTTCGTTCACTTTGAATGATAATGAGAGTGTTATATTACCATACTACAAAGTTAACAATACTTTTAACGTACAATAAATCTTATAATTAATATATTATACCTGAAACATTTTTCTGACTCTGCAATGTAGCGGTAAGTGCGTATGGTTACTTTCCTGGATGTCCCTGGTTCGATTTCTAGGGAGGTCAAAATGAATATGGGTGATTTTTACTCTCATATTTATGTGATATCTGGTCACCTTGTCTTCATGTTATTGACGATCAAGATAATCCTGTGACAATACGATGCAGTGCCCTATGTACCATTGTGTGTGTGTGTGTGTGTGTGTGTGTGTGTGTGAGAGAGAGGGTTTAATAAAATTTATGAAAAAATACTATCTATCCTTGGAACCCCTACTTCTTCCCTCTTTTCCTCTACTTCTTCCCCCTCAACTCCTTACCTGATCCTTTGACTTCCTTGTTTTCATCAATCAACAGTTTCATGAATATTTAATGTTTTTTCACCCATTCTGTAATTGATTGTTATATGTTTTTCTTATTCTTACCTGACCAAGTGTCCAACTCTTTCAAGTTTTTGATTTGACGTCTCACTTATACGAGTTCGAGTATGCAACCCCATTGATTATGCTTTACACTAATATAATTAAAGTTTTTAGATACTATCGGAAAACTTGGATCGGTAAAACTCTACGAGGAAAAGAAATGTGGTTGGCAGTGAGTATTAAAATTTATTTTTAACTTTCTCTTCGTATATTAGATAAAATAAAAATAATAATAAATTATACGTGTCAATAGTAATAAATACGTTTATTTTTGTAATGAATAACCCGCAACGCCTCTACTTTTAGAGGCTTGTCTGCAGGTAGGATAGTAAGGAAGGGGAAGGTAAATGTAACACCCAGACGAATTGAAAATAAATACTTCTTGAATTAATTTTGCAATTGGAGGGAATCGAACCCCCGACGCCTGGTTCGTAGTCGAGCGTCTACCCAACTACGCCACGGTGCCAGTTTTAACTCTAATTTCTTGTCATAGGATTGAAGTATGGTTAGTATTACATATTAGCCGGAAGTATCAATAACACATGTTTTATAATCCATTATACTTTGAAAAATCCCTCGAAAATTCTATAAGTGAAGAATTCTTGGGAAAAGATAAATCTATCGACATATATTTTTTTTTCTTAATATAAACTTATTATTTATATACTTATTATAAATTATAATGAAATTCGAATCTATACAAACACAATTTCGAAAATACCATTTTAAATAATAATAAATTTAAGGATTCAATGAGGTTGAAATGTTAAAAAATAAATTAAATGAATTTTATATGTTATGTTAATAAGAAAGAAAGGAAAAACAAAAACAAAAACAAAAATTGTATTACCAACAAACATAACTAACAAGTGTTAGTCCCTCTCGAAGCACAAGAGCTCAGTCTCTTCATTGGAGAGAACTGAGTTTTTAATTTTAAGATTGTAAGTAGAAATCATTAAAAAAAATTAAAATTAAAAAAAAACTCTTGTAACCATACTGTCCGCATGGTCAGCACGCTCGGCTACCGTTCTGGAGGTCCTGGGTTCGATTCCCAAGGGGGGGTAAAATAAATATGTGATTTTTTTCACTGTAATATTTATTCAATATTACACTGGACTGGTACCTGAAGCGGAGGGCTGATCACCTTTCCTTCATGTGTAAACGATTAAAATAACACTGCGTTTATATGACGCAGTGCCCTATGCACCATTGGGTGCGGATAAGGATTTTATTATTATTTATTAACCATATTAAATAGTAAAAAAGTTATGTATTATATAATATATGAAAGTAATGTGCTATGATCGCTTGTTGTATGCTTTTTTACCTATAGAAATATACTAATTATGATAACAATTAGAATCTTTACAAATGTGGTTTCGAAAATACCATTTTAACATTTATAAAAATATGTGTAAAGAAAGGGTATTATATGTAATACTATGTATGGAAGTAATGTGCTATGAGCACT
Organism: Brachycentrus maculatus; assembly: GCF_059751285.1. Classification (NCBI taxonomy): domain Eukaryota; kingdom Metazoa; phylum Arthropoda; class Insecta; order Trichoptera; family Brachycentridae; genus Brachycentrus; species Brachycentrus maculatus. Next base: position 716,441 of record NW_028281167.1, on the reverse strand, counting down.
TGTTGCAAGCTGCTGTACCCAGAAAGATACTTAGAAATTAATGTCACCCCTTAATGTACCTTAAGTAGTCTCTGACACCTCGCAAGGGTATTATTCTGTGCTATAGTACTGGGTGGCACAAGGCCATTCCCTCTAAAAAACAAGCCACAACGCTACACCAAGAAGAAGGCGAAGAAGAAGAAACGTACATAGAACTATAACATAGAAGCAAGTCAAACAAAAGCTAACACATTTCCCTTTTGTTCAAAAAAACTTTAAGTAGACAATAATTATATAATTATTAAATTATTTTAAGATAATACATATACTTGTTGTACAACCTTTTACATTTGGAATTGATTCCATTAGAATTATTTTTTTTTGAGAGTAAAAGAAATCTGTAGTATTTGAAGTGAATGAAGTCATTAAAAAAGAAACATAAATAGGTAATGGATTTAGATAAATAGATAATCCTTTCACATACACAAGGGTACAAAATAATCACCCTATCGGAAGATGTTATAATTTTTGCAAATGGCGATCGTCCGTCATTGTACGTCAATCATGTTTGACATTATAGAACTAGACAGCTGCAGTTTACAAATAGATTGATAAAACAGGCACAAATTTGTGTCAATACTGGTGGCAGCCACTTGACGGATACCCTTTTTTTCACTTCACAAAAAAAAGAAGGTCCAAATAAAGATTTCGAATATAATTTGAGTATTTTCCATCCCTCAAAATCATTTTTTTATCAAGTTTAAAAGTTATTGAAAAACAAAGTTGGATGATTAATTTTGCGCCACCTTGGATCTGTTTGTATACTACAGCTGTCTATCTAGTACACAAATGTGAAATGTGGAGGTCCTCACCAAAAAGTTATATTTTCTAAATTGCACAAAAAATCTTTTATATGCAAATCTTTTGTGTTTTCTGCATCTTATTGGAATCTTAATTAAAGTTGCGACAAAACGTGACCAATCCTGTGTTAAGCCAATATGAAAACATTAAATCGCACCAAAACGTTACAATTTTACAAGCTAGAATTCCTGATTACTTAAAATCATTTATAATGGAAAAATAACGTTTTGGTGAGGACCTCCACAAATACGACTGACGTACGACGCCATTTGCAATAATCATAGCATTTTCCGATAGGGTGATTAGTTTTGTGCCACCCTGTTACATTGTTGGCATTTGAGGGAGGTGCTCGGGGGTCTGTTCATTTTAATGATATTATGTTTTATGATTTACATCTTTTCATAGAGTCATAATTACTTGATGACAGCGACGTGGATCTTGACTATGGTGGGGTTTATCCTTATTATGGTGGCTTCTGAAGGGTGGACAGGTACTGGAGACAATCCCCATGCCATACTAGGAATGACCACTATAGTCATATGCTTTATTCAACCATTTGGTAAGTTGCATATATTGCTCACTCCTTTCAACAACTTAATATGTAAAAAACTTGATTTTTCAGGAGATCGTTTTTAAAGTTTAAAAATATAATAAAATGTATTAAAAATAAATATCAAGCCACTTATTCAACTTTTTACTCTGCAATAGATCTTTTTAGGTAAAACCTGAAGGTTTTTTCTCCATTTGAAAAATATTAAGTATATTTTTAAAAAAATAATTAAACAATACATTTTCTTCATAATGCAAAAAAACACTTTCTGCCCTATAGCGGGTAAATATTAAGTTAAAAATATGCCGCTTTTGCTGGGATATAGTACATTTTCAGGGCATTCTGAAAACATGCACAACTGAAAATTGACGATTTTTGATATATGACGTTGTCGAAAGGAGTGAGCGATATGTATTTGCGTTTTTAATTTATGTTTTAGTTGGTTAAGTTTTAGTTTTATTTTTTCAACTTTTCAAACGGTTTTGTCTAGAACCCTGTCATTTCGAGGATAAACATGTACTGACCCTAAAAACTGTAAAATATTTAAAAATAAAAGTGGTTAACCCTTGACTTACGGTGTTAAAAACTTGCACCTGATATGTATTTTGTACACCATATAAAAATGTGGTTTAAAAACAAAGTTCTAGTTTTATTTTATTTACTTTTTTATTTTATTTTTTCAATAAGTGTATTGTGCTTACTCACTTTTTAATTTCAGGTGCTATTCTCTTACCTGAACCAAATACTCTTAGACGAACAATATTCAATTGGGTCCACTCTCTCTTGGGTTATGTGGCTTATATTTTAGGAAGTAAGTTGTCATTTTATATAATTAACTGTTTTATAGTAAAAAAATATTTTAAAAAATGGTGCCGGAAATTTAACAACTGATTTTTAACGTGCTTATTTAAAAAATGCCACCAGATTTTTTCTATCAGCTCTAGTTTTTGAGATACGGGTAAATTGAAGTTTGTTTTATTACAAGCCAAAAATAATGGAAAAAATAAATCTGGAACGGCTAAAATATAAATTTCCTCCTCATAATTAGAATTTAATTATCCAAATATATACCTGGAATCATATTAAAGTCAACCTGAACAATAAATACTAGATTAACAGAAATTAGCCTTCAAGAGATGTCACGATTCCAGGAAAATAAAACGTAATTAATGTAGCTTTGGTTACGAGAGAAAAAATATTACTTTCGCCTTTGCATATTAAGTTGAGGCTGATGAAGCAATATATGGATGCTTTAAATCGAAAAGGAAATTGTTTTAAGTAATTTCCTGGGATAGGCACGGAAAAACTAAAAGCTGGTATATCTGATAGTCCTCAAAAAACTTGTTGAAGATCCACAATTCACCACATCAATGAACGAGGCTGAATCTTAGTGTTCATTGATTCAAGTAGTATAATATTTTCTTGGGAATCATAAAGCAGAGAATTATGTAAAATTACTGGAATCTTTGCTTTTATTTTTAAAATTCTCAGTTGTAACATGAGCATAAAAGTTCGCTACCTCCACAGCCACCTAGATCGCTTTCCAGAAAACTTTTTTGGTAAAATAGGTGTTTTTAGTGAAAAACAGGGGTTAAAAATTTCATCAGGACTAAATAATAAACTATGGAAGATAGATTTTAAGGATGATGGAATATCCATGTGATGGCCGAGTACTGTTGGAGCCTTCAGCAAAACTAGCCTACTGAACCCCATGCAGGAAAGTCATAAAAAATGAATTTTTTATGTGATAAGTGACTACTGTATATAAATTTTGCAATAAATACTTAAATCTTTATTTTTCCTGGCCATGGTAATAGTTATAACATGAAATGCACAAAATTAGAAAATTTATATTTTTCAATGTAGCATATCTCAAAAAATAGATCTGAGGGCTATTTTGAATTCTGCAGTGAAAAAATTAACTAGGAACTGTTAAAAAAAATCGCGGGCACCAAACTGTGTGTAGGCCTGTGTAATCTGTGCATAACAAATTGGCGTTTTATTCATTTGAAAATTCCTAATTTTTTATATTTTTTTCATTTCACAATATATTATATTGTAATTACAAGTATAAACATATTTTATTATATCAATCCAAAAAAGGTCCCATAAAGGCATGGCCTGTATGTGGGTATACATTTTATTTAAAGTTAAAGGACACTGGAAAGAATACAATAGATATCAGAAATACTATATAATTAGATTATATTAAAAATGCTAACCTACATTATATTTTTACAGAAAACAGAAAAACAAAAAGTTGAAAATGAAAAATTAATAGATTCAATTTTATTTTTTCAGTTATCGCAATATTCTATGCTATGTATTTGAACAAAAGTCAGCTGCCGGATTGGACACTGTATATCTTGATATCATTTGTAGTATTGTATGCAGTAGTACACATTGTTTTAATCGTAAGTTAATATAGTTTTTTTTTTAAATACATTACGTTTATTCAACCTCATAATATTTTACATTTTGATATCTCAATTACGATGAAGAAGAATATTAAAATCAGGGTTTTTACAAAGCTTATGACCCATCATAAGCTGGTTAAGTACATTATGGGTGTTAATAACAATGAAAAGATAAAGAAAACTGACATTTTTTTATTGAAAAATTGTTTCAACATTTTCCAGGTTTTATCACATCTTAGTAAAAGAAATTTAAATGCTCTGAATGAAGAAAATGAATCCAATAATATGCAAAAAGACATCACGAAAGATGAACCAGTAAGTCTTCAATACCTTATTTTTTTATTTATTGTTTCGGCATTAACTTTGTGGTAAGACATGATACAATGATTAAAGAAAACACTTCGTTTTTTACCACTTGAGTTTTATTATAGACTACATGTTTCAGAAGTTAAACTTCCATAATTCAGGTCTGTATAGTAACCAAAATATAAAATATAAAATTGTTCTATAAATAAGGAGAGGGGAAAGTAAGGGGAAGGGGTTAGTCAAGGAACGGAGTTTGAAAACAAAGGAAAAATGGAAAGCAATGGCGAAGAATTTTGAAACAATATATTATTTAATAAATTATTATTAGAATTCAGGTTTTTTTGTATCTCTAAATTTTCAAGAAAATTCATAATTTGGCCTTTATATGGAACAAGGTGTAATAATTTTAATTTATGAGAGTGAAATGAGTGATTATTATCTATTATATGATTTGCAAATTCCGAAAAATAATTACTAACAATACCGCTATGAATGATGGAAGTTTAACTTCTGAAACATGTAGTCTATAATAAAACTCAAGTGGTAAAAAACGATGTGTTTTCTTTAATCATTGTACCTTATTTTTTTGTGTGTATTTTATGTTAAAATAGATAAAATAATAAAAAAATATGCAAAAAAAAAAACTCCACCAACAAAACACATAAAGGCTTGCTGGGTCTCTGTGAAAAAAATTTAAAACAATTATGTTAATGAATTTTATAATTAAGGAGTGTCCCTTAGAGACAAAATAAAGATATAATAAAAATGTTACTTTGTTTCAAAATCACTATAAATATTTTATTATAACTTAATTATTATGTCTACCGGTTTCCAAGCTAACCGCTTCTTTATCAAGACTGATAGACTTAAAGAAGCGGTTAGCTTCGAAACCGGTAAATATTATAATTAAGTTATAATAATATATTTATAGTGATTTTAAAACAAAGTTACATTTTGATTATAAAATAAAAATTTACAAAGTAAAGCTTCAATTATAAATTATAAAAAATAGAGGGTTTCACACATTTGTGGAAGCCTGGACGTAACAGACATTAATAGGAAGGCAGAGGAAAGATGGTAAGGGCATATAGAACGCAGAGAACCCGAACATGTATTTAACTAGGCAATAGAAATGGATCTTCCTCGAATGTTATCTAGAGGAAGATCAAGGAATTCATGGGTGAAGCAGAAAGATAACATGATGTGAAGGCATGGCCTAGGTGACGTTATCCAGGACAGAAGGACCTATAACCTGAGGACGAGGAGTGCTGACCCCAGCAGTCTACAAGGACAATAAGCTGGGATGTAGCCAGGAAGAAGAATTTTTAAATGAGTGTTTATATCCATATATATCGCTCACTCCTTTCAATGTCATATATAAATAAACTTGATTTTTCAGGAGATCGTTTTTAATGTTTAAGAATATAATGAAATGTATTAAAAATAATTATCAAGCCACTTATTGTACTTTTTACTGTGCAACAAATCTTTTAAGGTAAAACCTGAATGCTTTTTCACCATTTGAAAAATATATAGGATATTTAAAAAAATAATTAAATAATATTTTTTCTTCAAAATGGAAAAACAATACTTTCTGCCCTGTAGCGGGTAAATATTAAGTTAAAAATATGCGGCTTTTGCTGGGATTTAGTACATTTTCTGGGCATTCCGTAAACATGCACAACTGGAAATTGACGATTTTTGATATATGACGTTGTTGAAAGGAGTGAGCGATATATAAACAATACAAATTCATTTTATTCGCTTTTTTCTTTCCAGTATTCAAGATTTCGAGAAGTGGTACTGATTACAACTACCACAATAACACTTTGGTGTGTGATAGCGCTCATTGTTTTATATAATTTATCTCTATTTTTAGAATTTTTTTGATATTTTTTGATTGGCACTCAATTATTATTGATAAGCAAATTCAAATACACCTGTGATTGTATTTCTAATGCCAGTGCTTTGAATTAACCTTTAACTGCTGAGGTGGGGGCCGCTCAGGCCTTGAGAAAGTAAAATTGTTGAATTATTCTTGAATTTTTTTGTTCCCATTATGGTATAATAATTACTGATGTGCCATTTGCTAGAAGGACTATTTGAAATTAAAATTCTTAGTTAATTTGTTGATTTTCTAAAATACATTTTTTAATACTATATTTTTTATGATCTCATGTGATTTTTGCCGAAAAAAACTTAGTGTTTTCTTAACTTTGAAATAATAGTTGATTTTAAATAAATAAATTACACAAATGTTATTTTCTTTCATTTAAATATATCCGCTTAAGTTAATTATTAAACACTCAACCCTAAAGAACGTTAAGATTTTAAAATATAAGCACATATATATGCGGGACTCTGAAGCCCCCACGTCAGTAATTACGTGAAATTAAATCCACCTCAGTAGCTAAAGGTTAAGTACTAGTTTCAAGATTAAATCATTTTGAGTGAGGCCACCTGAAAAAGTACCTATTAAAAAAAATATCTAAAAGACAAAGATATCTAAAATTTAATTAAAATTGATGTTTTATTATTATCAACGGAAAAAAATATATTGTAAGGCCATGTCTAAAATCTGTAAATTAACAGTGTCGGGTTGTGGCCCCGTGGTTAGTATAGCGGACTCTTAAGTGAGTTTCTCGGTTCGAACCCACACCATTCATACTACAATTTGATACCTATTTCTAAAAATGAGCCGCTTAGAGTCACAGAAATAGTATGAAATTGAAATATTTGTGTTAATAATAAAAACACAAATATTTCTCTTTTTTTTAAATAAAAAAAAAAAATCCTCGTACATACATACCTGCTGATTATTCCAACTCCAGATCTGACCACTTACTGACATCATCAAGTATTTCAAATACTTGATGATGTCAATTTTTCCTCGGTCTTCTGCTTCTATTCCCAACTACATTTGCCTCATAAATTTGTTTAACTCTTCCTTCTTCACTTATTTGTCTGAACCATATCAACACACATTTCTTAAATTTATCGATAATGCTTATCTCAGCCTTGTATTATTTCCTTGTATCACCATTTGAACATCTATCATACAACATTCACAAGCATTCATTCTCCTTTCTATATAATTATCAATGTTTCTATCCCTAGAAAACATGCTTCCCAAATATACGAACTCATAAACCTGTTACGAAATTTGCCCACTTATTATTATATTAGCGACATGTAGTATTTTATGTATTAATTTTTAAATTGCCTCGAGTGAAATTCTAGTGATTCAAGCACTATGTTTCGAAAATTGAACCATATATGTATAAAGAAGTTCCATGAATTAGAGTAGTGTGGTTGTCAACCATGGGTAGAATTGGCGAATGTTGCGTGTGTAAAATGATCACTTAAACCAGCCTATGACAGTAGTAAGACCCGTAAATGCCCAGACTTCCATATTCTTCTTCATCTATGTTGTGATGTCAAAAAATAATATGTAATTTTCAATTTTTTTAAATGGTTGGGTTATGATATATTACTAGTAAGTAAAATAAAAAGCCAGTCTTGTATATAAATATTTTTAATAATATTATTACTGTGCGGGTGAACATTGAAATTTATTTTGTTACAAAATGAATGTACAAATGATTGGTAAAAGAAATACTTAGTGAAAATAATAAAATTAATAAAAGTCTTAACGCTGTAAATGTATGATTAGATGTTTACGATACTAAACACATACTTATATAACATAAATACTATCCAAAAAACCAAATCACATTATCAGCTTAAACATACTGTTAGCGTGAATCTTGAATTAACATGGAAAATCGTTTATAATAATGAGGAATTTCAGTGAAATTAAAAAATGAGATAACACATCTGTGTGGATATTTTCCAGCTAAATTTGGCCAAAACTCATGAAATTATTTGAATTTTACGAGTAAATAAGGTTGGTAAAATAACTATATCTTTAGAACTAAAGGTAGTATTTAAATGATATGACTATATTTAAATGACAAATTCAGAATTTGTGAACAAAGATTTGTAAAAACCCAAAATACTGCATTACATATTCGTTTGGATCTCCTGAAAATATCACTTCGGACTTGCATCTGCATGCCCCTTGAGTGAAAGAAAAATACTCATTTTACTAAAGACATTATTTAAAAAAAAGTTATTTTTAATTTTCCACTTATGGTATCCACATATGCTATATATTGATTTGTGCTAGTGTGTAGTACATGTGAGATTGTAACAGTTTAAATATAAAAATTTAAAATATATTATTTGGGTAAAGAATCGCAGAACAAAGTGGAACTGGGCAGGTAATGCGACACGTATGTCTAAGAATAGATGGAGGAAAAAGGTGCTTGTCTGGAGGACGCAGAAGCGTGGGTAGGCCCCAGACAAGATGGTCCGATGACATTAAAAAAGTGGCGGACCTGCACCGGAAGAGAGTCGCTTCCAACAGACAACTGTGGAAGTCCAAAAGGAAGGCCTTTGTTTAATACTTGACACAAAAAAAAGGCTGAAGTAAAGTGAGTAAGTTAAGTATGTACATATTTGGGTATTCGAAACCAGAGAAGTTTTTATTTTAGAAGCTTTTCTACAGGTAGAAGAAAAAGGATGTTTTTCCTACAACTTTGAGTTTATCCTACAATTCAATAATCAAACATGTGACACCAGTTTGCGTACCTATGCATTTGCCAAACTATGCCATGAGGCCTGTATATATAGTATAAAATATTAATAAAAACACTGAAATTCCTTATTTTACTGTATATTAATTAACACGTTGACTGCCAATTACGAGATAACTCGTAGATTGCGATCTTTGCTAGGACGCCGACTATGAGTTATCTTGTACTGTCTTTACTTGCCATATTTGTGCAGCTACGATAAAATTCCTAGTATATCAGTGCTAATATGGATAGATGGCGCATGGGAAGAGAGTAAAACATCAACGCAGGCTTAGATGAACAGAAAAATTATTAATAAATGAACAGAAAATATAATTATAAAAAATTATTCTAAATCAAGAAGTAAAAGAATATTTTTAAGGTTAACTTTTTAGACCGGAATTCTGAAAATTGCCGTGGCAGACAACATGTTCATTAATCTGCATAAAATAACTAGATATAGTTTAAAGATATTATATAAAATAAGTAAAATGTTATATTACTAATGTTTTATTATGGTACAACCAATATTATTCAACCGCTTATAAAATAATTAACACTAGAATATTTTCAGTAACCGACGATAAATTAATATTAGCCAATCTACTAATATTACAAAGATTCATACGCTTAAGGTTAAGTAATCACTCCTTAGCTAATATTTCTTAAGATTCAGTTTGTGAAAACAGTCGTAGTAAAAAGTAATACGTATTTACAGAAGGGTTTATAAAATTTCTTAAATGTAATATTAATTATACACGTCAAAAGTACATGTTAGGTTAAATATGGCTTTTTAAAAACCTCTTAGTAAAATAAAATACCCGGCATCTTGCCAGTAGAATACTATGTATACAGTAATACCCCACCTAACGCCACCTCTTTTTACGCTGTATCGCTATAACGCTGTTTGAATAACGCGATTCAGTGATTCACCGAGGTGAAAAATGCTATATTTTACTCAGTGATTTCCTAATATGTATTTATTTGGTCCCTTGTAAGGCGTGTTGACTCCCAATCAGTTAGATCGTATTTAAAGTGTGTGCATTCCTAATAAGTTTATATATGTACTACAATACTGTTTTCTCATTTGAAACGCGTTAGTTTTTGTATATGTATAAAATTGCAATAATTGAACACTGCGAGGATATTCATTTATAGTCATTTATATATGTGAAAAATACATACACCTTACTTAGCACTGATTTTGCTAGCACAGAAGTGTGTAATTTTGCAGTACCATTGTCATTTATATACGTGGAAAATAGACCCTACTTAGCAGTGATTTTGCTGGAAAAATTACCCGCTCTAAGCAGGGTATTCTAACCTTCTAACCCTTATTCGCATCACAATGGTGCATAGGGCACTGCATCGTATAGGAGCAGTGTTATCTTGATTGTTAAATACACGAAGGAATAACCACTACACTATGGAGGCGGACATTACTGTACATACAGGGTATACAAGCAGGGTATTACTGTAAATTTATCAAAAAATGTCTCGGATCATTGTATAGTATTTAAAATCTTTAAAAAATTGAGATGTTTTATTTATAAAATTTATAATAAAAAGGCACATCAACACATTTTTTATGTAATTAATACATTCATATAGTAGTGTTTCCCAAGCAGTGATATGCGTACCTGCATGTTGATTCAATGGATATGCGTGGCAATCTCTATACAAAGATAATTTAATCAGTAAAAAAAAAAAACAAAAACTAAACACCGTCACAGACTTCAACCTGAAGATGACCAAAAGGCAACCAGATTTTTCAGAGTAATGTAAAGAAAATCGCGCCCATTTGTCGCATTAAACTGATTTTTATCATCACTAGAACTTTGTTTTGACAGTAATAAATGCTCAAAAAGAACTGATTTAGTTTTTTATTATCATTCCCATAATAAGGCATACGCAAGTTTGAGGTCTTTCCTAAAAAGGTACACAGGAAAAACTAATTGGGAACCACTGATATAGTATATATGTATATACAATAAAATATTTTCAGAGGATTCTGAATTTTTTTAAAGACTGAATTATAAGGTATTATGCATATAAATATAAAAATTTGAGTTTGGTGGTGTTTTAATTATTTGAATAATCAAATAATTAATCGTTCAATTCATAAATCACTAATTCAATCCCATCATTAATTATTAGAATGAATCTTTCTTCTACATAACAATGATTTCCGTGGATTATTCATATTATTTGAGGTAAGATATTTGACCTGCTTTCTAAGAGTTGAAATATGAGCAAGATCCCATTGTTTAATTATTAAAAATAATATTTTATGTATAATTTAAGATAATCATATCAATGCTGTAAACACAAAACAACATAAGTGACATTTTTAATAAAATCTATGCAAACATTTACACAAAAAGAAAAATATTATTTGGTGAATTTCCATCATATTTTCATCTGTGTAAAATTATTAAGTGATTTTTATTTGTTTCCGCAGTCAAAATAAGAATAAAAACATGATTTTTATGTCATAGACAAAGCCCATAAATTCCTCTGTGAATAAACCAGTCAACTTATGGAGTGACGAACATCTTTCGTCAAAGTCAGATTTGTTTTTAGTTATATCGTAGAATGGCTGAAATGATTAGTCAAAGTTCGATTTAGGTAACGCTTGCATAGCTATCTGCAAGCGTAATTTAACAATTCGCTCACTCCTTTCAAGAACGTCATAAATCAAAAATTGTCAATTTTCAGTTGTGCATGTTTTCGGAATGCCCAGAAAATGTACTATATCCCAGCAAAACAGGCATATTTTAAATTGATATTTACCTGATACAGGGCAGAACATGTTGTTTTTGCATTTCGAAGAAAAGGTATTGTTTAATTATTTTTTTAAATAAACCAAATATTTTTCAAATGGAGAAAAAATCTTTGGGCTTTACCTAAAAAGATCTGTTGCACAGTAAAAAGTTCAATAAGTGGCTTGATATTTATTTTTAATACATTTCATTTAATTCTTAAACTTTAAAAACGATCTCCTGAAAAATCAAGTTTTTTGATTTATGACGTTCTTGAAAGGAGTGAGCGAATTAACTAAAACGCATCATTATTTTGGATGTAGACGAAAAGCGTCGGTCACTACGTACTTTGACTAGTTTATAAATGGAGGGACTAAAAACGGCCTTTGACTACAACACATACGTCTATTAAAATAATTAAACCTATTGTATATTTTGAGATTTAAAATGAGATAAAAGAGATATATATTTGTACAAGATTCCTGTCTTAAAACTATTCCTTAACGTTCATAGTTTGAAAAGTTCAATGTGGAAATCTACGCACACGTCACGAATGAGATTTATCATAAGTCAGTTTGATTATCTACTAAACAACTGTTTGTTTGAGAGATTTCCGGGATTACTAAGTCGTTGATGGGGAATACTTAAAAAAATATTTGCAGGATTTAATTTGAGTCCTTGTTTCCGGAAATGGCTTTGCTGACGGACTCCAGGGTCTCTTCTATAGGCGCGAGGCAGACCAGGCACACGAGTGCGATGACAAACAGTATCACTATTGTGTAATACACTCCCAGTAGCAGTTTTCTGAATCCAGAATGCTGGAAAATATTCAAAATAATTTATTATATTAACTTTTCCCTTACAGTGCCAAAAAAAAAATCCGCATGCAACAGTGATATGTATATTGTACTTCTTCTTCTTCAAGCCCTTATCCGCACCCCAATGGTGCATAGGGCACTGCATCATATATACGCAGTGTTATCTTGATCGTTAGCATATGAAGGAAAGGTGATCAGCCCTCCGCTTCAGGTACCAGTCCGGGATAATATTGAATAAATATTCGAGTGAAAAAATCACTTATTTTTATTTGACCCCCCCCTGGGAATCGAACCCGGGACCTCCAGAACGGTAGCTGAGCGTGCTGACCATTACACTACGAAGGCGGACACCATATGAAAATGTGATTTAAAAACGGGAAAATTGTGAGTATTCCTATATATTGCTTTTATTAGCTTTTATTGACCAATGTTGAAGTTGACATGATTTAATAACAATGTTTTAATGTTAGCTCTGGTAAATATCTGAAAACAAGAAGAAAAAAATACATCGCAAGTAGCCGCAACAGCTGCAATGGGAACTGCATCATATTGGCGCAGTGTTATGTGAGTCCAGGGTTATATTAAAAAATATTAGAATAAAAAATCACTCATGTATATTTTGATCACCCATCCTTAGGAATCAAACCCAAATAACTACCAGAATATGTAATAATTACAATAATGCTTATAACAACTTTAGATAATTATTTATTTAAGGAATAACTAGCAAAGTAGAGACTTTTACAGGCTTGTCTGCAGGTAGGATAGTAAGGAGATGAAAGGCAGATATGAAAAATACATCACAAACACCCAGACCATTTGAAAATAAATCATTCTTGAATTTATTATGCAATTGGCGGGAATTAAACCATTTGCAATCCAGTGTCTACCCAATTATGCCACGGTGCCTGTCAAAAAAATTGACCAGTTCCCAGTTTAGCCCGAGTGCGAGGAGTCTGCATTGTAGTGCAGGAAAATCTTGATTTGTCTGAGCCAAATATATTTATGTATTTGTTTCTGAGCGATGATTCTTCCGAGCGGTGTTCAGGCAGCCTTGTTTCAACTTGTTAGTAAATTTTCTCACCAAAATTTGACTGTTAAGTGGTGAAATTAAAAATAGTGACTTTATGATTAAGTGTTGTTATAATTACCGGAGCGTCCATCTTTCTGTCGTGATTCAACGAAGGTCGGTTGTTGGTCATTAAATCCTTCATCGGGAACGAGTTGACACGTCCATTGCTGATTCTTCCATCACTAACACACATGGCAATCTGGAATATTCAACATGATAATATCACATTTCAAAACTGGACTTCATCTCTGCATTCTAACCCTTATTGGCACCCAACGATTATCTGTGTTTCAGGTACCAGAACGGGATGATATTAATCGTTTTAAGGCTGACATATTTTCCTATACGTATGCTAAAATTATCCTTTTCAAAAAAAATTTTTATAACACTTATCCGCACCTAATGGTGCATAGGGCACTGCATCAAATTAACGCAGTGTTCATCAAATTGACCATTTCCCGACATTCCATTTCAAATTTAGTGGACAATTTTTTTTTTTTTTTTTCACAAATGATTAGTCAAACCCCCTGGGAATCGAACGCAAAACATCCAGTTTGGTAGCCAAATGTGTTAACCATCACACTACAAATATGGACATTAATTATTTTTGTTAATCCATGATATCAGCAAGAACTCACACTACGCAAGATATAAGGCCGCAATGGCGGCAGATATGGTCACAATAATATTTTTGGTTCTTTGCAACTCGCAAGTGAAATGTAACATAGGCCAGTTTAATCAAGTATTTCAATTTGTTCAGAGAAATAGAATACTTACAGACAGAATAAGATGCATGATGACGTGGAAAGCTACAAAAGCCACCAAGATGTACACGGTCCAACCGGGAAGTTCTGCCTTGTTTAAGTATACGGCGAAGAAAACAGTAACAACTAAAAAAATAAGCATACAATAAATATTTATACTGGAATCATTTGTTTTGGCAACAAAAAATATAAGTTTCTATTGAAATATTCAAAATGGCTGTAGAATTATTTTACTGTTTTGAGGTTTGACTGTAAATAAAATTGATTCTCACTTCCTAAGATATGAGCAGCGTTGCCAAAGAACCAATGCAGCCAGTTGAAAACTGGTCGTCTCGATGTGTTGGGATGGGGTCTGAAGTAAGCGCCTGAAATCATTAAAAAGTTTTTTTTAAACATATTACATACATATATACATATAAGTCATATTTCACTCACTCCTTTCAAGAATGTCATAAATCAAAAATCGACAATTTTCAGTTGTGCATTTTTTCAGAATGCCCAGAAAATGTACTTTATCCCAGCAAAAGCGGCATATTTTTAACTTAATATTTACCCGCTACAGGGCAGAAAGTTTTGTTTTTGCATTTTGAAGAGAAGGTATGGTTTAATTATTTTTTTTAAATATACTAAATATTGTTCAAATGGAGAAAAAACCTTCACGTTTTACCTAAAAAGATCTGTTGCACAGTAAAAAGTTCAGTGAGTGGCTTGACATTTATTTTTAATACCTACATTGTATTATATTTTTAAACTTTAAAAAAGTTCTCCTGAAATATCAAGTTTTTTTATTTATGACGTCCTTGAAAGGAGTGAGCGACTTGTGTTACATTCATCGAGGCTTATGACCTGGCATTTGTCTTATCCACATTGGCAGCACCTAAAATCTCTGGCAAAATGAAAGCTAAGTTATTGAAATATATACATATGCTACTGCCTTATGCGGGAATGGACTTAAGAACTGTCATTAGAACCTCCTAATAGACAGGTCATACGATCCGACGGTCAATTGAGCTAGTCCGATGAGGTGTCAGAGAGACTCACCGATTGGCTGAAGGAAGCAGAGGACAATGGTGACGATGCCGATGATGGCGTGAGGGTTGTCTCCGGTTCCTCCCCATCCACCCACATCCACCAAGATAATGATGAAGGAAGCTATGGTCAACAGCCATGTAGACACCATGAATATTCTATGCCACTGTTGAACAAGAATAAAACATCGCATCACTAAGTACATTAAATATTTTCATTACTTGATTCAGCAGTTACTTTGCGGTAATATCTATCGTTTTGAATTTAAGTTTTACTTGGTAAATACGACTATTTAAAAAAAAATCCTGATACTGCATCATATTCAATTTATTATTTAACCATATCCGATCCCTATGTGGAGCATATGGAGTCCACAAACTGTCCCCAAGCTTTTCTGTCGGCTGCCAGCTCCCTTGCATCCTCCCAAGTCCAAATCCGCATCCCGAAGTTCTGACGAGAACTGCCGACGAATTGTCAGCAGTGGTCATCCTGGGCGAACCTGATGCCTTGTAAAAGAGGCAAGCCTGATGGCGGCTCTCAGGAGGCATGCGGAGTACATGGCCAAGCCAACTGAATCCCCTTTTCTTGACGACAGTTGTGACCAAGATTTCATATTCGAACAACATTTTATTTTGACTATGTAAGATTTTGAGAAATAGTGGTATTTGCCAAGTAAAACTTCGAGTAAAAATGAATAGATATTGTTACCACAAAGGAACTGCCGAATCAATTAATGGCATTTCAATCAATCATTTGACATCAAGAATAAATAATTAAACTATGAAATATATATTTGAGTTGAATGTAAACATGACTAGTTTCAAGAACTACAGATCATCAACACATGAATATACTAAAATGCAGTATTTTTACATGTTTACACAGTTTAAATTTCATGAAAATACAAAAATGGAGTATTTTTACATTTTCACAGTTTAAATTTGATGAAATGCATGATAAAAACGATTTCAAGTTAGTATGGAAAAGGGTTAAATATCAGGGTTTTTTTGCTTTGACTAGGTGTTGAACAGCCTTAGGGCGTTTGTCCACTACACAGAATTTTACCGTCCGGCACGTCAGTTAGCGTTTTAAATTGACCATTGACTTGGATTGGCTTGTGCTTTTGTCCATCTTTTTTCGGATCGGTGCGTGAACACATGTGCGTAAATTCGATCATGCTAAACTGTCGTAGTCGCTTTCATGCCGCCGGACGGTCAAATTCCGGGTAGTTGACAAGCGCCCTTAGGCAATAACTAATCAAGCGTAAAAAGGATTTACGAGTGCCATTAACCTAATTAAAACAATTGATTGTAATAAATCATAAATAAATAAATTATACTCACTGCAAACCATAAGTCCTTTCCTCCAAGTTGGCTTCCAACCCAAGTCTGTCGGTAGTATCTGTAATTTTAAAAAAACATTTTTTCATACCTTTATTTACATAGTTTAGCAAGAAATATGATTTATCAATGGAAAACGTTGATGAAAAACTGTTTAGGTAGCAATTTGATAATCAGTTTATTAAAAAATCAAGATTTTCTTATTGATATCTCAACAAAGATGTAGAAAAATGTGTTAGTCTGGGCAATTACATGGCTTAAGATATTTTATAAAGGTCTCCGAGAATAAAAAAAACTTACTAAATTCAACCATAGATGGTAGTGAAGAAGAAGCATGCGCACAATGTTTTTGATTGAAGCATATATATAACATCCGAAATTTGAGTACTATGGTTGTAAATCACAGGTACAATGGTGAATGTTACATGTGTATAAAAAAAAACTAGCGTATGACAGGTTTTAAGCCATGTAAACGGACAGACTTCCATTTATTTAGACTCTCATCTATGTTGTAATATCGATAAATAAATAAAACCATTTATTTGTCTTGATGAGGTTTTGACTGGATTGAAACACCGTGGATCCTGAGACATTTGTTATTTGAGAACTGGAAAACAGTGTAGTACGGAGGATATAGTCAGGGCATTGAAGTGTGCAACTAGAAACACATTAAGAGACCAAATAAGGAACACGGTAATTGGGAAAATGTGTAGTACGGAGGATATAGTCGGATGGTGAAGACAGCGAAGACGATTCTGGAATACCCATGTCAAAAGAATGCAAGAAAATAGACTGGCTCGAATTGCTCTTAAAGAAAACCCAGTCAGAAGACCATCTGGAAGACCTACAAAGCGATGGCGTGACAGCTGGCAGTCTACGTCACAAGAGACAGATAACAGAATAGATAGATTCTTGGATATATAAGAAGGAAGCAGAAGAAGAAGTGATGATTTAAAATAGACACTATTAATAAGGAAAAATTAAATTATCTGAATTTTCCATTATTTCTTCTTCCTTAGCCTTCTGTCCTCCACCACTGGATATAGGCATCTTCCATTTCCTTCAGCAGGTTTGTTGTTTCCAGCCAGTTTCTACCCCCCACAGTGGCTATGCCATCAGACCATATTTTTTGAGGTCTTCCGACGCCTATTTTATTCTCCCAAGGTCTCATCTCAAAAATTTTGGGGTCCATCATGTGTGTTCCTGTCTTGGAGTATATCCAAATGGTGTCCGTACCCAATTGATACAGATAATTGGAGTTCTGGAGAATAGAACCATCCAGAATACTCAACATTGCACTGCACGGCAAACCTTAAGGTACACGACTCCCGGGCAGACCACCAAAGAGATAGATTGACAGCTGAGAATCAACATTGCAGAAAGCACTCCCTCTTAAAAACAGGCCACAAGACCTACACCAAGCAGAAGATGACGAAGAATTGTAAGTTCTGCCGTATTGCTAACCTGGCGAGGAGTATTCCGCAAGAGGCGGTGCCGATCCAGGCCACCAGCATGAAGGAGCCGTGCAGTCGGAGCAGCAGCTTGGAAGCTCCGGCCAACTGGCCCACTTCCGACAGAGACACCATCTCCTCGGTCCTCTGGAACACTTTGCTGTGGAATCCCACACTGTCGGCTGGAAAGTGGAAGGTCAGACACCTTTAATACTAATGTTTATTTAATTATTTAACAAACAAACCTTTTTTTTAAATAATTAAGTAAATAGACAGGCGTCATAGCGTAGTTGGGTAGACGTTAGACTGTGAAACTGTGTGTTACAAAATAAATTCAAGAAAGATTTATTTTCAATTGGTCTGGGTATTTGTGATGTATTTTTTACATCTACCTTCCCTATTCTTGCTATCCTACCTGCAAACAACCTTTTGCAAGCAAGTGGAGGCTTTGCTAGTTATTCATTTAAAAAAAATTATTGGTAAATTTTACAATTTCTTTAAATGTATTGTTAAACATGTTTCAATGTATTCCGCATCCTTTTTAAATGATGATAGTACTGCATTTATAAGGGTAAATGGGACATTTCCATCTTGGTCTAGCATCTCTCAAGGTGTTAAATAGGGATGTGTAATGTCATTGTGTCAGGTCAATCGATAAAAATGGTTTCTTCGTCTTCTGGGCCTTAGCACATTAACTGTGTACAAAATACTTAAATATCACACAGAAAACATGGAAATTAGGAAGTTTTGAAAATAAATAAATTTCCAAAGAATTAAACATTAAATACAAGTGTATTCTTTTATGTCTTTTAAAGACTCAATGAATCCCGGAACCAAATGTTTTGGAAAAAAATATATTCACGATGGACACAGGAGGTATTTTCGACACACAGATACTGATAAACACACTTTTAATGACATTTCAAAGGGAAACTTACGGTGAATCTCGTCTCCAGCTACGATCATCAGATGGTACTTGTCCTTGGTGAGGTCGAAGTTCATTCCTTTTACTACGGAGCGCGCATCCCGGGTGAACTTGCATGTAAGCACTCCGTCATTGTAGGAAGAACTGATGAGCTGGATCACACTTTGGGACTGAAAAAGGAATTCTTTTGATTAACTTTCAAACATAAGTCAATTTTTTTTGACAACTTTAAACATACTATCTAATAAAACATTCAAAAGATATGTGATTATTGTTTGCCTACATAAAGTAATGTTTTCAAAAGTGAACTTACCACATTCTCTCTGGACACGTAGGGAGCTATTTTAGGGTATGTCCAAGAAGTGTGCGCAGTCACTCTACCATTTGATTGGGTACATTCCATGGAATGGTCGTCTCCCTACAAAAGCCAGACACGAGGTTTACATAAAGATTATGTAGATATTTTAAGTGATGAGTTTTTATAAAGATTATATTTAGAATAAGAGCTTGTTTTTTATTTCTTATAATAAAATAATGCATTATTAAGTAATATATCTAAAATTAAACAAGGTTTATTTGGTTGAATTCTACATTTATTTATGTATATGTTAATACGTGACACGTTTCGTCTTCTTGGGACATAATAGTGTTTGATAATGTCCTAAGAAGATGAAACGCGTCACGTATTAACATATACATAAATAAATGCAGAATTCAACCAACTAGAATAAACCTTGTTTAATTTTAGATTTATTACCCAATAATTCAATATGGGATTCTACCAACTGTCTGCAGTTACAATAAATAAAGAAATAATGCATTATTCTCCATACATATTATTGATATTTAAAGCATTTACTTTGTGGTTAGTCATTTTTACTAATTTATTTTTTCACAAAAATGTTAATAATATTAGTATATAACCACTCACTGAGATTTTTATATAGACATAAAAATCTCGGTGAGTGGTCATATACTAATATTATTAATATTTTTGTAAAAAAATAAATAAGTAAATAATGCATTATTGCAAGGCATTAAATAACAGTAAATATGGAACAAAGGCAAAATAAACAAACAGGAACAAAACTCAAAAGCCCATTTTGTTACCCGTATGTTATACAAGAAAATCGGGTAAAGGATCAATACTTTTAAATGTTTAAAAAATGTCTTAGTCATTAAAAAAATACTTTTTAATTTGTCAGTGCAGAACTAATATTAATATGTGTGAAAGGATACATAAAATTAACATTATTATTATTAACTAACTGTATTCAGCCACGCGTAGCTGTGGCTCACTCTGTTTAAATGACAAAGAAAGAAAAAAGAAACCAAATATTTGTAATTTGTTTCATTTCACAGTGCTTGTGAAGCAATGAAAATATTTAAATAAAACAATACAATCCACATTATTAAAAATGACAGAATCTGTTAAGAAGCGCGCTGTCCGCCATAAGCAATGTTTAGTATGCATGTGTTACTTTAATTTTCAATGGATGCCGTTGCAATTGCAAAAAAAAAATCTGTTTAAAAAATATATCATTTTCCGTCCCAGTTCAAAACGCTTATCACAGGTTTTGAGTTTATTAACACACAAACATTTTTTTATATAAATATTGTAAGATTAAACATAGTTCTCACCATATTCTTATCTCTCGATAATCCAGCAGCAACATATCCAGGGTTTTCAGTTCCTTTCAGTTCAAATGTATATATTTCTCCTGAAATGTAACAAATAAGTAAATATCTAATAGACCACATATCAATTATTTGTGAACAAATTGTAGAATTCAAAGGAACAATATCATAGTTTTTACTGTATTATATTACAAGCCGTACCAGGTCACGCGTTGCTGTAGCTCATTTTAGCTAAATGGAAAAGAAACAAAGAGATAGCACACATTTTCTGTATGATTAATTTCACAATCCTTGCAGGTACACAATGTTTCAATAATTGAGAAAAACATTGTTGATTTTATAAACACCTAAGAAAAAGGAACATTTAAGCAACAAAAAATCCAACATTATTAGAAAATATGTAAGAAAAAATCTCAGCAATAAAATGGTTTAAATCTCTCTAGACAGTTAACACATTTCGGAGGGGGGTGTTTTTTACACCTGCGAAACGCTGGTAACGTGATTTGATAATTGGATACATATAGTTTAGCTCTTAACTATTTTATTCATATAAAAACATTAAATAATTCCTTATAACTGACGTTGAAATGAGGCCAGCGCAGAAGGTAAAAATATCCCTCCCGTCCTTAGCATCAATTGACAGAAGGGGTAGAAATACTTTTTTGGGTAATATATCCAAAATTAAACAAGGTTATTGGATTGAATTCTTTTTTTATTTACAAATATGACATGTGACCAGTTTTGTCTTATTAAGACATTATCAAACACTAAAATATCAATTATCAATTATCAAATTTAACAGTATCAAAGACATTATCAAACAAAAGTGTTTGATAATGTCTTAATTAGAAGAAACGCCTCACATATTATCATTTATATTATATGTAAATAAAGTAAAATTCGATCCAATAACCTTGTTTGATTTTGGATATATTACCCAAAAATTTTTAATATATTCCTACCAACAGTCTGCAATTACAATTAATAGGGTAGAAATACCTTTCCCGTCCGAAGTGTGTTAAAAAAAAATTGTAAGGATTATAAAATAATATCTACCTTTAACTAGGACTGAGACAGCGGCTACACAGTTCTGGTTGGAGAGGCACGTTGGTGTGGAACCAAAGCAAAGCTTTGTGGAACCGCAACCTTCATAAAAGGGATCATTTTTCACCTGTAAATTGCAAAAAATAATATTAAAAACCGATAATGAAAGTCCATTTCACTAAATATGATAAATATAAACCATATAAGTGCTTGTACAAAAGTATAACATGAATTATATGAAGCGACGTGTGAATTATATCATATTTATATATCGTACTGGCAAAAAACGTTTACTCAAAAATATGCAATTTTGACTAAATGATGCATATTATAAGGTTTTCAATGTTCTTTAAACTGGCAAATATACTAAGTAGTTTGAAATGTCATAATTATACGGTATTAAAAGTAAATTCAATTTTAAGTTTACTAGCAGGAATTTTATTCATATATTATTTCGAGAAATAATATATCAATATGATCCACAAAGTTAATGCTTTCAATATTCAAAACAAGGTATTTTATTCAGGCTAAAAGCTTTAAATAACAGGGATTATTCAAACAGGGATTTTAGAGTTAATGTTTTTTGCCAGTATATGATATATGATTCCAAAAACTTGGGTAGTGTGGTTGTTTACACATTGTTTACGGGAAATGCTTAAAAACGTCTTTTAAATACTGTTGGTAAAGAGCGGGAGCCGCTTGTTAGCATTCTATTTGCTTACTTTTAGTAGAGCGCGAGAGACACCAAAAAACATTATACAGTTCGGAATTGGATTTGCAATTACTTGCGATTAGAATACGACCCTAATTAGTATATGTACTTATAAGGATCAGGGTTGATGAGAAATCTGCCCGACCACAATGTGTTAATTATTGGTAGAATGGTGAATGTTTCATGTGTATAAACTTATCATTTAAACCAACCTACGACAGGTTGTAAGTCCTGTAAATAAACAGACTTCCATATTCTTCTTCATCTTTTTGAGATGTCAGAAATATTAAATTGCTTTAATTTATTTTTTGTTTTTAATACCACTAAGGGCGTTTGTGCACTACACGGAATTTTACTGTCCGGCACGTCAGTTAGCGTTTTAAAACAATTATTGGCTTGGATTGGCTTGTGCTTTTGTCCATCTTTCTTCGGATCGGTGCTCTTGATCGGTGTGTGAACATGTTGTGCGTAAATTCTAAACTGTCAGTCATTTTCATTTTTCAAAACAGGACTGCCGGACGGTAAAATTCCATGCAGTGCACAAACACCCTAAGTGTTTTATAATTAAAATAAAATTATTTCTGCTTATTTTTATTATATTTGTGACCAAGCAACCTTACAAATACTGAAGCCTTTAAAAATAAAAATATACATATTTAAGTATAAGCAAATTTATGAAAAAGCATTTAGCAAGCTCCACTAACTGAAATACTTATAAATTTATACTATTTACAACTTTTTACATTTCGCTTTTTTAAATACATGATTTATTGAATATTTAAGAAATAAAAGTGATGTTTTGTATAGAATATGTAATGCATTGTTTTTGTGAAAGCATTAACAGTAATCAGCTACATATGTATTCAGCCTTTAATATTTCATGAAAGAAAAAATATATAATTATTGAGTATGTAATGCATGCAAATATTTGGTAAAATGTGTGAAATAGTGTAATTTGAGTTACCGAGAGCCAGTGTGATCGGATTGCACGCTGTAATACAAGTTGGAAATATTTTTATCATCAACCTAACATATTAATATTTTGACAGATTATTGTACTTTGTGAGCATCATAGTTCTTATATTACTCAATAGATATGTACGAAGTATTAATATTTTAATGTTAAAATGTTTAAAAGTTGGTCATAATAACCTTTTAAAAACATCATTTGAATGGGTGAAAACTCCGGAATCATGTGGCAAATAATATACAAGAATAAAACAACTGAACAGTTTTTTTTCCGATTTTATTATAACATTACTAACAAAAGTGGGAAAAACTAATGAGTTGTAGTTTTATTATTACGTAAAATGTAGTTCATAATAATTATACTAGAATTTGACTTTTTTTAGAATTCGTATTAAAATTAAATTTATATATTTTTTTTCTGACTCCCTGCCTATCAATAAGTCTTTTCTTTTCAAAAAAATATATTTATTTCGAGAAAAAACTTACTTTTGCAATACGAAAACGGTATTTTAAGCAAAAAATTAAATTACATCAAATGTTACCTGGGTTCAAGAAAACTACCTAACTAACTAACCATCAGAGAGAATGCCACACCACTCTGTCTTTGCAAACATTATTTGCCTCTTCCACATTCATGCAGCTCCTCATACATACCCGCCGTTTATTTCGACTCCTAACCTGACTAACTTTCAAGTATTTGAGATACCTGATCATGCCAAGTTTTTCTCGGTCGTCCTCAAAGAAAATTAAGTTGAGACTTATCGTATGTTGGGCCTTAAGAGCCACAAGTCACTATATAAGGATAACTAATCAATTTTGACCTAAACAGAGGTGGTCTGACGACATAGTAACTGTGGTGGGTAGAAACTGGCTGCAAGTAGCAACCCACCTTTTTTTGGAATCTGAGCCCACCATCCACCCGCAGCAGTTATAGAGTCCTGAGGGACTCTCTGTCAGCTGCACATAGAGGAAAATCTTCAAAATATTTCTGAAGAAATAATTGTTGCTCTATTCAATTAATGAGGGGGGAGGAGGATGTACGGACAGAGGCCGACACTTCATCCCCACCCCTCGGGATCCCCTCATTACCTCTTTTAATTTTAATAAAATAAAAACAATAAGAACACAACAAAAAAAAATAATAACAATGTTTCCAAAAATAAAAATTTAAAAACAGAATACAATTTAAGACGAACACAAACAATGACTTAAAGACTAAAGTAATAGAGAACTAGTAACTAATATTTAAAAACAAAAAAAAAACACCGTTATTTACATTAAGAGAAGAAGAAAAAAACCATTAATAAAGAAGGACTTCCTGGGTGAACAAAGGCAGAGGATCCAAATACCACCCCCGTAAGGGAAGGACAAAACACAAAAGAACGTGTGCGTTCCGCTCGGAAGGAAGCACAGTCCTGGCCGTATCAGCATCCCACAGGAACAGCAGCCTGTCCCACCAAATCAATCTCACCTAGGCGTCCGCGCATCTGAGGAATTCCCAACGAGATACCCAAGTCCGGACAAACCGACGGAAGAGTGCAAAATTCGTACTGTTGGCCATCAGATCCACATTCCACGCTGGTCGCATGACCCCTGTCAGACCATTCAGCATCTCATCTCTAGCGTCATCCAATAGCACACAATGCCACAGGATGTGTTCGGCCGATTGATGTTCATCGCCGCAAGCACAGCCCGAAACAGAGGAAAGTCCAAGCTTATAAAGCTTGTCTCTAAACTCCCCGTGTCCAGAGACCATTTGTGCAGTATGATGATCAAAAACCAAAAACTCGCTACACATCCTGTGTCTGATGGAAGGTAAAAATAAAGTAGCAACCCACCGGAGGAAATGGAAGGAAGAGAAAGAGGCGTATATCCAGCAGTGGAGGACTGAGGACTCATGAAGAAGAAGAATCAATTTTGAATGGCATTATATTTATTATTAACCTGTTAACCAGGCGGTCTGCTGTCCAATTACGCAACTTGTAACGGGCTCGAATTCTTTCACTAGGACGTGTCAGTACTGCTCACCCAGAACACGTCTACCATTCTCAATAGCGAAATGATACTGATTCACTCCGTGTCTTAAATTCATGTCGAGACATGTATGGATGACTAATACCTTTATCGTTCGAAAAATAAACATCCATATTTATAATATATATATGGATATATATTCCGTCATATATATATGGATATATATATACGTCTGCCTCCGTAGTGTAATGGTAAGGACGCTCGGCTACCGTTCTGGAGGTCCCGGGTTCGATTCCCAGGGGGGGTCAAATAAATATAAGTGATTTTTTCACTGTAATATTTATTCAATATTACCTTGGATTGGTACCTGAAGTGGAGGGCTGATCACCTTTCCTTCATGCGTAAAGATCAAAATAACACTGCATTTATATGAAGCAGTGCCCTATGCACCATTGGGGTGCGGATAAGGGTTTTAATAAATAATAAAAAATATATAATAAAATAAACATATTTCAAGGACGTATTCATATGTCCTGCCCGTACCCGATATTGTTTACGTTTGACGTATTTATGCGTCCCGCCTGGTTAACAGGTTAAATGAAAGAACCCTCACCGGAGCAGCAGTGGTGGGCCTGACGTAGGAAGGCTCTGTCCTGGCAGGCAGAGGGGTGGTCTCCGGAGGAAATGTGGAGGTGATTTCTGTCTCGGGAGTGACAACTTCCACTAGAGTGGAGTCCACTCCGCCCCAGAACTGGGCGTAGTTCTCTGCCACTGTTGCTCTGAAAACAAGCAGATTTTTATGATATTTAAGTATTGTACTGACATTTATCGGTGGAACTGCAATTTATATAATAAAACTATAGAGTTTTAAGTTTTTTTACTGACATTTATTGGTGGAACTGTATTTTTTAAAATAAAACAACTACTATATAGTTTTAATTTTTCTGCAGACATGTCTTGATGGAACCGCATTTTAAATATAATAAAACAACATACCGTAGAACGGGGCTACTTGAACTTTGATGAGTTACTTGTCCTCGGTACAAAAAAGAGATTTATATCTGTATTTGGTCTACAATAATGAATGTATTGTGACAATAAGTGTCACCTGTCAGGGAAACAAAGAATCATGTTGAAACGTTCATTATTGTAGACCAAATACAGATCTAAATATTTTTTTTGTACTGGGCTCAAGTAACACATCAAAGTTCAAGTAGCCCCGTTCTATGGTACTTAGTAACTACTACAACTATAATTAATATTATTTATTTATTGGTACATACGTCTGAAAGGCTTTTACATGCACAATAAAAGGAAATAATTTAATACTATTACAGCAATATAATGCAACATAAACATACATATGGAACATCAAATGAATAATAATATGAGATATTATTCAGACCTGACGATGGAAGTTTAGCTTTCAAAACTAGTAGTCATTAATAAACTCAAGTGGCATAAAAACAAGTGTTTCCTTAATCATTTTTACATGTAGAATATCTTTGTTTGTATATACAAAGGGCACCATAATAAATTATTACATGAAGACAGGTTGATCAGCATCACACTCATCGAGTCCTTGATAAAGGAGTGGAATGTGTTTTCCCCAGGTACCAATTAAGGTGTATTTGAAAAAAATACATATTTATTTTTATCCCAGAGATAAGCGATTGATCTTAAGCAAAAAAAAACTATATCCTACATATTTCATAACAGGTCAAGTCGAAGAAGTCAACTCTGCTTATGTTTAGTAAAAATAGCAACCTGATTACAACGGCCCCAAGGAAGTCAGCAGGAGCAGTCCATGTGAAGACCAAGTTGGATTTAGGTACAGGAGAAGTGTGGGTAGCGGAGTCGGCTGGTCCAGAGCATTGTGTAGTTTTGGTTAGGGTGGGCAAGCTAGTCCAAGAACCCAGGATTCTACTGTTGTCCTGTAAAGATAACAAAAAAAACTTTATTCACAGCATTTACAACATGTATGTTCTATTTCTCACCCTAATGTTGAAAATACCCGCGTGCTGAGAACTCTTTATAACTCCTTGGTGCGAAGTAGACTCGAGAGTGGCTCGATGATCTGGGGGCCACACAAGCTTAAGTACTCTCTTATGGTAGAGAAAGTCCAAAAGAAGTTTTTGAGGTATCTCTACATGAGAGAGTACGGCTATTATCCTTGGCTCTACCCGACCCAGTTTCTCCAGGGTATGCTTGGCTACAATAGTTTAGAGACTAGAAGGAATATGTATTTGATTACGCATTTTTATCGATTGTTGCGCGGTATGATCGATAATCCTGAAATTATCCGGAGCATTGGTCTGTATGTTCCCGATAGTTACCTAAGACAGCGTCGGCATAGATTGTTTCACATTCCTATTCACAGGACCAACCTGCCGATGGTTATGCCTGTAGGAAGAGCTACCGCTATGTTGAACAATATCACATTGGTATTGATCTGTTCCATGTGTCCGAAGGAGTTTTCCGAAGCGGGATTCTTCTACACCTTTAAGTCTTCTTGCTTACTTTTACTTTTAATATATACGCCTTGAATATTGTTTGTTATGTATATATAATTTTTTTATTGAATAAATTTAATTGAATTGAATTGAATAAATTGAAATGACTATACAATAAATTGAATAAAAGATTACATTGTATCAACGCAGTGTTATCTTGATAAATAATCACATAAAGTCAAGGTGATCTCTCTTATGGTGGAGAAAGTACAAAAGAAGTGTCTGTAATATCTCTGCATGAGAGAGTACAGGTATTATCAGGATCGTTATTTAAGGCTACCGTATATTACACCTTAATTTTTACACCGTTATTTAAGCGTTTTTCGTGAAAAAAAAATTACTATTGGATTAATAATAATACAAAGCCAGACTTCTTCTTCTTCTTCTTTATCTTGTTGTAAGCTTTGAGGCCTGTTTTTAAGAGGGATTAGCCTCCTGCGATGTCGATTCCCAGCTATCGACCCCTCTCTTTGGTGGTCTGCCCGGGAGTCGTCTACCATGGGGTTGGCCGTACAGTGCAATGTGGGGGATCCTGGATGGTTCCATTCTCCTCCCATGCACATGTAATTCCCCTGTAAAAAAAGTCTTCCTTCCTCTTCCTCCTTCTATTTTTTTATACCATACCCTTTTTTTTAAATCGCAGGACGTCGCAGGAGGCTAATCCCTCTTAAAAACAGGCCGCAAGGCCTATAATAAGAAGAAGAAGAAGAAGAAAATAAATAAAATAAATACAACTTTCTTTACTTTTTCTAATTGTCTTTCTTACTCTCTTACCTGCACACTCCTGGCTTGGAGGAAGAATCCGCCGATGGCGACATTGGAGGGACTGGACAGCGTGACGTTGAGCCGACTCCCCTGACGCACCTGCGGAGCCCAGGGCCTCACGGTGTAAGGAGCCGCGCTGGTCTGAGCCAGGATGTTGTTGTGGAAGGGCAACATCTTCTCGCAGGCCTGGAAAAAAAATTATTCAACCTATTAAAGTGAAATACAAATTTTCAACCAATGCATGATAGAAGTTCGAATGGTGATATATCGCTCACTCCCTTCAAGAACGTCATAAATCAAAAAACTTGATTTTTCAGGAGAATGTTTTTAAAGTTTAAAAATACAATACAATGTATTAAAAATAAATATCAAGCCACTCACCGAACTTTTAACTATACAACAGATCATTTTAGGTAAAACCTGAAGGTTTTTTCTCCATTTGAAAAATATTTAGTACATTTAAAAAAATAATTAAACAATACCTTTTCTTCAAAATGCAACAACAACACTTTCTGCTTTGTAGCGGGTAAATATTAAGTTAAAAATATGCCGCTTTTGCTGGGATATAGTACATTTTTTGGGCATTCTGAAAATATGCACAACTGCAAATTGACGGTTTTTGATTTATGACGTTCTTGAAAGGAGTGAGCGATATGTAAGTAAAGAATGCTAGGCTGAGATAAACATTATCGATAAAATTAAGAAAGATCTGTAAAATTATTTTTTGACATCTCATCAAAGATGAAGAAGTATATGGAAGTCTGGGAATATGAAGTTCTGACGAGAACTGCCGACGAATCGTCAGCAGTGGTTATCCTGGGCGGCATGACCTGGTGGTGCCTTGTATGATATAGCTAATAGAGTTTTTTTTTATATTCAGTATCTAGACTTTTCTACTTTACAATCTTAAAATTAATTACGCTGTTCTCTCCAATAAAAAGACTAAGTATTATTTTTTGACATCTCATCAAAGATGAAGAAGAATATGGAAGTCTGGGATCTTCACGGGACTGACGACCGTCATAGGCTGGTTTAAGTGATCATTTACACACGTGTAACATTCACCAATTCTACCCATTATTGACAACCACACTACTCAATTTCTTGGAAGTTCTATATATATGAACCAATTTTGAAACATTGTTCTTGAATCACTAGAACTTCACTAGAGACATCTATTGGTGAGATGAAAAGAAGCTATTGATTAATCTGAAACTCTTTTATTAGTATGTGAGGTCCGAATCCTGGATTATAATAACACACATATTCTTCTTCATCTTTGATGACAAAAAATAATATGAAAATAACTCCTGTAATTAGAGATGATCCAGATTTTGTGAACAAGTATTTGGACACACTCAAAATGTTGTTAAGATCTGTCAAGATGTTTTGGGCACAAATGAGCGAAGAATTTTGAAGCGTAAGCAAAATCAATAAATACTTCACGAATCCCTCGACTGATGGCTTAACAATCTGCCATACTACAAGAATGTATCTAAAACCTTACCAGTAAGAATCTAAGACCATTGCATATATACAGGTTTCAAAAATTGATGCCAATATGGATGTTTTATAATGGGCAGAAAGTGATCGCTTAAGCCAGCCAAATGCCAGGTGTAAACCCTGGGATGCTCAGACTTCCATCTTCTTTCATAAAAAAAGGGAAAAATGATACATGTTTCGTATTAAATTGAGACACCTTCAAAAACAATTGTGTTTTTTTTAACCCTTATCCGCACCCAATGGTGCATAAGGCACTACATCATGTTATCTTGATTGTTAATGGCATGAAGGCAATGTGATTAGCCCTGTGCTTCTTGTACCAGTCTATGGTAATATTAAATAAATGTGTGAATGAAAATCACCCGTATTTATTTAAACCTCCCTGGAAATCAAATCCAATACCTCCAGTACAGTAGTCAAACGCGCTGACCACTGCACTACGGAGGTAGACTGTTTTATATTTGTAATTATAGTTCTGTTTTAAAGTTGTAATAATTTTGAAAACTGAAGTGTTTTACATACTTTGGGTGGTGCTCCTGAGCTGTACTGTTGAGAATGGTGCGCAGAAAGCAATACCAGGGCGAGGCACGTGGCCAAGCCGTGTAGCGGGCCTCTTCTCCCCATCTTGTTATGTTACCCTGGAACAAAATACAATGATATTACAAGTTTACTCAATTAATATAATATAATCAAAAAAAAAAAAAAAAAAATAGTATTCTCATTTTATTTTGTGACATCTCATCAAAGATGAAGAAGAATATGGAAGTCTGGGCATTTACGGGGCTGACGACCGTCATAGGCTGATTTAAGTGATCACTTTACACCCAGACTTCCGTATTCTTCTTCATCTTTGATGAGATGACATAAAATTATATGAAAATAACTCCTGTAATTGGAGATAATCCAGATTTTGTGAACAAGTATTTGGACACACTCAAAATGTTGTAAATATTATTCTTTTGGTATTATTTTAAAACACTTTATAAGGGTGGGGACTGACAAGAGCATTTCGTCGTTACGTAACACCTTACGATGCGAGCATTCAGGCAGTCAGTACAGCGAGCCGAGCGCTCCATCCATAGTTTCTGATGCTCGGTGATGCTCGCCGCGAGCGATGTTACGACGTTATGTTACGATGAAATGCTCCGGTCAGTCTCCACCTTAGGACTAATTTATTTTATCAATGTAAACACGATTAGTTTTAAGAACTATGGGTGTTCTCATCAACAGGTGATAATGGAAACTATAGCTGTAAATCTCGCAACTCGTTGTGTCTACATTAATAAACTCAAAAGTGGTAGTTTACAGGTGTTTCATTTTTATATTTAATCATTATGTTATTCCAGAAAGTCAATACCAAATCAAATTATAATATAATTATTATTCCCCTGAAATAAATACGTAAATGAATATGTAGATACAGTTCTTCTTCTATAAACCCTTACGGTGCATTTGGCACATTACGCACTCCAATGGTGCATAGGGCACCGTATCATATAAACGCATATGTAGATATACTGGACATTAATTTAATGCCTGCGGTATTTTTTTAACACTCTCATAATAAAATTTAAATAGCTGACCAAAAAATTATTATTTACATTTTTGGCACTTTATTGCAATTTTATAAATGTGTTATTCGTTAATAAATAACTTAGAACATTTTCAGTGCGTCCAAATACTTGTTTACAAATAGATTTCTCCAAAACTAGATTTCTCCACTTAGGGAGTTATTTTTTCAGTATATGTACTGTGTCATAAGAATAATGATATATATTTGAAGGAGTTTCTAAAATTGTATACGTGTGGTTGTCAATCATGGGTTGCAACTGATCTTTTAAGCAGCCTATGACAATTCATAAACCCAGACTTAATATCCATATTCTTCTTCGTCTATGTTCAGATATCAACAATACAAAAATACTGTAAATGAATTATAAACTAAAATATTGCAGAGGGGCTTTAAATTTAAAGAAGCAATTACCTTCAAATATTATTTTTTTAGGGTAAGTATATATATGAAATATTCCTCTAGCATTATATAACAAATATATATAGATATATATATATATATATATATATATATATATATATATATATATATATATATATATATATATATATATATATATATATATTATATATATATATATATATATATATATATATATATATATATATATATATATATATATATATATATATATATATATATATATATTTTGTCCGCCTCCGTAGTGTAATGGTCAGCACGGCTACCGTTCTGGAGGATCCAGGTTCGATTCCCAGGGGGGGTAAAATAAATATGAGTGATTTTTTCACTGTAATATTTATGCCTGAACTGATGCGGAGGGCTGATCACCTTTCCTTCATGTGTAAACGATCAAGATAACACTGCGTTTATATGACGCAGTGCCCTATGCACCATTGGGGTGCAGATAAGGGTTTTATTATTATTGTTTTATATATATATATATATATACATATATATATATATATATATATATATATATATATATATATATATATATATATATATATATATATATATATATATATATATATATATATATATATTTATTTTCTTACTTCTGGCAAGATAAGTAAGGAAATGACCCACAAAAGCCAGTGCTAATAATAAAATTTAACTGGTATGATTTCACTTATCACAACTGTTTAGCAACTCTACCTGCTAACGCTTGTTGCATGCTCAATATGCCAGATGGATAACAAAACTAACAACATTTTTTTTAATCTTATTTATTTCAAAATTAAATAAAAATTGAGAGAAATTAATATGTGCAAAGTAAAGTGATTATATTATGTGATAGTAATATTAAATTAAATTATGTAAGGAAATTATCACAACTTACTTAATTTTATTAGGTCATGAATAAATTAAGATGTAACGAATTTGATTTCAAAAAATTGAACTTGACATTTAATTATAAAAATAAAACACTTGAATAAGATTTCATTGATCGCAGTGCGACGAACAAATAATAAGTTAATCATTGAAACTGTAAAATTTAGTTGTGGGAACTATGGAAGAATATTACGATGGACAGTTAGGGTTCTTGTTATACTTATTCACAAATCGTAGTTTCTCCAGTTATTTTAACAGTACATTATGTAAAATAATGGAGATATGTAGGTGTTCCAAAAATTTGAGAAGTATGGTTGTCAATCATGGGTAGAATGATGAATGTTAACATAGATAAAGAAGAATCTGCTTCATACTTGTTAGGATGTCAAAAAATATATAAAAAAATAACTCCCATTGGAGATAATCCAGATTTGTGAAGTATTTGGACAAACTCAAAATGTTGTAAATAAAATAACTGGTCAAATAATAATAACAATAATAATAATAATAAATCCCTTACCGCACCCCAATGGTGCAAAGGGCACTGCTTCATATAAACGCAGTGTTATCTCGATCGATTACACATGAAGGAAAGGTGATCAGCCCTCCACTTCAGGTACCAGTCCAGTGTAATATTGAATAAATATTAGAGTGAAAAAATCACTTATATTTATTAAACCCCCCCTGGGAATCGAACCTGAGACCTCCAGAACGGTAGGCGAGCATGCTGACCATTACACTACGGAGGCGGACGAATTACAAGATTGATCAATATATCTATGAGTTTCAATTTTTTTAGTGTGGTTATCATTCATGGGTAGAATTAATGAATTTTGCATGTGTGTAAAGTGATCACTTAACCAGCCTATGAGAGGTAATAACCCCTGTAAATAACCAGATTTCCATATTCTTCTTCATCTATGTTGAGATGTCAAATGAGATGTCGAGATGTCTACATTTAACCGGATGATGGAATGATTATTCCGAAACCGGTATTCATTGTGTTTTTTTTAAAAGTGGTATTACACAAAGTGAACGATGAATGATAGAGAGTGTTAAATAAAACAATCTATAATTAAATTTCTAGGTGTAGATATAAACATTTTGTCCGCCTCCGTGGTGTAATGGTCAGCGTGTTTAGCTACCGTGCTGGAGGT
Organism: Brachycentrus maculatus; assembly: GCF_059751285.1. Taxonomy (NCBI): domain Eukaryota; kingdom Metazoa; phylum Arthropoda; class Insecta; order Trichoptera; family Brachycentridae; genus Brachycentrus; species Brachycentrus maculatus. The sequence goes on along the minus strand of NW_028281167.1, from coordinate 682,389 downwards.
CCCGGGTGCGATTCCCAGGGGGGGTGAAAATAAATATGAGTGATTTTACACTGTAATATTTATTTAATATTACCCTGAACTGGTTCCTGAGCGCAAGGGTGATCACTTTGCCTTCATGTAAGTAATGATCAAGATTACACTGCGTCAATTCGATGCAGTGCCCTATGCACCATAAGGTGCGGATAAGGGTTATAAGTAAGTAAGATATAAACAACCAATGTCCCCCCCTCAGCGTTAAAAAAATTATCAAACTTTGACCGGTACGCGGCGATAAAAAGTTTGACGACCACTGATCTAACACATAAGCCAGTATTGTGTATAGTTTGTAGTAATATCGGAAAAATTTCTCGCTTTTTTCTTCAAAAATGTCTCGCATTGGTAAATGAATTCATTTTAGAAATCTGTGTTGTATATAAATGTTGAAATAAATTAATATATTTTCTTTTCGAAACGTATCGACAAGGCAATCCACTGTTATATAAGATATTAGGTAATTATACGTTATAAATGATGCCAAGTGTTCTAGATTTACTTTTAATCATGTGTGCATAGTATAAATGAATGTAAGTGCATCGAAATGCATATCGCTCACTCCTTTCAAGAATGTCATATCGCTCACTCCTTTCAAGAACGTCATAAATCAAAAATCGTTAATTTTCAGTTGTGCATGTTATCGGAATGCTCAGAAGAGGTACTATATCCCAGCAAAAGAGGCATATTTTTAACTTAGTATTTACCCGCTACAGGGCAGAAAATGTTGTTTTTGCATTTTGAAGGAAAGGTATTGTTTAATTATATTTTCAAATATACTAAATATTTTTCAAATGGAGAAAAAACCTTCAGGTTTTACCTAAAAAGATCTGTTGCACAGTAAAAAGTTCAATAAGTGGCTTGATATTTATTTTTAATACATTGTATTATATTTTTAAACTTTAAAAACGTTATCCTGAAAAATCAAGTTTTTTGATTTATGACGTTCTTGAAAGGAGTGAGCGATATATCAAAAAACTTGATTTTTCAGATCGTTTTTAAAGTTTAAAAATAAAATACAAAGTATTAAAAATAAATATCAAGCCACTTATTGAACTTTTTACTATGACACATATCTTTTTAGATAAAACCTGAATATTTTTTTTTCCATCTGAAAAAAAAAAATATTAAAAAAAAAAAAATTATACAATATGTGCTCACTGAATTGTATGTTTGCGAGTACTCCCTTAAGTTTGAGCCTTATGCAGCTGTTTGTTATTAGAGGGCAGATGTAGTTGTATTTGATGTACATCACTATGTTATATGTTAGTGTCGCGGACTCTTACGTCAGAGTCTCTCGGTTCGAACCCACTCTACCACAATTTGATACCTATTTCTAATAATGAGCCGCACAGGCTCACAGGAATAGTATGAAATTGAAATATTTGTGTAAATAATAAAATAAAAAATAAAAATCGTAAGTCGATGGGTTATTTTCACTCGAAAAGCATACTGGATTTAAAAGTGAAATAATCATACTCTAAACTTTTAAGAATATATCACAAGAAAGCACCTCACAACACACCAATCATTAATAACACACTATAGGAGTACAAAATAAATTCAAAAAAGATTTATTTCAATTGGTCTTGGTGTTTGTGATGTATTTTTCACATTTATCTTCCCTATCCTTACTATCCTACCTGCAGACAAGCCTCTAATAGAGGCTTTGCGGGTTATTCCTTTAAAAAAATTAAATAAATACAAATAAATATCTTCCTTCCATATCCTTACTTTCAGACCTGCGCACAAGCTTCTGAAAGTAGAGGCTTTGCGGGGTTTTCCTTAAAAAAAAAACAAATATGTGCATACTTTATTTTACAAAATCATTTTAAATTTAATACTTTTTTTCTGTTTTAATTAATTCTAACCCTTATCCGCACCCAATGGTGCATAGGGCACTACATCGTATAGAAGCAGTGTTATCTGGATCGTTAAATACATGAAGAAAAGGTGATCAGCCTTCCGCTTCAGGTACCAGTCCAGGGTCCTATTAAATAAATATTAGACTGAAAAATCACTAATATTTATTTCGACCCTCTTGGGAATCGAACCCGGGACCTCCAGCACGGTAGCCTGGCGCGCTAACCACTACACTATGGAGGTGAACTAAATTTTTTTTATTGCTTGGATTTTTTGTTATAAGTACAAATTTTTCTGTATAATATATAAATTGACAAATTAAGAAACTCGTTTATGGCCTCGTTTCGGCATATTGAGGTCTTGTATTTATGTCTTTATAAATAATAAAATAACAAGAAAAATCGTAAAACATTTGTTTAAAGTTCATAAAAAAAAATATGATAATCTTGAACCATTACAGAACCCGTTTCCTCTATTTTCCGGTTAAAATTTTCTTACATCCACTTAAATACACTGAGCTCTTCATTTACACGGTAAATACCATGAAAAAAAATATTTACAACATTTTGAGTGTGTCCAAATACTTGTTCACAAAATAAATATAAATAAGCTTAAACAATAGAAATGAAAATGATATTTTCTGCCGTTTCTCATGTGTGTGATTATAATCCAGGGTTCGGACCTCAAATACTAATAAAAGAGTTTCTGCTCAATAAAAAGCTTATTCTCATTTCACCAATAGATGTCTCTAGTGCAGTTCTAATGATTCAAGAATAATGTTTCAAAATTGGTTCATATATATTATAAAACTTCCAAGAATTTGAGTAGTGTGGTTGTCAATAATGGGTAGAATTGGTGAATGTTACACGTGTGTAAAGTGATCACTTTACACACGTGATTCGGCTCAACACAGGCCATGCCTAAAGAGCCGTAATACGTATAATAAATGTGTATATGAAATGAATATGTATATTGAATGTATCTATGTATTATGAAAATAAATAAATAAATAAAAAAAATTAAAATTTAAAATTTAAAAAACCAGCCTATGACGGTCGTCAGCCCCGCAAATGCCCAGACTTCCATATTCTTCTTCATCTTTGATGAGATGTCAAAAAATAATATATATATCCATGGGTTCAATACATAAATGTCGATATTTAAAAATACAGTGCGTCAGTATATCGTTTCTAGAAATTTCTTTAAACATTTGATGTGACCTTATAACACCGTTAGTACCCAAATATTTTTAGTTGGTCATTATTTGAAAAGTAATCACCCTAACGGACGAAATGTGGGCCAAGCACCCGAAAGTAGGTCAATTCCACCCTTACGATCCACCCCGTCTTAAAGGGGTGAAAGGCGATCGCTTATCGCAGAATTATTTATCACCTGTCATTCATGAGATCCTGTCGAAAGGTTTTTATTTATTTTTTATTTCACTGATTCTACATTTAGAATCAGCGAAATAAAAACTACTCGACGAGGTGTGGGCAGAAGACAGATCATATTTTAAAACAACTATAAAGTTTTTTCCACTTTTATTTTATTTGACTAGTGACCGGGTGTCGTCGTCACTGATACCACTAGTCTAATGTTTATAATTGCGTGTATCGCTATTCAACAGATGGCGCTGCCATTAGGGTAAAAAACATGTTTTTACCTGTTACATGTGTATATATGTGTATAAACGCGCGTTTTCGAATGCAACGTTGTGTTAAGTTTAAGACTTCAAATAAACGAACATTTTTTTATTTATATGCTTAAATAGTAAATCATAGCACATAACAATAAATAGATAATTATTACATATGTATGCATATCTTAACATCTTTACATATGTCGCCCACTCCTTTCAAGAACGTCATAAATCAAAATTCGTCAATATTCAGTTGTGCATGTTTTCGGAATGCCCAGAAAATGTACTATATCCCAGCAAAAAAGGCATATTTTTAACTTAATATTTTCCCGCTACAGGGCAGAAAATGTTGTTTTTACATTTTGAAGAAAAGGTATTGTTAATTTTTTATTTTTTTATTTATTAAACATTTTTCAAAAGGAGAAAAAATCTTCAGGTTTTACCTAAAAAGATCTGTTGCACAGTAAAAAGTTCAATAAGTGGCTTGATATTAATTTTCAACATAGTATTATATTTTTAAACTTTAAAAACGTTCTCCTGAAAAATCAAGTTTTTTGAAATATGACGTTCTTGAAAGGAGTAAGCGATGTGTTAAAATTCCTTGAGTATGATTTTGTAATATTCATGAATTATTCATTTATGAATTATCATAATAAATTTCTCATCAGCGTTATGACGAAGTGAAGGTTAACTAGTGCCGATATTTATAAAAAAGGAAGAAATCGGAATATTAAATTAATGTAGAAGTGCATTTATATGGATAATTTCCGATTCAAAAAACACACTAGAACATAAAAAAATCGTAATGGTAGAGACTGACCGGAGCATTTCGTCGTAACGTTATGTCGTAACATCGCTCTTCGTCTTAATTTAAGTTTTAATCATATTATTTTTTGACATCTCATCAAAGATGAAGAAGAACATGGAAGTCTGGGCATTTACGGGGCTGACGACCGTCATAGGCTGGTTTAAGTGATCACTTTACACACGTGTAACATTCACCAATTCTACCCATTATTGACAACCACACTACTCAAATTCTTGGAAGTTCTATGTATATATATGAATTAATTTAGAAACCTTGTTCCTGAATCACTAGAACTTCACTAGAGACATCTATTGGTAAGATCTAAAGAAGCTTTTTTATTAAGCAGAAACTCTTCAGGTCGTCAGCCCCGTAAATGCCCAGACTTCCATATTCTTCTTCATCTTTGATGAGACGTCAAAAAATAATATGAAAATAACTCCTGTAATTGGAGATAATCTAGATTTTGTGAACAAGTATTTGGACACACTCAAAATGTTGTAAGTTTTACTCAGTAAATACCATTATTTCTTAAAATCTATTGTGACACGTGTTTCGATGCATTCCGCATCATTTTCAAACACCAAAGCAGAGAGAATAGACCGCCACACCAATCTGTCTTTGCAAACAATCTTAGCTTGTTCAACATTCATGCATCTCCTCGTACATACCCGCCAATCATTCCGACTCCTGACTTCCGACGGCCAAGTATTAGAAAAACTTATCATGCCAAGTTTTCTTCAGTCTCTCTCTGTTTCTATTAACAACCACATTCGCCTTATAAATTCATTTCACTGTCCTTCCTGCATTTTTCTTTAATTTTTGAATACCATTTTTTGTGTCGCACCTCGCTCTAATTTCAGGTGAATGTTCGTGAATGTTTTACTAACCATTTTTATGTTCCGACTTTTGATTATTTCTATGAAATGAGGTAAGGTCTAAATTGGATCACAGTGGGGGTTGCAACCACCTAAAAAGTAGTGTGAAAAATAAAGTAGGACGAAAGAAAGCGTTTGTTCGGAAAATAAACCCGCAACGTTAACAATACAAGGAATGAATAGTGTGCCATAAATCTATATTATTTCGAGAAATAAAAATACTTTGTGTTCTGATCCACTCACATTTTTTTATTTAACCAACTAGTTTCGGCAACAACCTGTTGCCCTCTTCAGGGTTACATTTATTACTAAAAATAGTTTTAATAAATTTTAGTAATAAATGTAACCCTGAAGAGGGCAACAGGTTGTTGCCGAAACTAGTTGGTTAAATAAAAAAATGTGAGTGGATCAGAACACAAAGTATTTTTATTTCTCGAAATAATATATCAATATGATCCACAAAGTTAATGCTTTCAATATTCAAAACATGCCAGAAATTTATTTTTGCAAATCCAGACTCGCGCAAAGGCACTCATTTTTATTAGCTACAAAAAATTTTAATTCATTCCATAAAGAAAATACGACAGACGCTAATTATTAAAATTTGTTTCGATTTGAGATTTTGTGGAAATTATTTACTTTGAAAAAAAAATCAAATGTGAATAGATTCTTCTTTTAATTTATAACACATATAGTATATATTATACTTATCGTTAACTTTCCTCATTTTTTTTTCATCTTATTACCACTGTTTTTACCACAAAGTGACTGCCGAATCAATTAATGAAATTATTGAAGCCAGAACGGTTAACGAACTCAGAATGTATTGGTTAATGACCAAATATAGAGTTGTGTGTTCAATAATTTACGTTAATCAATCGTGTTAAATAATGGTATTTACTAAGAAAACTTGAATAAAGAATAAATAGATTTTACGACAAAGTGACTGCCGAATCAATTAATGAAATTACTCTGAATTTTTCATTTTAATTTTTGAGATCTCAACACGGAAGAAAAATTAGGAATATATATATATATATATATATATATATATATATATATATATATATATATATATATATATATATATATATATATATATATATATATATATATATATATATATATATATATATATATATATATATATATAAAGGGTCCGCCAAATAACTTTTTTTTTTTGAAAATGCTATAAGTGCTATCGAGTGTAGCTTCGGCTGTGTGGCACGTAGCGCCGTCTTGTTGAAACCAAATGTTGCCAATATCCTCCTCTTCAATTTTTGTGAACAAAAATCCGTTCAACATGGCCCGATAACGATCGCCATTGACTGTAACGGCCACTCCTTGCTCATTTTCAAAGAAAAATAACCCAATTATGCCTCTGGACCAAAATCCGCACCAAACAGTGACTCGTTTTGGGTGTACCGGCTTATTAATGTATGCGTGCGGGTTTTCTGTGCCCCAAATACGACAATTTTGCTTGTTTACATACCCGCCAAGATCAAAATGAGCTTCATCCGAAAAGATGATTTTTTTGGCAAAATCGGCATCTTCTGTAAGTCGATCGCAGGCCCACTCAGCGAAGCGAAAACGCATTGGATGGTCAGTTGGCTTCAACTCCTGAACCAATTGGACTTTGTATGGCGTCATACCAAGGTCTTTATGCAAAATTCGTCTCAATGATGTCTCCGAAATGTTCAATTGTTGAGAACGACGGTGAATTGATGTTGATGGCGCTTCACGCACACTTTCTGCCACAACATCGATATTCTCGGGTGTACGCACTGTTTTTGGCTTTTCACGCTTTGGTTTATCGATGAGGATGCCAGTTTCTTTCACTTTTTTCACAAGATAACGAACATACGGAGCTGACGGTGCTTCTCTTCTTCCAAAAACCGTACGCAATTTTCGCACACATTCTGCAACATTACCATGATTTTCAAAGTAATGTCGCAATATTTCCCAGCGTTGTTCAAGCGTATACACAACCATATTCGCTCAGCGGAAGGATAAAACTAATTATCTGTCAAATCAGACATGAGCTAAGTGTTACCATTCACGAAATAAGCACTAGTTGAAAAAAAAAACTTTAGATGGCGGACCCTATATATATATATATATATATATATATATATATATATATATATATATATATATATATATATATATATATATATATATATATATCACTTAAACCAGCCTATGACGGTCGTAAGCCCCGTAAATGCCCAGACTTCCATATTCTTCATCTACGTTGAGATATCAAAAAATAGTATAAAAAATATCTCCTACAATTGGAAATAATCCAGATTTGTGAACAAGTATTTGGACACACTCAAAATGTTGTACTCTGAATTTTAATTAAGGGTCAATTTTAATGAAGGTCTAAGTAGCATGGTTTATCACCTAAAAAACTGCATAATCCACAAAGTGCATTATTAATGGACTTACCACACGATTTGTGATGGGAACGTGAATCCAGTTACTATGGGGACCGCCTAATCAATCGATTAGGGTCACCGACCTTCCTGGATACTCTGGAACAATAGGAAAATCGACCATTCATTAGTTAAAAGTGGTAAATCTAGCAAATAACGGGGGAATGAATGTTTAAATGCGTTCGTAACGACTGATTTCTGACACCCATTGTGTTCTCTGCTCCTGCGCAGTATTCAATAGCTTTCACTATATTTGTGGGGGTCCTCGCCAAAAAGTTACATTTCCAATATAGCACAAAAATCCTTTAAATGCAAATCTGTTCTGTTTACTGTATTCTATCGAAATATTAATTAAAGTTACGACAAAACGTGACCAATCGTACGTTAAACCAATATGAAATCATTAAATCGCACCAAAACATAACAATTTTATAAACTAGAATTCCTGATTACTTAAAATCATTTAAGTGTAATGGAAATGTAAACTATGAAAAATATAAACTGGTCAATATAGAAAATAAAGGCCCAATATACTTTAAAACGCAAACTACTTTTCTCTAAACCCAGGTAATATTTGAAATAATTTAATTATTTTTTTAAAACACTGTTTTTGTATTTTTAAACAATAGTTTTTCTTCAAAAGTAATACATGGTTTTTCAAAAGAATTATTGAGGTAAAAATATTTTTTATTTATTATATGTTCAAAAAAAATACTGAGCGTGAAAACACGCCAAGCCCTCTGCGCGGCCGAACGCGTTGTTATTTGAACGCCCGAGATCTAGGCCAAATACAAATTGAAAATGTAAATATAAGAGTTAAAATTACCCGTATTTATTTTGAACCCCTGGGAATCGAACCTGGGACCTCCAGAAAATTGTTCAAACGCACTGACCTCTACACTACGGAAGTGGATAATAAAAATAATAAATTAGACATCCAAAGCTTTTAATGCAATTCTGAGACAGTGGATGCATCGGCACTTGTCGTAAGGTAAGCGGTTGCAATACAATGTAGAAAGTGCATATCCTGCTCACACAACGTCACATATTGCACTGCACTGCACTGATTGCTACTTAGTAATTAGCGACAGGAACTTTGTAAACTCAACAAGGTTATCATTAGAAAGTTACAATCCATTGAAATTTAAAAAAATGACTTTTTTTAGAAGTTATACTGAAAAAAAAACGATAACTCGAAAATATGAGATTAGAACGAGATGATACATATTATAAAGTTTTCATAACGGCATCACCCACAGATGTCTTTAATTGAAGCATAAATATAACTTTCGAAATTTGATATGTGTGATTGGAAATCACGGGTAGAATGGTAAATGTTACATACGTTCATAAAGTGATCACTTATAACCAGCCTATCACAGATCGTAATCCCTGTAAATGTCCAAATTTTTCATCTATATTTTATATTTTCTAGTTTTTTTTTATATTTTCTCATTTGTTTATTTTAAATATGCTTTTTACCTTATGTTTTTCTCATTTGTTTCTTTTAAATATGGCACTTGTGCCTATTCATTATACCTGTTGATTGTTTTTATATTTTGCCATGTATTAGCATTAGTTTTGATTGTTTAAAAAAAAAATTGTTACTTTATTATTTGTGTTCCAGTCTTGTTAACCTTAATCTCATGTCCCAAAATGAGAAATAGAAATTACTCATCGGGAATATTATATGTATACTTTTATGACTTATGTATGTAATATGTTTTGAAAAAATAAGAAATAAAAATAAATCTTTGATAAGGTAGGTATAATCAATAAAAGTAGTTTTTTTAGTTATCAATAATAATTTTCTAAGTACAAAATAAATAATACCAATGGAAAAAAAACTATTATATCATTCATAAGTATAAACAATGAACAATGAGTGTAGTCCCTCTCCAAGCACAAGAGCTAAGTCTCTTTATTAGAGAGGAACAGGATAACAAAAATTAAGATATGCTAAACGTAGAAATATCTATCAAATGAATTACACTATAATATTTTATGTAACTATATTAAATAAAAAGATTTTTTAAATCATTAACGGCAGTTTATCGTATCAAGTTTTGTAAGCTGGTGAAATTGTCATATTATTTCCGGTATGACTAATTATGCATGGTATGATTAAAAGCATACATTTACATGTTATGTAGTTATGTCCAATTGTGTCGCCTACTTTCAAAATCCGCCAGATCCATGTAATTCGATTTTACAAAAAATGCAGAATTCTCGTATAAAATATTATGAAATAGAGATTTTTTCCATTTTTTTTTTAGAAGATTTTTCAGCATTAAAAAAAACACGAGACACAAACCGATAATGACGTCATCTTAATTTTTGACCTATCCCCGCTTTCTGATTGGCTGATATGGGTCAGAAGGCAAGTTTCATGTATATAGCGGAATTTGAAATACAACGCGGTTTTTAAGTATTTGTTACCAGGCTTTTTAAGTATATAAATATTTTAAACAATAAAACCCACAATTGGCATTCCGTAATTAGTATTTATTTAAATTATTTTTATTTATTTAGTATTTATTTTAAAATCTTATAAAATTGGATCTGGCGGATTTTGAAAGTAGGCGACACAATTCATACATTCCAGATACAACAATGTGAACCATATATTGTTATCTTTGCAACTTGATAAATCATTTGAGAAATGAATAAAATTCTGCGAGTTACATAGCTCCATATAGAAATAATATAAGATTGGTAGTTACCTTAATTTTTCACACACATACACACACAAATTTATAAATACATATATTTATATATTTATTTTTTTAACTTCATGAACAGAAAAAAAATATTTACATTGGCGGGTTTATTGCTAAGAAGCAATATCTTCCAACCGACCAAAAACAAACTAGTGATACTGGTCAAAACGTTTGATACCTTATGCAATATGTTTGCAATCCAAGGGTAGATGCTGTGTGAACATGTAGTATACAGAAGAGTTCTATTGAAATTATTATTATTTCATTATTTTAATGTTATTTTTTATACCTGTAGAACCTACTGTTCGAGATTTAGGTAAGTTTTTTTATTTATGCTAGTTTAAATCGTTTTTTTTCTCATATATTTAAACAAGATTTTTTATAATTACGACAAAAAATGAAATATCAATATCAACCTCTATATATACCTATATACCTAAATATTTTTTGTTCGTTAGTTTTACTTTTCACCTGTACTTATATGAAAACGCCTGTTAGTTTTCGCAACTAGTCGGCTGTCCAAACACAGTAAGGGAAATTTGTTTTAAAAAACGTTTTTTTTGCATTTTTGGACTAGGTATTTAGTCCAAAAATGCAAAAAATGTCTTTCAAAAAAAATCCCTTACTGTGTTTTGAGTTTGGACAGCCGCAGTCGTGTGAAATGAAATAAAACTCATTAAGTGGTATTGTACAATTGCTTGTTTTTCAAAAAAAAACAACGTATAAAAAAATCATTATTTGCCCACCTGTAAGTAGCGAAATGCGTACTTAGACGCCAAATGATATTACAATGAGAAATGTTGGTAGATTCGTGCTATGAGAGCGTAGAACGGATGTGGTAAACCATTACAAAACAGCTACTGACCAATCCGCTGAAGCGTTAAAACACTGGCTTCATTCCGATACAAGACTTGCGATTGAGTGCTGTCCGTTTTCGATAGTTTTGCGCTCCCGCTGTCTTCGACCGACTAATATCAAGCAGATGTAATACAATTTCATTATTATTATTTAACCTTTATCTGCGCCCAATGGTGCATAGGGTACTGCATCGTATAAACGCAGTGTTATCGTGATCGCTACTTACAAGGCAAGTTGATCACTCCTGCGCTTCAAGGACCAGTCCAGGGTCCAAATAAATATTAGTGATTTTACACTCAATTATTTAATAAATATTTGAGTGAAAAATCAATTATTTTTATTTCCCCCCCCCCCTTAATTAAAATATGTTAATTATGTTTTCCCGATATATAAATTTTAATAAAATATATTAATTTTACCATTAAATAAACTTTGGTTTTTTTCTTTGGTGTACGTCTGAAATTTCTTAATTTGGCAGGTGTACCTTGAGCAGAAAAAGTTTGCGAAACACTGCTATAGTATGTCTGCATCTGTAAAGAATGTTTAATGACATCATACTAATAATTATCAACTATAATAATTAACTTGATGCTCTAGCGTCGTATGCACGCACAATATTATATCTTCAGCGTACAGACTACAATATGTTTTTAGGCATCGTTGACGGAGCGGGTCTGGGAACAAAAATAACTCATCTCAGAATAATAATGATTAAAAAACGGACAAGTACACTTTCCGTGTTTGCATTAAACGACCATCTATTGTTTCGTCCGCGGTACAATGGTCACAATTATCGCGTGCCATTGTTGAATTAGAAATTCCACAAGTGACCTCCATACGGAATCACAGCCATCTTCCAACACTCGACGTTGCAAAGGCAAGATTCACCCGATGCCAAACTTCACGAATCCAGCTCGAAGGACTATTTCGTAACTAAAATACTCATCAACATTCTGAGTGTGTCCAAATACTCTGTTTTTTTTTCATGTCTAGATGCCCAGTAACCCTTGACGTTGAGTAAAGTGACGTGGAGTGTACATAACTGAAAATATCAGCCTTCAAAAGAAACAGGTAGTGCGATTAGGACTCGCAGGATCTGAATTTAACAGTATGAAGGCTGACTAGAAGATCGGATCTATACTCGGTGAAGACCAAAAGCCGATTATACAATTCATTGCTTCTATTCTCTTATACGGCTGTGAAACATGGCACCTTACAAGGGCCCAGAGCAGTCGTGTACTTAGCTTTGAGAATAGTTGTCTGCGAAGAATTTTAGGCATGCGGTGGTTTGACTTTGTGAGGAATGAAGAGATAAGGCGTAGGACGCAGCGAATCTTGATCACAACTGTCGTCAAGAAAAGGCGATTCAGTTGGCTTGGCCATGTACTCCGTATGCCTCCCGAGAGCCGCCATCAAGCTTGCCTCTTTTACAAGGCATCAGGTTCGCACCGCCCAGGACGACCACTGCTGACAATTCGTCGGCAGTTCTCGTCAGAACTTCGGGACGCGGACCTGACGAGAGAGGATGCAAGGGAGCTGGCAGCCGACAGAAAAGCCTGGAGACAGTTGGACTTCATATGCTCCACATAGGGAGCGGATATGGTTTAATAATATAATAAGGAGTTATTTTATCGTTTTTACATCACAGCATAGATAAAGAAGAACCTTCATTAAAATCCAGATTTGTGGACAATTATTTGGACACACTCAAAATGTTGTACAAGTAACCGGTCAAATTTTAAGCTACATAAAAAAATCTCGCAAGTACGAATGTTATAATAAAAGACTCATTACTGAAATATGTGACGACATTTGGTATTGGGGTTTTTTGACTGCCCAAATAATCATTAAGTCTCATATCACTTGTTCAACTCGACCTATATTAATATGCAACGGAACCCGTTTTTTTTTGTCAATCTGTTTTAGTTTTGTGATTCATTATCCTTACTACGTAACAACTGACCAACCTATTCAAAGAACAGTTTAAAATCTACATGAACATATACAATTATGGTCGAAGTAACGCGTAATAATTATTGTATCAACCTGTAAGGTTGCAATTCAAGACCAAAGAACGTAATCAATCTGAAATACTAAAGGATTATTTTTTTAAATGGCTGCTGTCCGAATGACAACGCCATCTGTTAAAAGCAGCATCAACACTCGCAATACTAAACAATGCACACGGTGAAGAGTGAAAAGCTTGCTTCTTGACAGTTGCTGTCATTAATGATTTTTATTATTATCGATTGCAGTTGTTACATAGATTTTTAAAATGTATTTTCATTTCTTCACACTGTTAAATAAAAATATTAGGAAAGCGTGTTGTTATAAATGTTAATCTAAGGAAGAAAATAAAAATAATAATTATTATAATTAAAATAAATTGTAAATTGTAAAAACAAGTGTTAGCCCCTCTCCAAGCACAAGAGCTCAGTCTCTTTTTGGAGAGAACTGCGTTCTTTATTTTAAGATTCTTAGAAATATTTAGAAAATTAATTAAAATTGTAAAAACATTGTAACCATATTAAATAAATAAAAATAAAAGATAAAATATTATACATTCGATACGATAAGTTATATTACATAACACTTCATTTACAAAAAGTAGATTGTGTTAGTCACTGTTTGCCCAGCTTTTCGGTGAAATAATCTGACCAAATAAAGAAATGATTTGTATTGATTTGCTAATAACATACCTACCTAGGTTGTTTATATGGTAAAACTTGGAATTTATCGGAAGTGTTCTCAAATGCGGCCTTGATAGTTTGGCATGTTTGTTTGAACAAGGTTTGCAATATAATTTTATTCAAAGAATAATGACATTGCCATATTATATATAATATGTAACGTGTACATATAGGGCTGCCAACGACAGTTAAAATGTAAAAGGAAATTAGATTTTACCTTTATTATATCGCTCACTCCTTTCAAGAACGTCATAAATCAAAAAACTTGATTTTTCATGAGAACGTTTTTAAAGTTTAAAAATATAATATAATAAATTAAAAATAAATATCAAGCCACTTATTGAACTTTTTACTGTACAACAGATCTTTTTAGGTAAAACTTGAAGGTTTTTTCTCCATTTGAAAAATATTTAGTATATTTAAAAAAATAATTAAACAATACCTTTTCTTCAAAATGAAAAAACAACACTTTCTGCCCTGTAGCGGGTAAATATTAAGTTTAAAATATGCCACTTTTGCTGGGATATAGTACATTTTCTGGGCATTCCGAAAACATGCACAACTGAAAATCGACGATTTTTGATTTATGACGTTCTTGAAAGGAGTGAGCGATATGTGTATACATACATAGGTACTCATACACCAACATGTATAATATTAAATATATAAAATACCAATATAAAATCGTTGCAAACAGTATTTCATATATCATTTTGAGAAATAAATAGAATTTGTTTTTTGATCCACTCACATTTTCATTATAAACCAACTAGTTTCGGCAACAACCTGTTGCCCTCTTCAGGGCTTATTTTATGACTAGGTTATATCCCGTTAAATTTGCTTCAAACCCATTTCAAGCCTATATAAAGATTACCATATTAACTGCTAAAAAATCTTTTTAATTTCGGTTGGCAGCCCTGAGTGACTAATATGTAATATACATGAGAGGTGTATATCATGTCATAATTTGTCCTTGTTCTAATGAACTAAAACCACTTCCTTAGGCTCACTGAGGGCACACCTGACTCTAAAGGAATTGTTTTTTTTTTTTATATACTTATAATTATTTTTCTGCTATTCGGATATTTATCACAATATAAAAAAAAGAACAACAGTAACATTTTAAAAATAATTATATCCCTATTATTTTCTATACGTAGATAATTTAAATAATCGACAAAGAAATACAATACTTACTTTTTTAAACCTACATCAAAGGGTAATTATTATATTAAAGTAATGTAAAAAGTATGAACATTTTTCTTCTTCAACTTCAACTTCAAACCCCTTATCCGCACCCCAATGGTGCATAGGGCACTGTATCATATAAACGCAATGTTATCTTGATCGTTAAATCTTGATTTTCACATTTTAAAATTAATATAAAACTATACTAACTATCACGCCGCTCTCCGCGGGGGTTGGGCAGAGAGAATAGAACGCCATACCAATCTGTTTTTGCAAACAATCTTCGCCTCTTCCAAATGCATGCATCTCCTCATACATACCCGCCGATTATAACGACTCCTGGCCTAACCATGCCCAAGTATTTGAAATACTTGATCATGCCAAGATTTCTTTAATACCAATACTAAAAAAAAAAATATTCAATCACAGAAAAATACCCCTGTGAGGCTTTAGAAACCACCCCCACAGATACTTACTTTCGCTATGTGACGTTCATATTTGCATGGAATCGATTATTTGTTATGATCAGTATATTTGTAAAGGTACAAACACTTGTTGCAAGCTTACCGAGGAAAAGTCTACAAAACAATTATCAGACCCGCACTGTGGACGATGTATAACATCTGCTCTAACTAGAAACTGCTGACATGCGAATATTCAGCTTAAATATCACATTATATTTTGACATCTCATCAAAGATGAAAAAGAATATGGAAGTCTGGGTATTTACGGGGCTAACGACCGTCATAGGCTGGTTTAAGTGATCACTTTACACACGTGTAAATTCACCAATTCTACCCATTATTGACAACCACAATACTCAAATTCTTGAAAGTTCTATATATATATATGAACCAATTTTGAAACATTATTCTTGAATCACTAGAACTTCAGCCCCGTAAATCCCAGACATCCATATTCGTCTTCATCTTCGATGAGATGTGAAAAATAATAAAAAAATAACTCCTGTAATTGGAGATAATCCAGATTTTGTGAACAAGTATTTGGACACACTCAAAATGTTGTAGCTAAAATATCGCTTAGAGACAAAATAAAGAGTTCACGAATTTGGGGAACTCTGGGTTTAACAGACATCAAAAGTAAAGTAGAGAAAAGGCGATTCAGATGGTACGGCATATAGGACGCAGAGAACCTGATCACATTATGAACCAGGTAATCGCCATGGATTTTCCTCGATAGACAGCTAGAAGAAGATCAAAGAATTCATGGATGCTGCAGAAAGAACATATCGCTCACTCCTTTCAAGAACGTCATAAATCAAAAAACGTGATTTTTCAGAAGAAAGTTTTTAAAGTTTAAAAATATAACACAATGTATTAAAAATATATTTTTAGGTAAAACCTGAAGGTTTTTTCTCCATTTGAAAAATATTAAATATATTTAAAAAAATAATTCAACAATACCTTTTCTTCAAGATGCAAAAACAACATTTTCTGCCCTGTAGCGGGTAAATATTACGTTAAAAATATGCCGCTTTTGCTGGGATATGGTACATTTTCTGGGCATTCTGAAAACATGCACAACTGGAAATTTACGATTATTGATTTATGACGTTCTTGAAAAGATTGAGCGATATGCTTCGAAGGCATGGCCTAGGTGACGTTGCCCATGACAGAAGGATCTACAACCTGAGGATAAGGAAAACCGACCCCAACAGTCTACAAAGACGATAAGCTGAGATGAAGCCAGGAAGAAGATGATTAAATGCATACTTTAAATTAATTATAATATTAAATAATACACGTCTTACGAAACAGTGTAATGACATTTCAAAGTAAATGTACGTATTTAATTAAAAATTAATTTGCATATTTCTTTTGTTCACAAGCGAATAATTATTACCATTCTTTCTAATACAATAAAACAGAATTAAATTAATCAATAACATATTTAAGAATACGCGTCACTAAATAATATTTTTAATTATAGCCTCGGTTTATTAATTACTTCCATTAATAATATGAGAAAGTAATTTTCAGTTTAAAGAAGATAGAAATCGGTATAATTTTCATACATTTTTGACATCTCAACATGGATGAAGGAGAATATGGAAGTCTGGGTATTAGGAGGATTTATGACCTCTCATAGGTCACACTTTACACATATGCTACATTCACCAATTTTACCCATGATTGATAAACACACTACTAAAATTTTTAGAACTCCAAGATATTGTGACACAGTATACATGAGTTCACAACGGCCATCTATGTTGGATCTCAACATAGATGTAGGAGAATATGGAAGTCTGGGTATTAGGAGGATTTATGACCTCTCATAGGTCACACTTTACACATATCGCTCACTCCTTTCAAGAACGTCATAAATCAAAAAACTTGATTTTTCAGGAGAACGTTTATAAAGTTCAAACATAAAATACAATGTATTAAAAATAAATATCAAGCCACTTACTGAACTATTTACTGTGCAGCAGATCTTTTTAGGTAAAACCTGATTTTTTTTTCTCCATTTGAAAAATATTTAGTACATTTAAAAAAAAATTAAACAATACCTTTTCTTCAAAATTCAAAAATAACACTTTCTGCCCTGTAGCAGGTAAATATTAAGTTAAAAATATGCCGCTTTTGCTGGGATATAGTACATTTTTTGGCCATTACGAAAACATGCACAACTCAAAATTGACGATTTTTGATTTATGACGTTCTTGAAAGGAGTGAGCGATATGCGACATTCACCAATTTTGTAACTCTAATCTCTCTTTTGTGATCAACTGTACTGGGTTAATATTGAGTTAAAATATGCCTCTTTTGCTGGGATATAGCACATTTTCTGGGAATTCCGAAAACATGCACAACTGAAAATTTGCGATTTTTGATATATGACGTTGTTGAAAGGAGTGAGCGATATATCTTGTTCACAAATTTTAAATATGATTATGTACGACGCCATTTGCAAAAATTGTAACATTTTCCGATACGGTGATTAATTTTGAGCCAGCTTTTAGTACCTATTTAAAGAAAGAGGTAAAAATATACTTATATACTTATTATTGTAATGTGTATTTATATTCTAGTCGTAAAAATTATAAGGCATTTTCATTACAACTTTATGATAATCGTAAGGTCTTGCATTGATTTTACATGGCACCGATCTAATTAACAAATTCCCCACTTAAAAGAAGGTTAAATACATAATTAGCAAAGCGAATAGGTAATTTGCAATGAGTAACAAGTATTCGTAAGGTTTAAACCAAAAATGGTTTACGATTTATACGTTAGTATACACCCAAGAAAAATGTTAGGCCCAATTATCAAAAAATGACCTTTAAAATTAATACATTCTTTTATTAGCCATTTAATTTAATATTCTAGTGGCCTTTCAAAGTTTTTAGTTTAGCTAACCCACAAAGCATAAAAAGATTACAATTTTTTTATCAAATATTGGATTATTCAGATCTTTCAAAATTACAACTAGTATACGAAAGGAACCCAACAACAGTGCATATAGAGTGCAGCTTGTTAATTCGAACGTTAATCGTGCAATACATCGTTCGGGTTACTGAGTCTTTTGTGAAAAATCAAAAAGGGAATTTCGGTATATGAAAATGGTGTTTATTTTACATTTTTATTTTAGATTTTAAAATCTTACATTTTCTTTTGAACCAACACACCTAACTGGCGTTCAAGGGCTAAATCACGCATTCGTTTCAAAACCATAAATTCTTCTTCTTTTCTTTTGAGTTCTGGAAATCTTTTGGAAGATGTTGAAAGCATTCATGGCTTCAGAAAGTGACTATTTTTTATTTATAAAAATAATGCAATATGGATGTCAAATAAAAGGTAGAATGTTTAACGTTACTCAAGTGTATAAAGTGATCACAAAGCCAGCCAAATGACAGGTCGGAATCCTCGGACTTCCATCTCCTTTCGTATAAATCTATAGAATCTTCGTCTCAATAGAGACAC